>NC_138292.1:68082500-68260000 GCF_965601325.2 Salmo salar
TATACCTCTACAGGTCAGATACACACACACCCAGCAATATACCTCTACAGGTCAGATACACACACACCCAGCAATATACCTCTACAGGTCAGACACACACACACACCCAGCAATATACCTCTACAGGTCAGATACACACACACCCAGCAATATACCTCTACAGGTCAGACACACACACACCCAGCAATATACCTCTACAGGTCAGACACACACACACCCTGCAATATACCTCTACAGGTCAGATACACACACACACACACCCAGCAATATACCTCTACAGGTCAGATCACACACACACACACACCCAGCAATATACCTCTACAGGTCAGACACACACACACACCAGCAATATACCTCTACAGGTCAGACACACACACACCCAGCAATATACCTCTACAGGCACACACACACACACACAGCACACACTAGCAATATACCTCTACAGGTAGACACACACACACACACACCCAGCAATATACCTCTACAGGTCAGAACACACACACCCAGCAATATACCTCTACAGGTCAGATACACACACACCCAGCAATATACCTCTACAGGTCAGACACACACACACACCCAGCAATATACCTCTACAGGTCAGACACACACACACACCCAGCAATATACCTCTACAGGTCAGATACACACACACCCAGCAATATACCTCTACAGGTCAGATACACACACACCCAGCAATATACCTCTACAGGTCAGACACACACACACACCCAGCAATATACCTCTACAGGTCAGATACACACACACCCAGCAATATACCTCTACAGGTCAGATCACACACACACCCAGCAATATACCTCTACAGGTCAGATACACACACACCCAGCAATATACCTCTACAGGTCAGATACACACACCCAGCAATATACCTCTACAGGTCAGACACACACACACACCCAGCAATATACCTCTACAGGTCAGATACACACACACACACACACACCCAGCAATATACCTCTACAGGTCAGATACACACACACACACCTAGCAATATACCTCTACAGGTCAGACACACACACACCACACACACACACACACACACACACACACACACACACACACACACACACACACACACACACACACACACACACACACACACACACACTCACCTAGCAATATACCTCTACAGGCCACACACACACACACACACACACGCACACACGTAGCAATATACCTCTACAGGTTAGATTAGATCACACACACACACACACACACACACACACACATGGATGTACGAACGCACACATACAAATCATTTCTGCCTCATGTAATGTGTTTTCTCTCCTCTAAGTTGTATTGCGTGTGTGTTCTCTGTAGGTGACTCTCAGTTATGGGCTGTTTGAGAACAAGATGAACAGTGTGGAGCTGAATAGACTCTTCTCCAAGGAGGATGATCCCTCCAGGTCAGTACCAACCTGTCCTCAGGCCAAGAAACCTCACAGAAACCACACCAGGGTTGCAATACTCCGCTAACCTTCCCAAACATCCCCGGCTTTCCAGAAATCCTGCTTGGTGGATTACAGAATTCCTTGCTTATTCCCTCCTGATTCCTGTAGTTTTACAACCAGGATTTCTGGAAAACTTCTGGGAAAGTTACCGGTATCTTGCAACCCTACACCAGACTCTAGAGGGAGATCCTTATTCTCTGCCAGCTGGGGTACAAGTGTAAAATGTCCCAACATCTATAATAGAACAGAAACACTGTTGTAGCTATGTTCTGTACATATAGGTAGAGGTAAAGTTACTAGGCAACAGGATAGACAATAGGCAGTGGCAGCAACGTATGTGGTGAGTGTGAAAGTGTGTGTGTGTGAGTGTATATGTGTGTGTGTGGCATCAGTGTGCATGTAATGTGTGTGGGCATATGAAGTGGTGTGTGTGTGTGTGTGTGTGTGTGTGTGTATACAGTATGTGTGTGAGTGTGTGGGTAGAGTCCAGTGTATGTGTATAGAGTCAGTGCAAGTGAGTTAGTTAAAAAAGGGTCAATGCAGGTAGTCCAGATAGACTTTGATTAGTTATTTAGCAGCCTTGTTTAGCAGTCTCATGGTTCAGGGGTAGACGCTGTTCAGGGTCCTGGTAAGGCTTGTCATGTATATGCATGTGTACGCCCTTTACAGATGCTGTCAAAGGAACAATCATCTTACTTGTAGATTCAATGTTAATTCATTGTATTTCTGTACGTTTAATAATGATATATTTCATCATATAGAATGTTCTGTCATTCTTTACAGGTTTAAGACGGTCCACTGTCTACTCTATCCACTTACCAGCTGGTGCCCTTGAAGACTCCAACTCCCAGCAGCCCCTGTGCCTCCTGAGACTTTCCGAAACGATGTCAGCATTTCCTGGATTCCCTGGGTGCGTCTCAATGATCTCTCTTTTCTCCTGAAGTGTACACTCGTTTACTATTTCCAACAAATCTAAAAGTGATGGGTTGGTGGATGTATGGGCTAGTGGGAGTTTCACCTTTACGTCTTACCCCAGTTATTTACTTGGAAATCAGTGTACAAACTTTGGGAGCAAGGAGAGATAATTGGGACACAGCCCTGGTTTTACATGGAATAACAGGGACTACAAGCATTAGTCTGGTGCAGAATGCAGCGTGTACTTCCTGTAACCAATCTACTTATTCTAGGAGTTCTATGAGCCCTCCAGAGCCCTTAACAAGACAGCACTTGCGTCATTAATTGGAGGTGTGTATATTTTTTGAACAGAGACCAAAAGAAATATGAATATATTTAGTACTTTTTTTTAATAGATTTGTATAACTTCTTATGATGAACTCTGGTGAAATTCACTGCTGTAAAATATCTGCCGTTTTTTGAATCTGTTCTGTTATGACTGCAAAAATGTTTTTAAATTGTTGGAAAGACATGTTTAAAAAAAAAACCTTGTTTAACTTTAAAAGTGTTTCTGCAAAGCCTGAAAGAATCATCATGGTTTATACAGCCTTGAAGAAGAGGTGTGTGTGTGTGTGTGTGTGTGTGTGTGTGTGTGTGTGTGTGTGTGTGTGAGACAAGGAGAGTGTGTCAAACGGACAAGCAGAGAAGCAGAGAAATTATATAAAAAAATATATTACCGTAAATTCCGGACTATAAGCCGCAACTTTTTTCCCAGGCTTTGAACATCGCGGCTTAAACAATGACGCGGTTAATATATGGATTTTTCCCGCTTTCAATTTTTTTTCTCCCAAAAAAACACATTCTGTGACGTGCTCAGTTTTTTGGCGGCATGAAGCTTTCATTAGACCAATGAAATTGCTGAACGGGTTAAGGTCAAACAACTTTTTGGTTTACTGTTTAGATTAAATCGAGCGCTCTCAAACTTCCCATCATTCTGATTACGGTAAGTCATTTTGTCACCCTCATCATGGCAAAGACACGGAGAAATGCATATGATGCAGCTTTCAAGTTGAAGGCGATTGATCTGGCTGTTGGAAAAGGAAATAGAGCTGCTGCACGGGAGCTTGGTCTTAATGAGTCGATGATAAGACGTTGGAAACAGCAGCGTGAGGAATTGACTCAGTGCAAAAAGACAACTAAAGCTTACTGCTAATTTTTTATTTTTTGTTACAAGCCGTGTTTCGTTAAAGCCTATTTATTTTTGTTACAAGCCGTGTTTCGTTAAAGCCTATTTATTTTTTGTTACAAGCCGTGTTTCGTTAAAGCCTATTTATTTTTGTTACAAGCCGTGTTTCGTTAAAGCCTATTTATTTTTGTTACAAGCCGTGTTTCATTAAAGCCTATTTATTTTTGTTACAAGCCGTGTTTCGTTAAAGCCTATTTATTTTTTGTTACAAGCCGTGTTTCGTTAAAGCCTATTTATTTTTTGTTACAAGCCGTGTTTCGTTAAAGCCTATTTATTTTTGTTACAAGCCGTGTTTCGTTAAAGCCTATTTATTTTTGTTACAAGCCGTGTTTCGTTAAAGCCTGTGTAAAGTTAATTTGTTTCAATGTACCGGTAGGCACCTGCGGCTTATAGACATGTGCGGCTTATTTATGTTCAAAATAATATATATTTTTTAATTCAGTGGGTGCGGCTTATATTCAGGTGCGCATAATAGTCCGGAAATTACGGTACTAGTATTCTTTTTTTAAATGATGCTCAGCTCATGAGGCCCGAGGCAATTGCCTCTTCTGCCTAATGGTAAGTCTGCCATGACAGACGGCACACACTACAACCACTTCAGATTCAGTGAGGCTATGAGCAATGATTTAGGCCAGTGTGTGTGTGTGTGTGTGTGATGTGAATGTAATGTGATGTGTATGTGTTGTGGTGTATGTGATGTGTGTGTGCATGTAATGTGGTGTGTTTGTGTGTATGTGGTGTGTGTGTCTGTCTCATATGAAGGACAGTGAGTAGATCTGAACTACAGATGACAGGTGGGATTCGCTGGGTCGTAGTGGTTCAGGATTCTCAGAGGACTGGGAGGGATACAGGGAATCGCTGAAGGGTTAAATAAGATTGGGAATTGTGATTGACAGTCTGTGTGTGTTCTCAGTGTGTGTATTCTCTGTGTGTCTGTCGCCAGTGGTGCATGGACACCTCCCTTCCCCCATGTTCTCCCAGAGGTATACACAGAAACAGTGAGCGGTGTACTCAACCGTCACATCAAGGCCACACACTCGCTGTGTGTGTGTGTGTGTGTATGTATCTCTGTGTATGTTTGTGTGTGTGTGTTAATGTGTGTGTGTATAGGTTTGTGTGTGTGTGTGTGACTTAGTGTTTGTGTGTAGTTCTGTGTGTGCGTGCGTGTGTGTGTGTGTGTGTGTGCGTGTGTGTGTGTGTGTGTGTGTGTGTGTGTGTGTGTGTGTGTGTGTGTGTGTGTGTGTGTGTGTGTGTGTGTGTTAATATGTGTATCTTTCTGTGTGTGTGTGTTTCACCAAGGAGAAGGGACTTACTCTCCACAGTATGACTCATATCCTCCCTGGTCTCAGAGGTGGTGTGACATCAAGACAGTCCTGTGTAGCTCAGTTGGTAGAGCATGGTGAATGCAATGCCAGGGTTGTGGGTTTGATTCCCACGGGGGACCAGTATGAAAATGTATCCACTCACTACTGTAAGTAACTCTGGATAACAGCATCTGCTAAATGACTACAGTGTAAAATGTTAGGAACTGAACCAAGTGTGTGTGTGATGCACAGAGATACTGTAAAATGTGTGTACTGGTACTCTATAAAAGGCAGTGATTGGTCCAGCGTAGGGATGAAATGGCCCCAGGCTGTGATAGTTGGAGTCTAGCACTCACTGTTGTGTTTGTGTTGCTCTCGGCGCTGCAGTTTCATCTTCTGTCCGTCTCGTAAACCGCTATACAGGATTCTGAAAGGTTGTCAGGGAGAGAATAGAGTTGCCCTGGATCTCAACAAATGCCAATGTTCCATTTGAGACCTCTCTAGACCTTTCTACATCCCCCGGCTGAGCGGAGTGTGTCTGGGGAAAACGACTGAACGAAGATATTCTCATCTCTTAGTATTTGTGTCCATTGACCCTAACTAACACCCTAACTACCCACAATTCCAAGCATAAACTGTTGTTTAAAGAAGAATGGGGAACAAGACAGAATGGGGACAAGACAGAATGGGGAACAAGACAGAATGGGGAACAAGACAGAATGGGGAACAAGACAGAATGGGGACACAAGACAGAATGGGGAACAAGACAGAATGGGGAACAAGACAGAATGGGGACACAAGACAGAATGGGGACCAAGACAGAATGGGGACACAAGACAGAATGGGGAACAAGACAGAATGGGGACACAAGACAGAATGGGAAACAAGACAGAATGGGGACCAAGACAGAATGGGGAACAAGACAGAATGGGGAACAAGACAGAATGGGGAACAAGACAGAATGGGGACACAAGACAGAATGGGGAACAAGACAGAATGGGGAACAAGACAGAATGGGGACACAAGACAGAATGGGGACACAAGACAGAATGGGGAAATTCTTTGCACGCATTTGTTTATATCCCTGTTTGTGAGCATTTGCCAAGATAATCCATCCACCTGACAGGTGTGGCATATCAAGAAGCTGATTCAACAGCATGATCATTAAACGGGGGCACGTTGTGCTGGGGACAATAAAAGGCCACTCTAAAATGTGCAGTTTTGTTACACAACACAATTCCACAGACATCTCATGTTGAGGGAGCGTGCTAATTGGCATGCTGACTGCAGGAATGTCCACCAGAGCTGTTGCCAGATAATTATATGTTAATTCTTTATTTACAATAAGCCGCCTCTAAAATCGTTTTAGAGAATTTGGCAGTACTTCCAACCGGCCTCACAACCGCAGACCACGTGTAACCAGCCCAGGACCTCCACATCTGGCTTCTTCACCAGCGGGGTCGTCTGAGACCAGCCACCCGGACAGCTGATGAAACTGTGGATTTGCACAACCAAAGAATTTCTGCACAAACTGTCAGAAACCATCTCAGGGAAGCTGATCTGCGTGCTCGTCATCCTCACCAGGGTCTTGACCTGACTGCAGTTCAGCATCGTAACCAACTTCAGTGGGCAAATGCCCCCCTTCGATGGCCACTGGCCCGGTGGAGAAGTGTGCTCTTCATGGATGAATCCTGGTTTCAACTGTACCAGGCAGATGGCAGACAGCATGTATGGTGTTGTGTGGGCGAGCGGTTTGCTGATGTCAACGTTTTGAACAGAGTGGCCCATGGTGGTGGTGGGGTTATGGTATGGGCAGGCATAAGCTACGGACAACTAACACAATTACATTTTATTGATGGCAATTTGAAAAGACCCATTGTCGTGCCATTCATCCGCCACCATCACCTCATGTTTCAGCATGATAATGCACGGCCCCATGTCGCAAGGATCTGTACACAATTCCTGGAAGCTGAAAATGTCCCAGTTCTTCCATGGCCTGCATACTCACCAGACATGTCACCCATTCAGCCTGTTTGGGATGCTCTGGATCGACGTGTACGACAGCGTGTTCTAGGTCCCGCCAAAATCCAGAAACTTCACAAAGCCATTGAAGAGGAGTGGGACAACATTCCACAGGCCACAATCAACAGCCTGATCAACTCTATGTGAAGGAGATGTGTCACGCTGCATGAGGCAAATGGTGGTCACACCAGATACTGATCCGCGCCCCTACCTTTTTTTAAGGTATCTGTGACCAACAGGTGCATATCTGTATTCCCAGTCATGTGGAATCCATAAATCAGGACCTAATGAATTTATTTCAATTGACAGATTTCCTTTTCCTTATATGAACTATAACAGTAAAATCATTGAAATTGTTGCATGTTGCGTTTATGTTTTTGTTCAGTGTACATTGCTTTGGCAATGTAAACATATTTTTCCCATGCCATTAAAGCCCTTTGAATAGAATTGAATTGAGAAAGAGAGGGAGATTAGAGCATGAGAGAGCGAGAGAAGAGACCAAGAGTGGAAGAGCATCAGAAATATACCACAAAGGAACTGACAAAACTAAAAGTGGGAAACTTAGTCTAGATTGGCTCATTCAAACCACATCCAGTCAGAGTTTTGTTCAATTCGAGAGGTTACCATAGTGACACACATGTACTGTAGCTGGTGGGGTCCATTGGAGCAGAGGAGAAGTTGTGACTATTTGTAGTTTTAATAAACAAAAAAATAGACCGCTATATTAAAGAAAGATTCATTTACAGTGGGTGTTCTTTCTGAGATAGACCTCCTCATTGGCTAAATACTGTAACTAGGTAACTTAGTCCAGCTTGAGCAGTGGCACATCAGACTCATCTGGACTGGCAGAGAAAGTGCTGTCAAGTGGAGAGGTTGCCATAGTGACACATGTAGCTGGTGTGCTCCAGTAGAGTGGGGAAGAAGAGGGGAGAGGAGAGAGAAAATAGAGAAGAGAAGGGAGAAAAGGAGAAGAGAGAGGGAGAAAAGGAGAAGAGAGAGGGAGAAAAGGAGAAGAGAGAAAAGGAGAAGAGAGAAAAGGAGAAGAGAGAAAAGGAGAAGAGAGATGGAGAAAAGGAGAAGAGAGAGGGAGAAAAGGAGAAGAGAGAGGGAGAAAAGGAGAAGAGAGAAAAGGAGAAGAGAGAAAAGGAGAAGAGAGATGGAGAAAAGGAGAAGAGAGAGGGAGAAAAGGAGAAGAGAGAGGGAGAAAAGGAGAAGAGAGATGGAGAAAAGGAGAAGAGAGAAGAGAGAAAAGGAGAAGAGAGAGGGAGAAAAGGAGAAGAGAGAAAAGGAGAAGAGAGAGGGAGAAAAGGAGAAGAGAGATGGAGAAAAGGAGAAGAGAGAAGAGAGAAAAGGAGAAGAGAGAGGGAGAAAAGGAGAAGAGAGAAAAGGAGAAGAGAGAAAAGGAGAAGAGAGAAAAGGAGAAGAGAGAAGAGAGAAAAGGAGAAGAGAGAAGAGAGAAAAGGAGAGGAGAGATGGAGAAAAGGAGAAGAGAGATGGAGAAAAGGAGAGGAGAGATGGAGAAAAGGAGAGGAGAGATGGAGAAAAGGAGAAGAGAGATGGAGAAAAGGAGAAGAGAGAAGAGAGAAAAGGAGAGGAGAGATGGAGAAAAGGAGAAGAGAGATGGAGAAAAGGAGAGGAGAGATGGAGAAAAGGAGAAGAGAGATGGAGAAAAGGAGAAGAGAGAGGGAGAAAAGGAGAAGAGAGAGGGAGAAAAGGAGAAGAGAGAGGGAGAAAAGGAGAAGAGAGAAAAGGAGAAGAGAGAAAAGGAGAAGAGAGAAAAGGAGAAGAGAGATGGAGAAAAGGAGAAGAGAGAGGGAGAAAAGGAGAGGAGAGATGGAGAAAAGGAGAAGAGAGATGGAGAAAAGGAGAAGAGAGAAGAGAGAAAAGGAGAAGAGAGATGGAGAAAAGGAGAAGAGAGAAGAGAGAAAAGGAGAAGAGAGAAGAGAGAAAAGGAGAGGAGAGAAGAGAGAAAAGGAGAGGAGAGATGGAGAAAAGGAGAAGAGAGAGGGAGAAAAGGAGAGGAGAGATGGAGAAAAGGAGAAGAGAGAAGAGAGAAAAGGAGAGGAGAGATGGAGAAAAGGAGAAGAGAGAAGAGAGAAAAGGAGAGGAGAGAAGAGAGAAAAGGAGAGGAGAGATGGAGAAGAGAGAAAAGGAGAGAAGGGAGAAAAGGAGAGGAGACAGTAGCGAGAAGAGCCATTGACTCATCAATGAGTGAGCTGTTAACTTCATTGAGATGGTCATTGACTGATGGGTGCATGGTTTGTGTGTGCGTGTGTGTGAGAGAGAAAGTTTTTGTGTTCAAACGTGTGTGTGTGTGTGTGTGTGTGTGTGTCAGAGAGAGAAATAGCGAGACGGAGAGGTTGTGTGCTGCACTAAGGGAGATGGAGAGTCCTTTTAGAGATTGCTGCTGGCTAGTTCAGTGCTATCCAAAGCTGCTTTATTAGGCTGGGGGGAGTATGTATGTGTGTGGGGTGTGTGTGCGTATTGTCCTCCCTTTATTAGGTTCCAACTCAACAACCCTCACTGCTACTTCCATGGAGACAGCACAGCGCTGTGGCCCTGCTGGGGCTCTCTCTCTCTCTCTCTCTACCGCTCTCTCTCTCTTTCTCTCTACCTCTCTCGCTCTCTTTCTCTCTACCTCTCTACCTCTACCTCCCTCCGCCATCTCACAAACACAGCTTTTGAAAATACACTATATATACAAATGTATATACAAATAATCGAGCACACAGCCATGCAATCTCCATAGACAAACATTGGCAGTAGAATGGTCCGTACTGAAGAGCTCAGTGACTTTCAACATGGCACCGTCATAGGATGCCACCCTTCCAACAAGTCACTTCGTCAAATTTCTACCCTACTAGATCTGCCCTGGTCAACTGTAAGTGCTGTTATTGTGAAGTGGAAACGTCTAGGAGCAACAACGGCTCCACTGCAAAGTGGTAGGCCACACAAGCTCACAAAACGGTACCGCCAAGTGCTTAAGCGTGTAAAAATCATTTGTCCTTGGCAGTGGCGATTTTAGCAAGTAAATCTTGGTGGGGCAAACAAAACAAAAAAATGTGGGATGCATGTCATCAAAGCCACTACACAACACTAAACAGTACATTAATTGCACTATAACGGTGACAAACGGTGCCCAAAACTGTTAGTCCCAACAGCAGTCCCAACACCTTACCACTGCTACATTCGATAATTACATTTCTCTAAAACAGGTTATAGGCTACATGTGCACCACCAAGTCAGAACAGTAGGTGGAATTAAGAGTGAAAATAGACCAAATTATTAGGCTGAGGCACAGATACGTTTTATCTTACATTTTTCTCCATTATTTCTCTTCATATGACAAGGATTTGCCAGTAGATTGTCAACTTGATTCATGATGATGACTGCTAGCGAAGATTTTGAAAGTATTATGTTGACATGATCAGTCCAATCAAAGCTACTGTGATTTGATGTGATTTTATCTGTGGCCAATGACCTTGAGCCTTCTTGGATGAGCACTTCTAATGTAACTCTATGGCAGCACCCAAGGGGCTTGAATTGTCGAACTCTACCCTTAGACTTGGCGGTGACGTATTGTCCCCATGAGTGACAGAACACTGAGCCAATCACGGCGCAACTAGAGAAAGTTACCAACCCCTACACTCCATATTTTCAGCTGGCTGCCCCACCACCACAGAGAGCCCAGAGCTAGGCTGAAACACCTGCATTTTGGAGCTGCCTTATCAACAAAGCAAAAAGAGACCGTGTTTGAATGCGGATTTATTAACTCAATGATTTTTTTAGTTTGAAAACTGATGTCACACGTATTAATGTCAGAATACCATCCAGAAAATATAAGCCCCCTCCCCCAAAAACGCTATATATACTGTATATATATATATATATATATATATATATTTATACTGCTCAAAAAAATAAAGGGAACACTTAAACAACACATCCTAGATCTGAATGAAAGAAATAATCTTATTAAATACTTTTTTCTTTACATAGTTGAATGTGCTGACAACAAAATCACACAAAAATAATTAATGGAAATCCAATTTATCAACCCATGGAGGTCTGGATTTGGAGTCACACTCAAAATTAAAGTGGAAAACCACACTACAGGCTGATCCAACTTTGATGTAATGTCCTTAAAACAAGTCAAAATGAGGCTCAGTAGTGTGTGTGGCCTCCACGTGCCTGTATGACCTCCCTACAACGCCTGGGCATGCTCCTGATGAGGTGGCGGATGGTCTCCTGAGGGATCTCCTCCCAGACCTGGACTAAAGCATCCGCCAACTCCTGGACAGTCTGTGGTGCAACGTGGCGTTGGTGGATGGAGCGAGACATGATGTCCCAGATGTGCTCAATTGGATTCAGGTCTGGGGAATGGGCGGGCCAGTTCCTCTTGCAGGAACTGCTGACATACTCCAGCCACATGAGGTCTAGCATTGTCTTGCATTCGGAGGAACCCAGGGCCAACTGCACCAGCATATGGTCTCACAAGGGGTCTGAGGATCTCATCTCGGTACCTAATGGCAGTCAGGCTACCTCTGGCGAGCACATGGAGGGCTGTGCGGCCCCCCAAAGAAATGACACCCCACACCATGACCGACCCACCGCCAAACCGGTCATGCTGGAGGATGTTGCAGGCAGCAGAACGTTCTCCACGGCGTCTCCAGACTCTGTCACGTCTGTCACGTGCTCAGTGTGAACCTGCTTTCATCTGTGAAGAGCACAGGGCGCCAGTGGCGAATTTGCCAATCTTGGTGTTCTCTGGCAAACGCCAAACGTCCTGCACGGTGTTGGGCTGTAAGCACAACCCCCACCTGTGGACGTCGGGCCCTCATACCACCCTCATGGAGTCTGTTTCTGACCGTTTGAGCAGACACATGCACATTTGTGGCCTGCTGGAGGTCATTTTGTAGGGCTCTGGCAGTGCTTCTCCTGCTCCTCCTTGCACAAAGGCGGAGGTAGCGGTCCTGCTGCTGGGTTGTTGCCCTCCTACGGCCTCCTCCACATCTCCTGATGTACTGGCCTGTCTCCTGGTAGCGCCTCCATGCTCTGGACACTACGCTGACAGACACAGCAAACCTTCTTGCCACAGCTCGCATTGATGTGCCATCCTGGATGAGCTGCACTACCTGAGCCACTTGTGTGGGTTGTAGACTCCGTCTCATGCTACCACTAGAGTGAAAGCACCGCCAGCATTCAAAAGTGACCAAAACATCAGCCAGGAAGCATAGGAACTGAGAAGTGGTCTGTGGTCCCCACCTGCAGAACTACTCCTTTATTGGGGGTGTCTTGCTAATTGCCTATAATTTCCACCTGTTGTCTATTCCATTTGCACAACAGCATGTGACATTTATTGTCAATCAGTGTTGCTTCCTAAGTGGACAGTTTGATTTCACAGAAGTGTGATTGACTTGGAGTTACATTGTGTTGTTTAAGTGTTCCCTTTATTTTTTTGAGCAGTGTGTATATATATATATATATATATATATATAATATTATATATTTATTTGCTAGAATTGTGGGGCTCAAAACAGGTGGGGCTCTGTCCTGAATGACAGGTCGCCACTGGTCCTCGGTTGCAACACTCACTACCTAGTTCAAAACGGCATGTTGAAGCATTTTCAGCACAATAACTATTCGTCGGAAGCTTTATACAATGGATTTCAATGGCTAAGCAGCCGCAGACAAGCCTAAGATCACCATGTCCAATGCCAAGCGTCGGCTGGAGTGGTGTAAAGCTTGCCACCATTGGACTCTGGAGCAGTGGAAACGCGTTCTCTGGAGTGATGAATCACACTTCACCCTCTGGCAGTCCGACAGAGGAATTTGGATTTGGTGGATGCCAGGAGAACTCAACCTGCCCCAGTGCATAGTGATAACTATAAAGTTTGATGGAGTCATGGTTCTGGCTAGGCCCCTTAGTTCCAGTGAAGGGAAATCTTAACGCTACAGCATACAATGACATTCTAGACAATTCTGTGCTTCCAACTTTGTGGCAACAGTTTGGGGAAGGCTCTTTCCTGTTTCATCATGACAATGCCCCCGTGCACAAAGCGAGGTCTGTACAGAAATGGTTTCTCGAGATCGGTGTGAAAGAACTTGACTGGCCTGCACAGAGCTCTGACCTCAACCACATCGAACACCTTTGGGATGAATTGTAACACCGACTGTGAGCCAGGCCTAATCGCCCAACATCAGTACCTGACCTCACTAATGCTCTTGTGGCTGAATGAAAGCAAGTCCTCGCAGCAATGTTCCAACATCTAGTGGAAAGCCTTCACAGAGTAGTGGAGGCTGTTATACTAGCAAAGGTGGGACTAACTCCATATTAATGCCTATGACTTTGGAATGAGATGTTCAATGAGCAGGTGTCTACATACTTTTGGTCGTGTAGTGTAGAAGTAGGGACGTGTTCATGACTAAATAAACATACAAACACATTCTACATAAATATATGCACACAAAGATTGCATATATATTCATAGCCATGACTAACTATAAACATATGTCTACATACTGTACATACACACACACACACACAACACTGATTGTGTAGGCAAGATTGGAGGAGAGAAAATGAGGCAATGAGTGAAGGAGCGATTACAAGAAAGAGGGGAGGGAACGAGATAGTGTGTTAGAGACTAAATGAACTCCCTGAGCCAGATGGGGAAGAGGGAGGTTCTCCTTTTCTTTTTTATCTTCCTTTCATCAAAAAACTAAACAGACCGCCTTTTTCACCAGCTGTGAGGCCGCGATACCAGTACCAACCACCAGGGTGCAGCACCTTATCAATCAATCCAATGTAGCGCTATTAGTATACAATGGCGGCTATGCTCGAACAAGATAAACACATTCAAGGATGGGGCCTCCTACTCAAAGAGTCAAGGCCGCAATTACCTTAGTGTGCAATATAGCGAGAGCGGTTCTTGGAATTTCTCTAGCTGGCTTGTGTGTTGAGAAAGCTAGAGAGAGAGAGAGAGAGAGAGAGAGAGAGAGAGAGAGAGAGAGAGAGAGAGAGAGAGAGAGAACAGGACGAAGGGTGTTGGGGAGGGAGAGCAAGAGAGAAAGAGAGAGAACAGGAAGATGGGTGGTAGGGAGGGAGAGAAAGAGAGAGGGTGTGTGTGACAGAGAGATAGAGGGATAGAAGGAGAGAAAGAGACAGAAAGAGAGACAGAGAGGAGAGAGAAAAAGAGAGAGTGTCCGGGGGAGATTGAGAGAAATAGAGAGAGAGGAGAAAGAGAGAGAGAGAGAGAGAGAGAGAGAGAGAGAGAGAGAGAGAAAGGAAGGAAGATAGAGGGATAAATTAGAGAAACAGAGAGAGGAGAGAGAGGGATACATGAGAGAAACAGAGAGAGGAGAGAGAGGGATACATGAGAGAAACAGAGAGAGGAGAGAGAGGGATACATGAGAGAAACAGAGAGAGGAGAGAGGGGATACATGAGAGAAACAGAGAGAGGAGAGAGGGGGACTGAGGGAGAGGAGAGCGGAAAAGAGAGAGAGAGAGGTTGTGATGTGAGCTGAGAACGGAGAACATCAAAAGGAAGTGAACTAACCGGCTCACATGGTTACCATGGCGCCCGTGCACCCCAGCGGTGATGCCAACTCTGTGCACCCAAACACCTTTGAAGCTCCGAAGGAGGTTAGGAAGCTTCCATTTTGAGGTGCAGCTGACAGACTAACATGACATGGGGGATCGGATGGGGTGCATCTCAATAGTCTAACGTGGCTTCATCTCTCTCCTCATGTCCTCCCTTTCATCTGCAGTGATCTGATTGAATAGACAAAAACAAATCAAATTAAATCTCCTGTCTTTCAGATGGGTGAGAAGGAGAGAAAGTGAGAAGGAGAGAAGTGGAGACTGTAGGGGAAGGAGAGGAAGACACTTTTTTAAACTTTTGAGATGAACCCATAACCTACCTGTTGAAGCTGACACCTACAGCACCCGATATCACAGGAAGGCCAAAAAGATCATCAAGGACAACAACCACCCGAGCCACTGCCTGTTCACCCCGCTACCATCCAGAAGACGAGGTCAGTACAGGTGCATCAAGGCTGGGACCGAGAGACTGAAAAACAGCTTCTATCTCAAGGCCATCAGACTGTTAAATAGCATCACTAGCTGGCCTCCACCCAGTACCCTGCTCTGAACTTAGTCACTGTCACTAGCCGGCTACCACCCAGTTACTCAACCATACCCCTTAGAGGCTGCTGCCCTATGTACATAGACATGGACCACTGGTCATGTTAATAATGTTTACATACTGTTGTACCCATTTCATATGTTAATATACTGTATTCTAGTTAATGCCACTCCGACATTGCTCGTCCTAATATTTATATATTTCTTAATTCCATTATTTTACTTTTAGATTAATGTGTAATGTTGTGAATTGTTAGATACTACTGCACTGTTGGAGCTAGGAACATAAGCATTTAGTTAGATATTACCTCACTGTTGGAGCTAGGAACATAAGCATTTAGTTAGATATTACCTCACTGTTGGAGCTAGGAACATAAGCATTTAGTTAGATATTACCTCACTGTTGGAGCTAGGAACATAAGCATTTAGTTAGATATTACCTCACTGTTGGAGTTAGGAACATAAGCATTTAGTTAGATACTACCTCACTGTTGGGGCTAGGAACATAAGCATTTAGTTAGATATTACCTCACTGTTGGAGCTAGGAACATAAGCATTTAGTTAGATATTACCTCACTGTTGGAGCTAGGAACATAAGCATTTAGTTAGATATTACCTCACTGTTGGAGCTAGGAACATAAGCATTTAGTTAGATATTACCTCACTGTTGGAGCTAGGAACATAAGCATTTAGTTAGATATTACCTCACTGTTGGAGCTAGGAACATAAGCATTTAGTTAGATATTACTTCACTGTTGGAGCTAGGAACATAAGCATTTAGTTAGATATTACCTCACTGTTGGAGCTAGGAACATAAGCATTTAGTTAGATATTACCTCACTGTTGGAGCTAGGAACATAAGCATTTAGTTAGATATTACCTCACTGTTGGAGATAGGAACATAAGCATTTAGTTAGATATTACCTCACTGTTGGAGCTAGGAACATAAGCATTTAGTTAGATATTACCTCACTGTTGGAGCTAGGAACATAAGCATTTAGTTAGATATTACCTCACTGTTGGAGCTAGGAACATAAGCATTTAGTTAGATATTACCTCACTGTTGGAGTTAGGAACATAAGCATTTAGTTAGATATTACTTCACTGTTGGAGCTAGGAACATAAGCATTTAGTTAGATATTACTTCACTGTTGGAGCTAGGAACATAAGCATTTAGTTAGATATTACTTCACTGTTGGAGTTAGGAACATAAGCATTTAGTTAGATATTACCTCACTGTTGGAGCTAGGAACATAAGCATTTCTCTACACCCACAATAACATCTGCTACATATGTGTATGTTACCAATAACATCTGCTACATATGTGTATGTTACCAATAACATCTACTACATATGTGTATGTTACCAATAACATCTGCTACATATGTGTATGTTACCAATAACATCTACTACATATGTGTATGTTACCAATAACATCTACTACATATGCATATGTTACCAATAACATCTACTACATATGTGTATGTTACCAATAACATCTACTACATATGTGTATGTTACCAATAACATCTACTACATATGTGTATGTTACCAATAACATCTACTACATATGTGTATGTTACCAATAACATCTGCTACATATGTGTATGTTACCAATAACATCTACTACATATGTGTATGTTACCAATAACATCTACTACATATGTGTATGTTGCCATTAACATCTACTACATATGTGTATGTTACCAATAACATCTGCTACATATGTGTATGTTACCAATAACATCTACTACATATGTGTATGTTACCAATAACATCTACTACATATGTGTATGTTGCCATTAACATCTACTACATATGTGTATGTTACCAATAACATCTGCTACATATGTGTATGTTACCACTAACATCTGCTACATATGTGTATGTTACCAATACAATTTGATTTAGTGAAGTTATATTTTTGGCAACCTGTGGCTGCATGCATCTCTAATTTGGATCCCTAATGGTTAAGTTTCATTTAGCAGGTCAGGAAGGCAGGCAGACGGGTAGAGACACAGGGCGGGAAGACAGGCAGACGGGTAGAATCACAGGGCAGGAAGACAGGCAGACGGGTAGAGACACAGGGCAGGAAGGCAGGCAGACGGGTAGAGACACAGGTCAGGAAGGCAGGCAGACGGGTAGAGACACAGGTCAGGAAGGCAGGCAGACGGGTAGAGACACAGGGCAGGAAGGCAGGCAGACGGGTAGAGACACAGGGCAGGAAGGCAGGCAGACGGGTAGAGACACAGGGCAGGAAGGCAGGCAGACGGGTAGAGACACAGGGCAGGAAGGCAGGCAGACGGGTAGAGACACAGGGCAGGAAGGCAGGCAGACGGGTAGAGACTCAGGGCAGGAAGGCAGGCAGACGGGTAGAGACACAGGGCAGGAAGGCAGGCAGACGGGTAGAGACACAGGGCAGGAAGGCAGGCAGACGGGTAGAGACACAGGGCAGGAAGGCAGGCAGACGGGTAGAGACTCAGGGCAGGAAGGCAGGCAGACGGGTAGAGACACAGGGCAGGAAGGCAGGCAGACGGGTAGAGACACAGGGCAGGAAGGCAGGCAGACGGGTAGAGACACAGGGCAGGAAGGCAGGCAGACGGGTAGAGACACAGGGCAGGAAGGCAGGCAGACGGGTAGAGACACAGGGCAGGAAGACAGGCAGACGGGTAGAGACACAGGGCAGGAAGGCAGGCAGACGGGTAGAGACACAGGGCAGGAAGACAGGCAGACGGGTAGAGACTCAGGGCAGGAAGGCAGGCAGACGGGTAGAGACACAGGGCAGGAAGACAGGTAGACGGGTAGAGACTCAGGGCAGGAAGACAGGCAGACGGGTAGAGACTCAGGGCAGGAAGACAGGCAGACGGGTAGAGACACAGGGCAGGAAGACAGGCAGACGGGTAGAGACACAGGGCAGGAAGACAGGCAGACGGGTAGAGACACAGGGCAGGAAGGCAGGCAGACGGGTAGAGACTCAGGGCAGGAAGGCAGGCAGACGGGTAGAGACACAGGGCAGGAAGGCAGGCAGACGGGTAGAGACACAGGGCAGGAACACAGGCAGACGGGTAGAGACACAGGGCAGGAAGACAGGCAGACGGGTAGAGACTCAGGGCAGGAAGGCTGGACTATCACTCCAAGATCATCCACTAACACCTACACACTACGCACTTGTGGAGATCTGAAAGGATTTGATTGGTATAAGCAATATGGTGAAACTTCCACCTAGCCTATCAGAGGTGAAACAGATGGACAGGTGAAACAGACATACAGGGGAAACAGATAGACAGGTGAAACAGATGCACAGGTGAAACAGACGGACAGGTGTAAACAGACGGACAGGTGAAAAACAGACGGACAGGTGTAAACAGACGGACAGGTGAAACAGACGTACAAGTGAAACAGACAGACAGGTGATACAGAGGGACAGGTTAAACAGATGGACAGGTGAACAGAGGGACAGTTTAAACAGATAGACAGGTGAAACAGAGGGACAGCAGTGCAGGTCAGAGGGACAGGCGATAGACGGGAAGCGAGACGGTGCAGGGACAGGCAGAGGGACAGGTTAAACAGATAGACAGGTGAAACAGAGGGACAGGTTAAACAGATAGACAGGTGAAACAGAGGGACAGGTTAAACAGATAGACAGGTGAAAGCGATAGACAGGTGAAACACAGGGACAAGTGAAACAGAGGGACAGGTTAAACAGATAGACAGGTGAAACAGAGGGACAGTTTAAACAGATAGACAGGTAAAACAGAGGGACAGGTTAAACAGATAGACAGGTGAAACAGATGGACAGGTTAAACAGAGGGACAGGTTAAACAGATAGACAGGTGAAACAGAGGGACAGGTTAAAGAGATAGACAGGTGAAACAGAGGGACAGGTTAAACAGATAGACAGGTGAAAGCGATAGACAGGTGAAACACAGGGACAAGTGAAACAGATAGACAGGTGAAACAGATGGACAGGTTAAACAGATAGACAGGTAAATGCGATAGACAGGTGAAACACAGGGACAAGTGAAACAGAGGGACAGGTTAAACAGATAGACAGGTGAAACAGAGGGACAGTTTAAACAGATAGACAGGTTAAACAGAGGGACAGGTTAAACAGACAGACAGGTGAAAAACAGAGGGACAGCTTAAACAGACAGACAGGTGAAACAGAGGGACAGGTTAAACAGATAGACAGGTGAAACAGAGGGACAGGTTAAACAGATAGACAGGTGAAAGCGATAGACAGGTGAAACAGAGGGACAGGTTAAACAGATAGACAGGTGAAACAGAGGGACAGGTTAAACAGATAGACAGGTGAAAGCGATAGACAGGTGAAACACAGGGACAAGTGAAACAGATGGACAGGTTAAACAGATGGACATGTTAAACAGATGGACAGGTGAAACAGAGGGACAGGAGAAAAACAGACGTACAGGTGAACCAGACAGACAGGTGAAACAGACGTACAGGTGAACCAGACAGACAGGTGAAACAGAGGGACAGGTTAAACAGATAGACAGGTGAAAAACAGAGGGACAGCTTAAACAGACAGACAGGTGAAACAGATGGACAGGTTAAACAGACAGACAGGTAAAAGCGATAGACAGGTGAAACACAGGGACAAGTGAAACAGATGGACAGGTTAAACAGATGGACATGTGGAGCAGACAGACAGGTGAAACAGACAGACAGGTGAAACAGGTGAGTAACAGACGAGCCGGTAAGGGAGAGACTGTTAATGCTGGACCCATAGAATAATAATTCCTAGCTGAAGACAGTCTCTAGCATCTGTTGTGAATCTGATGGACCCATAGAAGAAAAATTCCTCGCTGAAGACAGTCTCTAAGCATCTGTTGTGAATCTGATGGACCCATTGGGTGTGATTATTTTATGTCCCGAAATGAGGATTTGTCGAATTATCAAAGGTGCTTTTCCTGGTTGCTAAAATTGTAATAGTTTGCCTAATTTCAGTTTATGTAACAATGTGTAGAGAATCATTGTACCATCTACAGTGAGGGGAAAAAGTATTTGATCCCCTGCTGATTTTGTACGTTTGCCCACTGACAAAGAAATGATCAGTCTATAATTTTAATGGTAGGTTTATTTCAACAGTGAGAGACAGAATAATAACAAATAAATCCAGAAAAACACATGTCAAAAATGTTATAAATTGATTTGCATTTTAATGAGGGAAATAAGTATTTGACCCCCTCTCAATCAGAAAGATTTCTGGCTCCCAGGTGTCTTTTATACAGGTAACGAGCTGAGATTAGGAGCACACTCTTAAAGGGAGTGCTCCTAACCGCAGCTTGTTACCTGTAAAAAAGACACCTGTCCACAGAAGCAATCAATCAATCAGATTCCAAACTCTCCACCATGGCCAAGACCAAAGAGCTCTCCAAGGATGTCAGGGACAAGATTGTAGACCTACACAAGGCTGGAATGGGCTACAAGACCATCGCCAAGCAGCTTGGTGAGAAGGTGACAACAGTTGGTGCGATTATTCGCAAATGGAAGAAACACAAACGAACTGTCAATCTCCCTCGGCCTGGGTCTATATGCAAGATCTCACCTCATGGAGTAGCAATGATCATGAGAACGGTGAGGAATCAGCCCAGAACTACACAGGAGGATCTTGTGAATGATCTCAAGGCAGCTGGGACCATAGTCACCAAGAAAACAATTGGTAACACACTACGCCGTGAAGGACTGAAATCCTGCAGCGCCCGCAAGGTCCCCCTGCTCAAGAAAGCACATATACATGCCCGTCTGAAGTTTGCCAATGAACATCTGAATGATTCAGAGGACAACTGGGTCAGATGTGTTGTGGTCAGATGAGACCAAAATGGAGCTCTTTGGCATCAATGAACATCTGAATGATTCAGAGGACAACTGGGTGAAAGTGTTGTGGTCAGATGAGACCAAAATGGAGCTCTTTGGCATCAACTCAACTCGCTGTGTTTGGAGGAGGAGGAATGCTGCCTATGACCCTAAGAACACCATCCCCACCGTCAAACATGGAGGTGGAAACATTATGCTTTGGGGGTGTTTTTCTGCTAAGGGGACAGGACAACTTCACCGCATCAAAGGGACGATGGGCGGGGCCATATACCGTCAAATCTTGGGTGAGAACCTCCTTCCCTCAGCCAGGGCATTGAAAATGGGTCGTGGATGGGTATTCCAGCATGACAATGACCCAAAACACACGGCCAAGGCAACAAAGGAGTGGCTCAAGAAGAAGCACATTAAGGTCCTGGAGTGGCCTAGCCAGTCTCCAGACCTTAATCCCATAGAAAATCTGTGGAGGGAGCTGAAGGTTCAAGTTGCCAAACATCAGCCTCGAACCCTTAATGACTTGGAGAAGATCTGCAAAGAGGAGTGGGACAAAATCCCTCCTGAGATGTGTGCAAACCTGGTGGCCAACTACAAGAAACGTCTGACCTCTGTGATTGCCAACAAGGGTTTTGCCACCAAGTACTAAGTCATGTTTTGCAGAGGGGTCAAATACTTATTTCCCTCATTAAAATGCAAGTCAATTTATAACATTTTTGACATGCGTTTTTCTGGATTTTTGTGTTGTTATTCTGTCTCTCACTGTTCAAATAAACCTACCATTAAAATTATAGACTTATCAATTCTTTGTCAGTGGGCAAATGTACAAAATCAGCAGGGGATCAAATACTTTTTCCCTCACTGTATACCGCTGTGAAATATCTTTTCAATAACCCAAAATATAGTTTTTTCAGCTGTTTGAAGCTGGTGTACAAAACCGAAAGTAAAAGACTAAAAAACTGAAGAATGGGAAGCAGAGAAATAGCGCACGTAGAACAGATCTACCACTTCTTAGACTTGCTTTCAATGAGAATGACAAATCTATAACTCACATTTCTATGTGCATTTGGTCACATCTCCCAAAAAGAATACACATTGCAGCTTTAAAACATCTATTCTCAGCTATTGTACCAAACGAGAAACACAGGAACAAGACTTCAAAACAATACGTATGATTGGAGCACCAACGTACGTCCGCAGTCTGTCCCTACTCTGCTTTCCTTACGTTTCTCTCTTCTCTCTCCTTTTTTCTTCCAGATTAATCCCTCTTGATATTTTCATTTTCCCGTCAGGCATGTTTTCTTCGAGCCCGTCAGCCATGCCTCTCGTCCGCCGTACACCGCATCTCGCAGTTCTCTCACGCTTCCGTTGCTCGGGGCGACCAGCCGTTGACGGGGCCGTCCTGGACGGTGCCTGGCCAGTTATGTGTGTGTGTTACTAATAGTAACCCCCTCTCCCTGGTCTTCTTATTCTGACAGTCTATCTGGGATGTTCATACACCTCACCTGAGATCAATAATAGGGGTCAGGTCAGGCATATCCACAGCCACCCATACTACCATCTCTCCCAATGGAGAACTCGATTAGGACCCCACACAGAGGGCCAGGGAAATGGAGGGAGCGAACACACACAGGATCTGCATGAATAAATGAACCCACACTACAACACACACACTTAAGCATATGGAGATGTAAACAGACATACACGCACAGGGTCGTACGTTTAGCAGGGGGTGGAGGTAGGTCAGAGGGAATGCCTCCTCCACCATTTTCAAACACAGAAGTGTGTGAGAGAGCTTTCTCCCCTCTATTCTATGCATCCATGGGGGCTCTACTTGGTTCAGTTTCTGGTCAGTTTCTCTATAGTTATGATGTAGTGTTCCATTACAACACATTAATTCAACATGATTCCCACTCCTACATCCAGCAGGCACTCACATCATATCATTCACACACTCCTTAATGGGAATATTTGGGTTAAAGCCCATTGACTCGTCTGGCTTCTCTTTGTAGATATTTTTCATTACTGTGCCACAGAGACAAGCCTGCCAGACCGAGAGAGAGTAAGGAGCGATATCAGCTATCTGCACGTCTCTCTGTCTCTCTCTCTCTGTCTCTCTCTCTCTCTCTCTCTCTCTCTCTGTGTCTGTCTGCACGCTGTCTTGGCACACGGCTTCTCACCTCACAGCGCCTGGTTGCTGCTGCACTGGGTTACCATGGGAACGTGGGACTGACTGAGGGAGCGATGAGTAAGGGAACGGAGGAGGGATGGAAAAAGGCCCCCTCTGTTTATTTTTCTCCTGCTCTCTCTCCCTCAACCCCTTCCGCTCTCTCCCTCTCCCTCCCTCCATCACTCTACCACCTCTCTCCCTCTCTCTTCTTCCCCTCTCTCTCCTTCTTCAGCCGCTCTTCCTCCCCTCTCTATCTCTCGCTCCCTCTCTCTCTGGCTCACATTGGTGAGTTGTCCATCCACCGGTCAGCTCTCTCTCTCCCTCTCTCTTCTCCCCATCTCTCTCTCTCTCTTCGTCTCTTTCCCCCCTCTCTCCCTCTCTTTCTTCCTCTCTTTCTCCCCTTCTCTCCCTCTTCACCTCCCCTCTCTCACCCCTCTCTCTCCCTCTATTTCTCCCCCTCTCCCCCTCTCCCTCCCCCCCTCTCTCTCCCTCTCATTCTCTCCCTCTCTCTCAATCCTCTCTCTCTCTCTCCCTCCCCCTCTCTCTCCCTCTCTCCCTCCCTCTCTTTCTCCCCGTCTCCCCTTTAATCTCTCCCTCTCCCCCCTCCCTCTATTTCTCCCCCTCTCCATCCCCCTCTCTCTCTCCCTCTCTCTCAACCCTGACTCTCTCCCTCTCTCATGTTGGTGAGTTATCGACACACCCTCCAGCACTCCACAAATTAAAACGTTTTTCATCCACCGTGAATTCTACAATGGCTCATTAAAATACAGGGCTTCCCCTGATTTCACACACACACCTATATTACCTATATCACCGCAAGGCCTACAGCTCAATAACAACTAGAGCTGATTGAAAAATAAACAAACCAAACTGCTTCCTTTATTTGTCTCTCTCTTCTCTCTGCCCCCCCCTCTCTTTCTCTCTCTCCACCCCCCTCTCTCCCCTCTCTCTCTCCCCACCCCCCTCTCTCCCCTCTCTCTCTCTCCCACCTCTCTTTCTCTCTCTCCACCTCTCTTTCTCTTTCTCCACCTCTCTTTCTCTCTCTCCATTCTTTAGCCATTCAACACCATGTACTAAAGCTATATGGAAAATAAACTGCAATTTAGAAAAGAGAAACAGCTCCCTCTTTCTCTGTTCTCTCCTCTTTCTCTCTTTAGACCCTCTCTCCTCTTTCTCTGTTCTCTCCTCTTTCTCTCGTTAGACCCTCTCTCCTCTTTCTCTGTTCTCTCCTCTTTCTCTCGTTAGACCCTCTCACCTCTTTCTCTGTTCTCTCCTCTTTTTCTCTTTAGACCCTCTCTCCTCTTTCTCTGTTCTCTCCTCTTTCTCTCTTTAGACCCTCTCACCTCTTTCTCTGTTCTCTCCTCTTTCTCTCTTTAGACCCTCTCTCCTCTTTCTCTGTTCTCTCCTCTTTCTCTCTTTAGACCCTCTCTCCTCTTTCTCTGTTCTCTCCTCTTTCTCTCTTTAGACCCTCTCACCTCTTTCTCTGTTCTCTCCTCTTTCTCTCTTTAGACCCTCTCTCTTTCTCTGTTCTCTCCTCTTTCTCTCTTTAGACCCTCTCTCCTCTTTCTCTGTTCTCTCCTCTTTCTCTCTTTAGACCCTCTCTCTTTCTCTGTTCTCTCCTCTTTCTCTCTTTAGACCCTCTCTCCTCTTTCTCTGTTCTCTCCTCTTTTTCTCTTTAGACCCTCTCTCCTCTTTCTCTGTTCTCTCCTCTTTCTCTCTTTAGACCCTCTCACCTCTTTCTCTGTTCTCTCCTCTTTCTCTCTTTAGACCCTCTCTCTTTCTCTGTTCTCTCCTCTTTCTCTCTTTAGACCCTCTCACCTCTTTCTCTGTTCTCTCCTCTTTCTCTCTTTAGACCCTCTCTCCTCTTTCTCTGTTCTCTCCTCTTTTTCTCTTTAGACCCTCTCTCCTCTTTCTCTGTTCTCTCCTCTTTCTCTCTTTAGACCCTCTCACCTCTTTCTCTGTTCTCTCCTCTTTCTCTCTTTAGACCCTCTCACCACTTTCTCTGTTCTCTCCTCTTTCTCTCTTTAGACCCTCTCACCTCTTTCTCTGTTCTCTCCTCTTTCTCTCTTTAGACCCTCTCACCTCTTTCTCTGTTCTCTCCTCTTTCTCTCTTTAGACCCTCTCTCCTCTTTCTCTGTTCTCTCCTCTTTCTCTCTTTAGACCCTCTCTCCTCTTTCTCTGTTCTCTCCTCTTTCTCTCTTTAGACCCTCTCTCTTTCTCTGTTCTCTCCTCTTTCTCTCTTTAGACCCTCTCTCTTTCTCTGTTCTCTCCTCTTTCTCTCTTTAGACCCTCTCTCCTCTTTCTCTGTTCTCTCCTCTTTTTCTCTTTAGACCCTCTCTCCTCTTTCTCTGTTCTCTCCTCTTTCTCTCTTTAGACCCTCTCTCCTCTTTCTCTGTTCTCTCCTCTTTCTCTCTTTAGACCCTCTCTCTTTCTCTGTTCTCTCCTCTTTCTCTCTTTAGACCCTCTCTCCTCTTTCTCTGTTCTCTCCTCTTTCTCTCTTTAGACCCTCTCACCTCTTTCTCTGTTCTCTCCTCTTTCTCTCTTTAGACCCTCTCTCCTCTTTCTCTGTTCTCTCCTCTTTCTCTCTTTAGACCCTCTCTCTTTCTCTGTTCTCTCCTCTTTCTCTCTTTAGACCCTCTCTCCTCTTTCTCTGTTCTCTCCTCTTTCTCTCTTTAGACCCTCTCACCTCTTTCTCTGTTCTCTCCTCTTTCTCTCTTTAGACCCTCTCACCTCTTTCTCTGTTCTCTCCTCTTTCTCTCTTTAGACCCTCTCACCTCTTTCTCTGTTCTCTCCTCTTTCTCTCTTTAGACCCTCTCACCTCTTTCTCTGTTCTCTCCTCTTTCTCTCTTTAGACCCTCTCACCTCTTTCTCTGTTCTCTCCTCTTTCTCTCTTTAGACCCTCTCACCTCTTTCTCTGTTCTCTCCTCTTTCTTCTTCCCTCCAGGCTGTCAGTGAAAGTTAGCCACTTTTACTCATTAGAACACTTTTCTACACCCATTTGCTTCCAATCTGGCCATCCACTGTAGCCAATGTCATGGTCCACTCCATCCCATGGACACACACATGAACACACACACACACATGCCCCCCCCCCCCCCCCCACACACACACACACACACACACACACACACACACACACACACACACACACACACACACACACACACACACACACACACACACACACACCACACACACACACACAATGTCATGGTCCAGTCGATCTCTGCAGCCTGGCGGGCTGACCTGCATCTTCACTGGACTGCCAGTAAGACCAAGCTAACCAAAAATCCTTCACCCCTCTGTCTACCTGTCCGCTGCCTCCCTTACCTCCATCCTTCCATCTTGGCATCCTTCTACCCCTCCACCCCTCCCTCCAGTCCAACCAGCCAGTAGAAAGAAGGATGAGAGCTGACCTAGTATCCATCACTGTCTACTATAAGGGGAGATGTGTAGTTAACCAGTTATCCATTCATCTAACATTGATTGGTCGTTGGGGGGTGTCAGTTCATCTGCTGGTCTAGAAGGCTCCTCAGTTCCTCAGTGGAATGTTCACCGTCTCTTCACCACACTCGTTTCTCCAAGTTATTTTCACAATGCTGAACATCTTCCACTGCTTTTTCTGTGGTTCTTTTCTATCAGCCATAACAGAACAATATTTGGACAGCCCCCTGGCCTCTGCTGATTGGTTGTTTCTTGGCTCTCAGCTTCTGTAATTGGATGATGACAGTTGTACGGAACACTGGGGAGAGATTATTGATGGCCTGAAGTTGGAGTAGCTAAGATGTATGTAAGAATGTGGTGGTTGTCGGGGCGTCGTTCGTGTGTGTGAGATGTCTGAGAGAGATATGTTTTTAAGAGCTTGTGATAGTATGCTGAAATGTGTGTTTGTACTGTATGTGACGTGTGTGTGTGTGTGTGTGTGTGTGGTGTGTGTGTGTGAACTGTGTGCTTATGTCTTAATGTTTACCTCTGGACCTTGTCTACCTGCTCTTGGCCATACTTTGCTGAGAGACTACCAGAGATAAGGACTAGCCTGCCGCAATCCATCTCCAACAGTATGAGACAAGCCAACAGCCCCATCTCCTGAGAGGAGCCGCAATGGCCTAACAGTTTCATCTCACTCCCTGTCTTCCCTATGGGTGGAAAAGCAGTCCAAGCCCTAATGTGGAGCCATAATTGCAAAATTGAATTTTCAGTTTTCTTTGACCCTCCTCTGTCTCTTACAGTATGTGAAGATAGATAAGCCATGTTGTTAGCAAGACGGACTATCTCTCACAGTGGAGCCGTAATAGTGGAGTTGCCGCACAGTCTCAATTGTTCTTGTCTTCGGCCTGGATTCGTAATGGAGCCTCCGCACAGCTTCTCTCTCCTTACTGTTGTCAGCATGGACAGACAAGCCAAGTCCCTGTGTTCAAAGTGGAGCTGCAATCCGAGGTATTTCCAACACGGTTTCACCATGTTTTCTGTTTTCCTTATGGCCAGAAAAGCAAAGCTTAGTCTCCATGCTCCAAGTTGAGCCACAATGGCAGAACACCGACCCAGTTTCCCCCTCCTCACAGCCTCCTCCATGCATTGGGTGGAAGCAGCAGGAGGAGATTGAGGAAATGAACAGTTGGGGAAACTGCCATGGAAATGAAACAGGCTGTGTCCCAGATGGCACCCTATTCCGCGTGGTCAGGCTGTGTGACCCCTGCGGACGGTGGATGGATTAGTGATGTGGGAGAGGGGTAATGATGGACACTGCATTCCCATTTGGACCTGCTGGTTCTGAGAGGGATGTGGAGTCGCCCAATTCTCTCCTTGTTGGTGTATCCTTCAAACTGCGTGCAAGATGGTAGTTGTTAGACAATGTCTCAGTTTTCCATTGTAAAGGACGTCACGTCACGCTGCTTGCTAAGCGAGTGCCGTTTCCTCCTGATTCATACCTGGCTCCAACCCAGGACCTCTGCCTCCAAACACACGTGACCGCCAGCCTGAAGCGTTTTACCCAGTCGCGCCACTGAAAAGCGAGCTATTCTGCAGCGCAAGTGGAGCCACTTCAGACTGAGGAGTGAGTTTCCCAGATCCCCATCTGCCGCAGCAGGAACAACAGATGGGCTGTCGTAAAGTTGTAACGCTGAGAGTCTACTCATGTCTCCATTGGAAATGACTGTTCTCTGCTAGTGTCGGCAAATGTCAGGATGAAGTTGGAAAACAACAAAGACAGAATGCCATGTGGAGTAATGTTGTTATAGTTGAACAAAAACAATTCCCACAGTTGCCAAAGAAAAACTTGGTAGAATCAATGTCCCTGCTGCCAAACCTCAAATGCGACTATTGGGGAAGAGACATAGAAAGCTCATTGTTTTGGCTCTAGACTTCATTGTCCATTGTAATTTTGTTTGCTGAGAATATTGGTTAGTATGCATGTTTGTGTTTTTGAGTGTGTAATTTCAAGGCATTTATTTTGACTGCATCCCAAATGGCACCCTATTCCTTTTATAGTGCACTACCTATGACCAGAGACCATGACCCTATTCACTTTCTAGTGCACTCCTTTTTACCCTATGGGCCCTGGTCAAAAGTAGTGCACGATCTAGGTAATCGGGTACTATTTGGGACACAGCCTGTGTGTAGGTAGGTATAGTCAGAAATGGTTGAAGTGACAGGACAAGAGGGTCCCCTAACCATCAAGATGTTAGATCAACCAATTAGATACAATGATTAATCCGACTCTAACCTTAGGTCCCTAGACTGTAGTGTACACTCTATTACCTAGAAGTACTGTACTCAAAGCTGACTGTCATTATCAACTGTCAGTCCTTAGAGATTACAAAGGTTTGACCCTTAGTTTGTCAGCAAAGTAAGAGAGAGTGTGGGTTTCCATGAGCGTTTCGTTGTCTAAAGCAAATTGGATCTCCTCTCATCTCCTCTGTTGTTCATCTATATTCCTCCTCTCCTCTCCTCTCCTCTCCTCTCCTCTCCTCTGATCTCATCTAATCTCTATTCCTCCTCTCCTCTCTATTCCTCCTCTCCTCTGATCTCATCTCATCTCAATTCCTCCTCTCCTCTCTATTCCTCCTCTCCTCTGATCTCATCTCATCTCTATTCCTCCTCTCTATTCCTCCTCTCCTCTGATCTCATCTCATCTCTATTCCTCCTCTCTATTCCTCCTCTCCTCTGATCTCATCTCATCTCCTTTCCTCCTCTCCTCTCTATTCCTCCTCTCCTCTGATCTCATCTCCTCTCATCTCCTTTCCTTTGAACTCCTCTGATCCCGGTAAATGAGTTCAAGTGAACCCAAGTAACCTCAGTCATGTAATGTTGGTCCGTTCATAAAGTGTAGTATGAACCCAGTCTCAGTCATACAATAAGAATCTCAAACTATCCTTCAACACTCCAACGACTGTTATCAGAACTACAGTAGTCTTCACCAACGACTGTTATCAGAATTACAGTAGTCTTCGCCAACGACTGTTATCAGAACTACAGTAGTCTTCACCAACGACTGTTATCAGAATTACAGTAGTCTTCACCAACAACTGTTATCAGAACTACAGTAGTCTTCACCAACAACTGTTATGAGAACTACAGTAGTCTCCACCAACAACTGTTATCAGAACTACAGTAGTCTTCACCAACAACTGTTATGAGAACTATAGTAGACTTCACCAACAACTGTTATCAGAATTACAGTAGTCTTCACCAACGACTGTTATCAGAATTACAGTAGTCTTCACCAACAACTGTTATCAGAACTACAGTAGTCTTCACCAACAACTGTTATCAGAACTACAGTAGTCTTCATCAACGACTGTTATCAGAACTACAGTAGTCTTCACCAACGACTGTTATGAGAACTACAGTAGTCTTCACCAACAACTGTTATCAGAACTACAGTAGTCTTCACCAACGACTGTTATCAGAATTACAGTAGTCTTCACCAACGACTGTTATCAGAACTACAGTAGTCTTCACCAACAACTGTTATCAGAACTACAGTAGTCTTCACCAACAACTGTTAGCAGAATTACAGTAGTCTTCACCAACAACTGTTATCAGAACTACAGTAGTCTTCACCAACAACTGTTATCAGAATTACAGTAGTCTTCACCAACGACTGTTATCAGAACTACAGTAATCTTCACCAACAACTGTTATCAGAACTACAGTAGTCTTCACCAACAACTGTTATCAGAATTACAGTAGTCTTCACCAACAACTGTTATCAGAACTACAGTAGTCTTCACCAACAACTGTTATGAGAACTACAGTAGTCTTCACCAACAACTGTTATCAGAATTACAGTAGTCTCCACCAACAACGGAACACATGAACCAACACGGTGTAAATCCCACTAAAACAAAAGGAAATACGGGTTGGAAGAAGTTGTAGCCAGTCAATCCAATCCCTCAACTCCGGCAGAGGAAGACCTTGGAGAACACCAGAGACCTTGGAGAACACCAGGGACCACGGAGAACACCAGAGACCATGGGCCCGGCCACGGAGAACACCAGAGACCACGGAGAACACCAGAGACCACGGAGAACACCAGAGACCACGGAGAACACCAGAGACCACGGAGAACACCAGAGACCACGGAGAACACCAGGGACCACGGAGAACACCAGGGACCACGGAGAACACCAGAGACCTTGGAGAACACCAGAGACCTTGGAGAACACCAGAGATCACGGAGAACACCAGAGACCTTGGAGAACACCAGAGACCTTGGAGAACACCAGAGACCACGGAGAACACCAGAGACCTTGGAGAACACCAGGGACCACGGAGAACACCAGGGACCACGGAGAACACCAGAGACCTTGGAGAACACCAGAGACCTTGGAGAACACCAGAGACCACGGAGAACACCAGAGACCTTGGAGAACACCAGAGACCACGGAGAACACCAGAGACCTTGGAGAACACCAGGGACCACGGAGAACACCAGAGACCACGGAGAACACCAGAGACCTTGGAGAACACCAGGGACCACGGAGAACACCAGAGACCACGGAGAACACCAGAGACCTTGGAGAACACCAGAGACCACGGAGAACACCAGAGACCTTGGAGAACACCAGGGACCACGGAGAACACCAGAGACCACGGAGAACACCAGAGACCTTGGAGAACACCAGAGACCACGGAGAACACCAGGGACCACGGAGAACACCAGAGACCACGGAGAACACCAGAGACCACGGAGAACACCAGAGACCACGGAGAACACCAGAGACCAACTGAGATGTTTAGTCCAACGGAAGAAACTAGAGGATCTGATCCTGGTTAATCTTGAGACATGGCTACAAATCACACTTTTAAATACAACAAAACAAACGGATTAAAGGACTGAGGGTTGAACACTTTCTCATTCACACCACTGTCACCCCCCATTGTGCAGCTGATGCTGGATATTTAACAGGGAGTTAAAGGGGAAGCGCCCCATTGGGAGGAGAAGCACTGAGACAGTTCAGAAAAATTTGGGACCGTCACATGGGCCGTGTGTGAGCCACTGTCCCCTGTAGTGAATCAGGCCATTGAACACCATTCAATCAAATCCAAGCGAGGTCCATTTCTCCACCTGTCTACTTGCCCAGCCAGTCAATGGATGAATTGCCACTGTCCCTCAGTGTCCAGGCCACCTCAGACCCACATCCATCTCCCTGCCATAGGAATCTACAGTATCTAATCCACAACCACCAAGAGCCTCAATGGAGGAATGCCTGACACAGTTTCACACTTCTTAATGTCTTCCTGATGGGCAGACAAGTCATGTAGAGGCCTTGTGTCCAGTGCATATCCCCAATGGAGGGATACCTGTACAGTTTCCATAGCCAATCACAAATACTCCCCCTAACCTGAGCCGTGTGTGGAACGTGTACCTGTACATGTATCCTTGTCGCCCCTAGTCACACAAAGCCTGACTATGACCCCGCTGCAAACCAAAGGTCACAGGTCAACCTAAAGATGTCCCCAATGGACATCCCAATGGTAACCATTAACAATACATTACCCCCAACACTTTACCATAACCTTAACGCCGTTGATGTTCCGAGGCTAAGATCAAACAAGGGGTATCTGAAATGCATTAGGACACTAAAGAATCCAGCAAGCCCCATCTATATTGGATTGGCATAGTAGCTCCTGCCAATAGATAGATAGTGTGCGTCCTATTTAGTGACCAGGGCCTACAGGGAGAACCACAGGGCTGTGGTCGAAAGTCATGCATTAAATAGAGAATACACTGTCATTGGCGTTTTTCTGGATTTTTTAGTTATTCTGTCTCTCACTGTTCAAATAAACCTACTATTAAAATTATAGACTGATCATTTCTATGTCAGTGGGCAAACGTACAAAATCAGCAGGGGATCAAATACTTTTTCCCCCCAATGTATATATATATATATATCTCAAATACACTGAATAAATGAGCTCTGTAAAGGGGAGACTGTCACGAACCGGCTCAAAATTCCTAACGAAAGGGAGACAACGTGGAGACAAGGAATAACAAAATATATATTTATTAACTGAGGTAACCTAAATGCAATTAACAATGGTGTATGGAGAGAGTCTCCCCCAATGAATGAGGAAGAGGTGCATTTATCCTGGGACACACCCGGGCCCAGGTGTTTCCCATGTCGCTGACGATCCTCCCAACTCCGCCCACCGGCATCCTAATAAGGAAACAAGAACAAAGAGAGAGAATACGGCAGACAGAGTGGGAGGGTCGTCACAAGACCCATAGGGCTCTGGTCAGAAGTAGTGTACTAAATAGGGAATAAGGTACCATTTGGGCTGCTAATGTATCCACATCTAATTTCATTTGTCACATGCTTCATAAACAACAGGTGTAGACTAACAGTGAAATGCAGGCCCTTCCCAACAATGCAGAGAGTTAAATTTAAAAAGAATATAAAGATAATAACACAATTAATAAATACACAATGTGTAATGATAACGAGGCCATATACACTGAGGCCTTCCTAATATTGAGTTGCACACCTTTTGCCCTCGAAACAGCCTCAATTAATCAGGTGTCGAAAGCGTTCCACAGGGATGCTGGCCCATGTTGACTCCAAAGCTTCCCACAGTTGTGTCAAGCTGGCTGGATGTCCTTTGGGTGGTGGACCTTTCTTGATACACACGGGAAACTGTTTAGTGTAGAAAACCCAGCAGGGTTGCAGTTTTTGACACAAACCGTTGCGCCTGGCACCTTCTACCATCCTCCATTCAAAGGCACTTAAATCTTTTGTCTTGCCCATTGACCCACTCAGTGGCACACATAGATTTAACAAGTAGATTTAACAACAAATCAATAAGGGATCATAGCTTTCACCTGGATTCACCTGGTCAGTCTAGATCATTGAAAGAGCAGGTGTTCCTAATGTTTTGTAGGCTCAGTGTACACGGGGTACCAGTACTGAGTCGATGTGATGGTGTATGAGGTAATTAAGGTGTAAAGTGACTAGGCAACATGATAGATAATAAGCAGTAGCAGCAGTGTACAGTACAGTATGTGGTGAGTCAAATGAGTTAGTGTGAAGTGGGGTAAATGCAGATAGTCAGGGTAACTATTTGGTTAACTATTCAGCACTTATCAATCAATCAATCAAATGTATTTATAAAGCCCTTTTTACATCAGCCGATGTCACAAAGTGCTATACAGAAACCCAGCCTAAAACCCCAAACAGCAAGCAATGCAGATGTAGAAGCACGTGGCTTGGAAAAACTCTCTAGAAAGGCAGGAACCTAGGAAGAAACCTGGAGATGAACCAGGCTAGGAGGGGTGGCCAGTCCTCTTCTGGCTGTGCCGGGTGGAGATTATAAGAGTACATGACCAAGATGTTCAAACGTTCATAGATGACCAGCAGGGTCAAAAATTTATAATCACAGTGGTTGTAGAGGGTGCAACAGGTCAGCACCTCAAGAGTTAATGTCAGTTGGCTTTTCATAGCCAATCATAGCCGAGTTAGAGACAGCAGGTGCGGGAGAGAGAGTCAAAAACAGCAGGTCTGGGACAGGTAGCACGTCCGGTGAACAGGTCAGGGCTCCATACCTGCGGGCAGACCAGTTAAAACTGGAGCAGCAGCACGGCCAGGTGGACTGGGGACAGCAAGGAGTCATCAGGCCAGGTAGTCCTGCATGGTCCTAGGGCTCAGGTCCTCTGAGAGAAGAAAGAAAGAAAGAAAGAAAGAAAGAAAGAAAGAAAGAAAGAAAGAAAGAAAGAAAGAAAGAAAGAAAGAAAGAAAGAAAGAAAGAAAGAAAGAAAGAAAGAAAGAAAGGAGTTAGAGGGAGCATACTTAAATTCACACAGGACATCGGATAAGACAGGAGAAATACTTCAGATATAACAGACTGACCCTAGCCCCCCGACACATAAACTATTGCGCCATAAATACTGGAGGCTGAGACAGCCTTATGGCTTGGGGGTAGAAGCTGTTCAGGGTCCTGTGGTTCCAGACTTGGTGCATCGGTACGGCTTGCATTGCGGAGAGAGAACAGTATGCATTTACATATTTTTTTTTTTTTTACATTTAAGTCATTTAGCAGACGCTCTTATCCAGAGCGACTTACAAATGTTTTGTTCAATCAAGTTCATATTTATATCAAAAACCAGCTTTTTACATTAGCATGTGACTAGCATGTGACTAGCATTCCCACTGGCCGGTGAATTTACTAAATTACTCACGATAAATGTTCACAAAAAGCATAACAATTATTTTAAGAATTATAGATACAGAACTCCTCTATGCACTCGATATGTCCGATTTTAAAATAGCTTTTCGGTGAAAGCACATTTTGCAATATTCTCAGTAGATAGCCCGGCATCACAGGGCTAGCTATTTAGACACCCAGCAAATGTAGCACTCACCAAAGTCAGATTTACTATAAGAAAAATGTTATTACCTTTGCTGTCTTCGTCAGAATGCACTCCCAGGACTTCTACTTCAATAACAAATGTTGGTTTGGTTCAAAATAATCCATCGTTATATCCAAACAGCGGCGTTTTGTTCGTGCGTTCAAGACACTATCCGAAAGGGTAAATAAGGGTGACGAGCATGGCGCAATTCGTGACAAAAAAATTCTAAATATTCCATTACCGTACTTCGAAGCATGTCAACCGCTGTTTAAAATCTATTTTTATGCCATTTTTCTCATAAAAAAGCGATAATATTCCGACCGGGGAATCTGCGTTTAGGTAAACAGACGAAAGAAAATAAAGCATTCGGTCGACTCGGGCACGCGCCTAAGCCCATAGTACTCTGATCGGCCACTTGCCAAAAGCGATAATGTGTTTCAGCCAGAGGCTGCCTCGATATCGTTCAGCTTTTTCCCGGGCTCTGAGAGCCTATGGGAGCCGTAGGAAGTGTCACGTTAGAGCAAAGATCCTCAGTCTTAAATAAAAAGAGCCAAGATGAAACACAACTTCTCAGACAGGCCACTTCCTGCATGGAATCTTCTCAGGTTTTGGCCTGCCATTTGAGTTCTGTTATACTCACAGACACCATTCAAACAGTTTTAGAAACTTTAGGGTGTTTTCTATCCAAAGCCAATAATTATATGCATATTCTAGTTACTGGGCAGGAGTAGTAACCAGATTAAATCGGGTACGTTTTTTATCCGGCCGTGTCAATACTGCCCCCTAGCCCTAACAGGTTAAAGAGGTGGGGTTTCAGGTGTCTCCGGAAGGTGGTGATTGACTCCGCTGGTCCTGGCGTCGTGAGGGAGCTTGTTCCACCATAGGGGTGCCAGAGCAGCGAACAGTTTTGACTGGGCTGAGCGGGAACTGTGCTTCCTCAGAGGTAGGGGGGCCAGCAGGCCAGAGGTGGATGAGCGCAGTGCCCTCGTTTGGGTGTAGGGACTGATCAGAGCCTGAAGGTACGGAGGTGCCGTTCCCCTCACGGCTCCGTAGGCAAGCACCATGGTCTTGTAGCGGATGCGAGCTTCAACTGGAAGCCAGTGGAGAGAGCGGAGGAGCGGGGTGACGTGAGAGAACTTGGGAAGGTTGAACACCAGACGGGCTGCGGCGTTCTGGATGAATTGTAGGGGTTTAATGGCACAGGCAGGGAGCCCAGCGAATGTTGTAGAGCATGAACCTACAGGATCGGGTCACCGCCTTGATGTTAGTGGAGAACGACAGGGTGTTGTCCAGGGTCACGCCAAGGTTCTTAGCACTCTGGGAGGAGGACACAATGGAGTTGTCAACCGTGATGGCGAGATCATGGAATGGGCAGTCCTTCCCCGGGAGGAAAAGCAGCTCCGTCTTGCCGGGGTTCAGCTTGAGGTGGTGATCCGACATCCACACTGATATGTCTGCCAGACATGCAGAGATGCGATTCGCCACCTGGTTATCAGAAGGGGGAAAGGAGAAGATTAATTGAGTGTCGTCTGCATTGCAATGATAGGAGAGACCATGTGGCTGGGTGGCTGGAGTCTTTGACAATTTTTATGGCCTTCCTCTGACACGGCCTGGTATAGGGATCCTGGATGGCAGTGAGCTTGTCGCTGTTGATGAACTGGGCCATACGTACTACTTTGAGGATCTGAGTGACCATACCAAATCTTTTCAGCCTCCTGAGGGGAAGGAGTCATTGTCGTGCCTTGTGTTGGTGTGTGTGGACCATGTTAATTCTTTATTGATGTGGACACCGAGGAACTTAAAGCTCTTGATGCACCGGTACCGCTTGCCATGTGGAAACAGAGAGAACAGTCTATGGCATGGGTGTTTGGAGTCTGTAACGATTTTCCGGGCATTTCACACTGGCTGATATAGAGGTCCTGGATGGCAGGGAGCTCGGCCCCAGTAATGTGCTGGGCTGTCTGCACCACCCTCTGTAGCGCCATGCGGTAAAGGACGATGCTATTGCCGTACCAAGCAGTAATGCAGTCAGTCAAGATTCTCAATTGTACAGCTGTAGAGCTTTTTTGAGGATTTGAGGCCCCATGCCAATGATTTTCAACCTCCTGAGGGAAAAGAGGTGCTGTCGCGCTTTCTTCACGACTGTGCACATGTGTGTGGATCATTTTAAGAAATTAGTGATTTGGACCCCGAGGAACTTGAAGCTCTCAACCCGCTCCACTTCACCCCTGTCGATATGGATGGGGGCATGCTCGGCCTTCCGTTTCCTGTGATCCACAATCATCTCCTTTGTCTTTCTGTCTTTTAGGGAGAGGTTGTTGTCCTGGCACCATACTGCCAGGTCTCTGACCTCCTCCCAATAGGCTGTCTCATCGTTGTCAGTGATCAGACCTACCACCGTTGTTTCGTCAGCAGTGGTGTTGGAGTCGTGAGCGGCCACACAGTCATGGTTGAATAGGGAGTACAGGAGGGGACTAAGCACGCAACCCTGAGGGGACCCCCCGTGTTGAGGGTCAGAGTGGCAGATATGTTGTTGTCTACCCTCACCATCTGGGGTCGGCCCCACCGGAAGTCCAGGATCCTAGTTGCAGTGGGAGGTGTTTAGTCCCAGGGTCCTTATCTTAGTGATGAGCTTATAGGGCACTATGGTGTTGAATGCTGAGCTGTAGTCAATGAACAACATTTTCACATAGGTGTTCCTCTTATCCAGGTGGGAGAGGGCAGTGTGGAGTACAATAGAGATTGTGTCATCTGTGGATCTGTTGGGGCGGTATGTGAATTGGAGTGGGTCCAGGGTGTCATGGTGGTGTTGTGAGCCATGACCAGTCTTTCAAAGCATTTCATGGCTACAGATGTAAGTGCTACGGGGCGATAGTCATTTAGACAGGTTACCTTTGTGTTCTTGGGCACAAGGACTATGGTGGTCTGCTTAAAACAAGCATGTGTTACAGAGAGGGTCAGGGAGAGTTTGAACATGTCAGGCTTTACAACGAAAGCAAAACATTAGATTATGTCAGCAGAGTACAAAGCCAGAAATAATAAGACACCCATTTTTCAAGCTAGCATATAATGTCACATAAACCCAAACCACAGCTAAATGCAGCACTAACCTTTGATGATCTTCATCAGATGACAACCCTAGGACATTATGTTATACAATACATGCATGTTTTGTTCAATCAAGTTCATATTTATATCAAAAAACTGCTTTTTACATTAGCATGTGACGTTCAGAACTAGCATACCCCCCGCAAACTTCCGGGGAATTTACTAACAATTTACTAAATTACTCATGATAAACGTTCACAAAAAGCATAACAATTATTTTAAGAATTATAGATACAGAACTCCTCTATGCACTCGATATGTCCGATTTTAAAATAGCTTTTTGGTGAAAGCACATTTTGCAATATTCTAAGTACATAGCCCAGCCATCACGGGCTAGCTATTTAGACACCCAGCAAGTTTAGCCTTCACCAAAATCAGATTTACTATAACAAAAATGTTATTACCTTTGGTGTTCTTCGTCAGAATGCACTCCCAGGACTTCTACTTCAATAACAAATGTTGGCTTGGTCCCAAATAATCCATCGTTATATCCAAATAGCGGCGTTTTGTTTGTGCGTTCTAGACACTATCCGAAATGGTAAATCAGGGTTACGAGCATGGCGCAATTCGTGACAAAAAAATTCTAAATATTCCATTACCGTACTTCGAAGCATGTCAACCGCTGTTTAAAATCAATTTTTATGCAATTTATCTCTTAAAAAAGCGATAATATTCCGACCGGGAATCTGCGTTTCGGTAAAAAGAGGAAAAAAAAGAAAGACGGGGGCGACCAGTGCACGCGCCTAAGCCCACTGTCCCCTGATCAGCCACTTGAAAAAGGCGATAATGTGTTTCAGCCTGGGGCTGGAATGACGACATTCAGCTTTTTCCTGGGCTCTGAGAGCCTATGGGAGCCGTGGGAAGTGTCACGTTACCGCAGAGATCCTTTGTTTTGGAAAGAGATGTCAAAGAAAGCCAATAAATGGTCAGACAGGCCACTTCCTGTAAAGGAATCTCTCAGGTTTTTGCCTGCCATATGAGTTCTGTTATACTCACAGACACCATTCAAACAGTTTTAGAAACTTTAGGGTGTTTTCTATCCATATCTAATAAGTATATGCATATTCTAGTTACTGGGTAGGAGTAGTAACCAGATTAAATCGGGTACGTTTTTTATCCGGCGGTGTAAATACTGCCCCCTAGCCCTAAGAGGTTAACATGAGCTAATTTAACTCCGGCGAGCAAAAACTTGAGACTTCCTTAACATTAAACAACATGCCAAGAGTGTGCAAAGCTGCCATCAAGGCAAAGGGTGGCTATTTGAAGTGCCTCAAATATAAAATATATAAAGATTTATTTAGCACTTTTTTGGTTACTACATGATTCCATATGTGTTATTTTATAGTTTTCATGTCTTCACTACTTTTCTAAAATGTAGAAAATAGTAAAAATAAAGAAAAACCCTTGAATGAGTAGTTGTTCTAAAACTTTTGACCGGTAGTGTATATATTTTCCATGTCCTTTTTCAGCCAAGATTCAGAGAAACAAAGAATATTACAGTTTTTCAGGTCCCATTGATACTGTAAGATAGTCTTGAATGGAGTTCATCCAGTTTGTTCTCCAGTGACTGCACATTCGCCAACAGAACATAGGGCAACGGTGGTCGATTTATTCGCCGAAGTAATCTCGTTAAGAGGCCGCCCCACCTGCCTCTTTTTCACCGCCGGTTCCTCTTTCGAGTCCCGGGGATTAGGGCCTGGTCCGGAGTAAGCAGGACGTCCTGAGCTGCCGACTCGTTGACGTAGAAATCTTCATACAAATCTAGGTTAGTGATCACTGTTCTGATGTCCAGAAGCCATTTTCGGTCATAGGAAATGATGGAGGAGACATTATGTACATAAAAACCACACAAAACTGTAGAATTGGTCAGGAGCCTTTATAAACAGTCACTATCCACTGCAGCGCCGTCTTCTATTCACCCCTAGAGGTTTTTTTTGCCAATGGTGTGGACTACAGAGTGCAGTTTGTGAATTCATAGGATATTATATCAGCTCTTTTAATGATCTCTGCTGTTGGCTTTCTGTCGCTGTTTCTTCCTCCGAGTCTTTTAGGCGGACACAAGAAAAGCAGAGAAGAGAGATAGGGAGAGAGAAAGAGGCACAGACTTCTTTGTCGTTTTTGTTTTGTTTATTGTTTAGTTCACTTGCTTTGGCAATGTTAACACACGTTTCCCATGCAGGAGGAGGTGTGGACACTGTGTGTGTGTTCCTCTCTGAATGTGTTAATGTGTGTATGTGTGGTGGTCCTCTGAATGCATTGTAGTGCACTATTCATGGAATCCTTTAACATTCGCCAGATGATCCCCAGGACCAGAGCCAGGGGAGGTGAGCTCTTTACCAATAACATGGATGACTGGGAGGTGGACTGGGAGCTCCAGAACCCACCCTGGATAGAGATCGACCCACAGGATATGTCAGTGTGTAAAGGCTAGGATCTTTATCTATACACACATGAAGGCCTGCAGGTACACACACACACACACAGAGACACACAGAGGATGGATGACCAGGGACCTCATCGGCACATCGACCTCCGTGGAGTTGTCTGTGTGTCGGGAAAACGCCATCCTTCTTCCTGGGGTTTGTTATTTGTCTCTGGGCCCCAATGTATGTGTTTTTGTGGCCACAGGCCTCCTGATCACTCACTATATTAACCAGCAGGTTTAGGGCAGGATGGCTGCTGGACATAACTACAGGCCTGCATAGGAACATGTTCAGGGGAACACACACAGACACACTCCTGGAGACTCCTGAGAGATGAGCTGACTGGACAAAGGTGGTTCACATGTAGGGAGCATTATATATCTCTCTCTCTCTCTCTCTCTCTCTCTCACACACACACACACACACACACACACACACACACACACACACACACACACACACACACACACACACACACACACACACACACACACACACACACACACACACACACACACACACACACACACACACACACACACACAGACACACACACAGGATAAAGGAGCTCTGTGAAGATGTTATTAAATACCCATATACTCACAGTTTGTTTCCTTTTTGAAAAGGAAAGCCTCTCACGCTTCTCAACAATACTGTGATGTCAACGGGGAGGGGGGGGGGGGGGGGGGGGCTGCCTGCCTGACTGCCTGCCTTGCCTGGTAGAACTGTGCTACGTGCCCGGAGTTGGAAACAGCTGTGCATCAGGATTCATTCGGGAAGACACTGTGAAGCTCCCACGCATCCGATGGTGGATGATATTATAGAGAGTCAAAGGCACTTCAGTAACCAAATGAGTGATCTGATAACCGGGTACAAATGGGTTGCCATACCGGTAGGGTTTATATTATGGTGATACTAGGCTCAGAAGTGAACATTTTGGATTGGCTCTTTGGCCTGCTAACAAACTAGTCCTAATTAATTGAACATAGCAGTAAGCTACACAGCCTTTAGGACCTAGGCTACTGTATATATATATATATATATATATATATATATATATATATATATATATATATATATATATATAACATGTGTTAATATATAGAGAACAGTAAGCAATACCCACTGGACACAAACTGGTTGAATCAATGTTGTTTCAACATAATTCATCAATGTATTGTGATGTGGAATCTACATGGAAAATACATTGGATTTGAAAAAAGCTGTCAATATAAACTGTTGTTTTGAGGGTTACATTTCAACCACAGTATTATGTCATCATGGTAGCCACATTTCAACATAGACAAACCTTGTATAAAATATGTTGAATTTGCGTCTTTAAAACAAGGTCAGATCTTCAACTTCAAATCCACTATCGGGAAATAAATCTGGGCAGCACCTCCTACTGGAGAATTGATCTATCTACAGCTACCCATTGGTCTTCCATCCAGGGTTTTAACCACAGCCAGCCCTGCTCAGCTATGATGTTTTCACTGACTATTACCAATGTGGTATTGTGAGAAGGATTTCTGAGAGAGCTCCACTTAAAAATGAAATAGATTGACTGTTGCTATCGAAGTCATTCCAGTGGCTCGGTTTAACAGAGCAAATTAAATGTCACCATACTTTACCAATCATATAACATCAATGATGATATTAAGGCCTATATATTTCATATAACATCAATGATGAATTTTAGGCCTATATATATCATATAACATCAATGATGATATTTAGGCCTATATATATCATATAACATCAATGATGATATTTAGGCCTATATATATCATATAACATTTGGGAAGTCATCAACAGCTATTGTATCGATTCAATTTAGAATTCTAATAATATTGATAGTGATATAGAATTGTGTTTGGTTGTGTTTGGTTGTTTACAGATGTGAATGCAACATGTAACTGATTGATTTGTAGATCAGCTGGAATTAAAGACAGACTAAGTCAGTGGCACAGATGGAACTATCCAAGCAGTAGATACATCTCATTTAAATGTTGATAATAGGTTGCCCAAACACAATTCAATATTACTTTGTAATATAGTACATAGCCTAAAGTTAAGGCTATCTAACAAACTAATGTAACATTCAATCTTAAAACGAGTAATTTATCTACGGCCACATTTTGAGACTACTGTAACTATACATGTATTGTTATGTAATCATATAAAGCCAGCATGTTCGAGACAGCATGGACAGGTCGTCACAGGTCTGTGGAGATCTTCACAATTGCTATAATAATCTGCGCAGAATCTCGAACAACATGTATCACTTGCAACATGTACTTTGAATGTAATCTGAACTCAGATGTAATCCAGGTCGGTTGGTTGTGCTATTAGATGAAGCACAGTGGTAACACGTTCATCTGTTGTATAAATAAACACACCTGACATTGGATTTATTCCCGTTTGAACTTTGCTGTGCTTTTAAATGGTGAAAAGGGAAGTGATAGACATTTGGGTGACAACTAAACCATGAATCAGACATTGTTTTTCCAAACGGGAACTTGGTTGTGCTGTTTGAAAGCTTGGTGATAACACATTGGATTTTTTTTTTTTGGGGGGGGGGGAATATAGGTTGTAATCTCATTGATCAACGTCTCAACCAAATATGACCCAATTAATTATCCACGTTGAATTGACGGGTTGTGCCCTGTGAGTATGCTATAGTCTACATACAGAGATAATGGTAACCGTTATTTCATGACACAATGTGATTCCATCAGTCCAAAGGTCTTCTAGAGTCTTATCACAACGGGAGTGGTTGGCGATCCACCTCTCCTCTTTACTCGAGCCATCTCTCGCTCTCTCCCTTCTTCCTCACTCCCTCTCCCCCTCTCTTGCGCTTCCCACTCACTCCCGGCTCTCTCTCTCTCTCTCTCTCTCTCTCTCTCTCTCTCTCTCTCTCTCTCTCTCTCTCCCTCTCGCTCTCTCTCTCTCTCTCTCTCTCTCCCTCTCTCTCTCTCTCCCTCTCTCTCTCTCTCTCTCTCTCTCTCTCTCTCTCTCTCTCTCCCTCGCGACTTCCGAGCTTGAGCACACGGTGCTGTCACGGGATAATTAACTGCCTTTTTAAAACGCTGCAGAACGGATCATAGACTACGTTTCTAATGGAAACTGCGATTTAAAGGTAGGCTACCGCTAATTGTTGTGTTTAAATGACAATATCAGCCTATTTTCAAGGGGTAGTTGAATAGCGTTAAAACATTCCCAGTTGACGGTTTTTGGTGTGGAATATATTGTTTGAAAGTGATTCTCAGCCGCTGCGAAACGAACACCTGCATTTGGAAAAGAAGGTGCTGTGTTGTATGCTTTGACTGAGCTCTCATAGCAACTGGGTTTTCAACAGCTTCCTCTCGCTGCGGTGTGTGGAGCGCTAATTGGTTGCTGGTGGAAGATTCTAACTGACAGCATGAGAAGGGACTGGTCCACTCAAACATGCTCCGTTTGGGTCAGTAGCAGAAATAGCTTAGAAGAACATTGAGGGGTTTGTAGCCTATTGCCCGATCTGTAGCGAACCCAAACCAAGCGGATTTAAATCAAGCTGATGGAAAGCAGTTGGTTACCACATGCCTGTGTGTGTATTTAACTGGTAGAAAGAAAGGTTTCAATCGCCGGTTTGAAAGCCAGCTGTTGATAACGTTTGGACGGGTAGGCGATTAGTTGCTCCAAGCCAGGGGTTTCTGGACTGGGTGTAGCCTACATGGACTTACACGCTCCCACAGTGATGCAAAGGGTTCTGGGACGGGACGGTTGGTGTTGTGAGCAGAACTGTATCTGGTGCCAAAGCTGAGGCAGATGCGTCTCGCGGGCTGGCTGCACGAGCCGCATGTGGCGTGTGTGTGTGTGGCTTCGTGATTGACGTGTGTCTTTAGCCTACACTCCCTCCAAAATATACTTTATTCACACATGGATTCACCCGTTTATAATTGTAATAATAATGTGTTTCCAGAGGCTAATATGAATATCGATTTATTAGGAAGCGTTCCAAATGAGCGCTTCATCGGCACAATTCATTTTGGCCGAAGTGACTATATTCATGGGAATGTGAGTGTCTTTGTGTGACTGTGTGTGTGACAGAGAGAGCGAGAGAAAGACAAAGACCGACTGACACCGGGGGTAGCTCGCGCCTTCACGGCTTGATTTCTAATCTTGCAAATGCGCATACAGTGACTGGCGAAACCTGGGGTCCCCGCTCGCGACTCGCTGTCACCTCGGCGGCATCGACCGTAAGACAGACATTACCGCCACGGAATACTGATCGTCGCCATCTGTGTACGGGGACCGGGGCTCATGCACCCGTTAGCTGTTATCTCCCCGGGTTGGGTTATTACCGGGGCAGACACCGTTTGCACAACAGGACGGATGAGTGTAGCAACGATAGTAATAATGAGTGATACTATGTCACCAGCAAACCAATGGACCCTAAATGACAGTTTGATTTGACTCCAGATAGAAGGAGTTTTTTCCCGGAAGACTGTTGCATTCTCCAATGCCAGCTGGTGATTGTTCGGTTTATTTTACAATGACTTGTACAATTTGCGTATCATCATCACCACCATTCTCAGCTAAATAGAAACTGAATGAAATCTTGATACACAAAAGCTCCTGATAATATGTTATTTTCTCTCCATTCTTTTCTCTGCTAGTACTTCTCTCTCTCGCTCTCTCTCTCTCTCTCTCTCTCTCTCTCTCTTTCCTAACTATAGCTATGACAGTCTTTCATTCATACTTATTTCTACGTGGGCAGATCAGATCCACAGCTACTGGTCATGACGGTGTGTGTGTGGACATGAGTCACTAGTGGTCCACATCTTGTTATAAGGGCCTTATTAAACACGACCTTCGTCTCTACTCCACTCTGATCCATCCCTGAACCCACACATCCGGTCGCTGCTGAGGCTGGTGTGTGTGTGTGTGTGTAAGGGGTTAGGATGTGTGTGTGTGAGGGTAGTAGAGCTGTGTGTGACGTGTGTGTGATGTCAGTGGCCGGGGGGCTGTGGTCCCTAAAGAGCAGCTAGCCAGCCGATCCAATAAAGTCATGATGTCAGTAATGATGCTATTACTGGAGATGGTCTGACAGGTTACACAGACTAATGGACAGACACACACACACAATACACACACACACACACACACACACACACACCTGCTTTTTCTTCTGCCCTCTCCTTTCAGAGCACAGTGGTATTTATCAGTTCACACTCACACACATACGCATGTACACACACACACACACACACACACACACACACACACACACACACACACACACACACACACACACACACACACACACACACACACACACACACACACACACACACACACACACACACACACACACACACACACACGTCGTCCTCCTATTGAATTTCCTTTCCCTGTCCCCAAACCGGAGAATGACAGATGAGAGAGAGAGGTCCTTAATTCTAACAGCTAACACGTGCTGTCTGTTTGGTGTATGTATGTGTGTGTGTGTGTGTGTGTGTGTGTGTGTGTGTGTGTGTGTGTGTGTGTGTGTGTGTGTGTGTGTGTGTGTGTGTGTGTGTGTGTGTGTGTGTGTGTGTGTGTGTGTGTGTGTGTGGTTGCTTGTCTGGAGTGTGTCTGTTCCTGTGTGTGTGTGTGTCTGTGTATCCGTGTGTCTGTCTGGTGTGTGTGTGTGTTACACTGCTCGAGTGTGTGTGTGTGTGTGTGTAGTGCAGTGTTGTGTGTGTCTGCCACAGCCACAATAATAATGCTGCCTGCACAAAGGAATTCTTATCTGGTCAACAAATGTTTATTTGCTTGTATTGTACCAGTGTGTCAGTCTGTCTGTAACTCCAGACAGCTAGGGGAGAGGAGGGGAGAGTGTGTCAGTCTGTCTGTAACTCCAGACAGCTAGGGGAGAGGAGGACAGAGTGTGTCAGTCTGTCTGTAACTCCAGACAGCTAGGGGAGAGGAGGGGAGAGTGTGTCAGTCTGTCTGTAACTCCAGACAGCTAGGGGAGAGGAGGACAGAGTGTGTCAGTCTGTCTGTAACTCCAGACAGCTAGGGGAGAGGAGGACAGAGTGTGTCAGTCTGTCTGTAACTCCAGACAGCTAGGGGAGAGGAGGACAGAGTGTCAGTCTGTCTGTAACTCCAGACAGCTAGGGGAGAGGAGGGGAGAGTGTGTCAGTCTGTCTGTAACTCCAGACAGCTAGGGGAGAGGAGGACAGAGTGTGTCAGTCTGTCTGTAACTCCAGACAGCTAGGGGAGAGGAGGACAGAGTGTGTCAGTCTGTCTGTAACTCCAGACAGCTAGGGGAGAGGAGGACAGAGTGTGTCAGTCTGTCTGTAACTCCAGACAGCTAGGGGAGAGGAGGACAGAGTGTGTCAGTCTGTCTGTAACTCCAGACAGCTAGGGGAGAGGAGGACAGAGTGTGTCAGTCTGTCTGTAACTCCAGACAGCTAGGGGAGAGGAGGGGAGAGTGTGTCAGTCTGTCTGTAACTCCAGACAGCTAGGGGAGAGGAGGACAGAGTGTGTCAGTCTGTCTGTAACTCCAGACAGCTAGGGGAGAGGAGGACAGAGTGTGTCAGTCTGTCTGTAACTCCAGACAGCTAGGGGAGAGGAGGACAGAGTGTGTCAGTCTGTCTGTAACTCCAGACAGCTAGGGGAGAGGAGGACAGAGTGTCAGTCTGTCTGTAACTCCAGACAGCTAGGGGAGAGGAGGGGAGAGTGTGTCAGTCTGTCTGTAACTCCAGACAGCTAGGGGAGAGGAGGACAGAGTGTGTCAGTCTGTCTGTAACTCCAGACAGCTAGGGGAGAGGAGGACAGAGTGTGTCAGTCTGTCTGTAACTCCAGACAGCTAGGGGAGAGGAGGACAGAGTGTGTCAGTCTGTCTGTAACTCCAGACAGCTAGGGGAGAGGAGGACAGAGTGTGTCAGTCTGTCTGTAACTCCAGACAGCTAGGGGAGAGGAGGGGAGAGTGTGTCAGTCTGTCTGTAACTCCAGACAGCTAGGGGAGAGGAGGACAGAGTGTGTCAGTCTGTCTGTAACTCCAGACAGCTAGGGGAGAGGAGGACAGAGTGTGTCAGTCTGTCTGTAACTCCAGACAGCTAGGGGAGAGGAGGACAGAGTGTGTCAGTCTGTCTGTAACTCCAGACAGCTAGGGGAGAGGAGGACAGAGTAAGGCTGTTGCTTCTGGATAAATAGGGGTTCAGACGGAGCGGACATGGAGGACTTGATATTGTGGTCTAGGTCTTGTGATTTGAGTCTTGTTCTGGTTCTCGTAGGCTGCTCTGGTCTTAATTCAATATTTGCTGTTGACAGCAGAATACAAAATCTGTTGTTGTGATATAGAGTGTATTGGGGAAAGTGATTAATCTGTTGTTGTGATATAGAGTGTATTGGGGAAAGTGATTAATCTGTTGTTGTGATATAGAGTGTATTGGGGATAGTGATGAATCTGTTGTTGTGATATAGAGTGTATTGGTTAAAGTGATGAATCTGTTGTTGTGATATAGAGTGTATTGGTTAAAGTGATGAATCTGTTGTTGTGATATAGAGTGTATTGGTTAAAGTGATGAATCTGTTGTTGTGATATAGAGTGTATTGGTTAAAGTGATTAATCTGTTGTTGTGATATAGAGTGCATTGGGGAAAGTGATGTAGTTATGTAGAGGAAAAATCATTGCCTTGCATTTGTTAGTGGATATGCGAGAGAGGAGACAAGACAAGGAAGACCTGGGGGAATTGGAACACAGACAGTGTCTCTGCAGGCTAGATGAAATAGATAGTAGAAACCAAGCATATCCTACAACCTATTAATGTTTATAAGGGAAACGGAGACAAGGAGAGGAAGCAATGTGGGAGAATTGGGACAAAGCCAGTATCTTGAGGGACCAGTAAAAACCTTGTCGCTTTCCTCGCTTGACTTCCCCTAACTCTAGACACCAATCTGTGCCCCAAATGGCACCCTATTCCCTATATAGAGCCCTATGGGTCCTGATCAAAAGTAGTGCACTATACAGGGAATATGGTGCCATTTGCGACGCAGACCTCTACCCTGAACACTAAAAGAACACTTCTTTTTGAGAGGAGTTCAAAGTTAAAGCTCAGAATCCAAAATCTCGGTAGCAAAACGACCAGGCTATGGTTACAAGTGATTGCTCTTCTCTCTTTCTCCCCTAATCCCTGCTCTCCTTCAACTCCTTCTGCCCTGAAGTTCAACATCTGAATCCACATCTCCACTTTAAGAGGCTGTATCACATCCGGCCGTGATTGGGAGTCCCATAGGGTGGCGCACAATTGGCTCAGCGTCGTCCGGGGTAGGATGTCATTGTAAATAAGAATTTGTTCTTAACGGACTTGCCTAGTTAAATAAAGGTTAAATTAAATAAAAAAAGCTTGGTTTGAAACCACTCAGTTGGAGTTTTTTCCCTTTTCTCTGTTTCTCCCCCCAATCCAACTCTTATAATTTAGTTAGAGCTTAAGAGAGACCTTGGTTTTGATAGTTGTTAAATATGTAGAGGGCTAGTTTGCACCAGAGCAATTGTCTTGTTGCTAAACTTAACTGAATTTTGGATGAAGTTTGTACTGTAGGGAGGGAAAACTAAATATTTTCATTAAGGGTATTTCCAATTCTTAAAAAGACTACACCAAAATGGAATTGAACCCTGAACCCCCCTTCATGTTGGGTTTAAAAGCTGTGAATAATGATAAGTGGTTATGGAGGATAATGAATTCAGAGTGAAGTATAAAGGGTGTGTGTGTGTGTGTGTGTGTGTGTGTGTGTGTGTGTGTGGTGTGTGTGTGTGTGTGTGTGTGTGTGTGTGTGTGTGTGAGTGTGTATGTGTATGTGTGTGTGTGTGTGTGTGTGTGTGTGTGTGTATTTGACTGGATGTTTTATATTGAATGTCTCCGACTCACCTGATTAGCCTGGATAATACCTGTGCGCTCAAGCAGGGAAATCTATGCAAATCTTCTTTGAGTATGTGTGTGTGTGTGTTTGCGCGTGTGTGTGTGTGCGCGTGTGTGTTCGTGTGATGTGTTTGTGCATGTATAAGGTCCCCACCTTCTCTAACCCAGTTCTGCCCCTCACAGTGTGTAGTAAGTAAGTACTCCCTGTCTCCTCCACTACAACTACACACGCTGCCTCTACCTGTCTCTTAATTGGCTACGACGCCGGATTACTTTTGCAGGGTATTTTTGTAGGTGTTTGTGTGCGTGTGTCCTAATTATAGTAGTTGGGGTAATTTATCAACGGGAAGCTCATAAGAATGGGACACCCTGTTTAACAAGCCAGGAAGTCACACAGGAGGTGTGTGTGTGTGTGTGTGTGTGTGTGTGTGTGTGTGTGTGTGTGTGTGTGTGTGTGTGTGTGTGTGTGTGTGTGTGTGTGTGTGTGTGTGTGTGTGTGTGTGTGTGTGTGTGTGCAGGTACCTGAAACAGCAGGTGATTTTATAAGTTCCTCTGATTGGACTACTTCATGTAATCCCTCTCTTCACTGAGACACTGAGAGGTGAGATGACACCAGGAAGCATACGTGATTATAGGTGTTAACACACCACACAGCACACTATTTCAAAACTGTCAGGACACAATGTAGCACAGGTTGATTGGCAGTTGAAAACTGTTATGACACCGCTAAGTAACACAATCACAGTGGAACTTAGAGCTGGTACAACACCAGGTAGCAGAGTTGAAATGTCAGGTATAAACTGTTATGACAACGCTTGTTAAAGATGAGGCATTATATGTCTTTGCTAAGTAGCACTGTGAACCCTTAAGTAGCCCTATGTCATATTATGAAACCATAACTAGCCTAGCACTGGGCTGAGTTTTGACTCTCTGAGACGGTCAGGAACCACAGCCTGCAGTAGAGGACCAAGATGACGGGATGGATTGACTGAGAGAAGGGAGAGTTTACGAGGGTGCTGGGTATCACTGATGAGAGTTGGGGTGGTGAGGGGCTGGATAGTATGACTGTTTTCTCCCCAACCAGGGATCATGGCCAGTGACAGCTTTAGTGTGGAGACATTGTTAAAGTGACACAAAGAAAATGGCACGGATATTGACCCGGTATGTATGTGTGTGTGTGTGTGTGTGTGTGTGTGTGTGTGTGTGTGTGTGTGTGTGTGTGGTGTGTGTGTGTGTGTGTGTGTGTGTGTGTGTGTGTGTGTGTGTGTGTGTGTGTGCGTGCGTGCGTGCGTGCGTGTGTGTGCATGTCTGGTTTACAGGCTGACTGTAGTGTAGGTATTCATCAGCATGACACAGAGATGAGATTCTTCTGAAATTATTTTCACAGAAATGACTAGCATAGGTGTCTCATTAAAAATCTTTGTGTGCGTGTCGATCTCTCATTATAAAAAGATGACTTGTCACCATCTTCGTCTTCCGTGTACTTCTCAGGTCAGACAGAGAAAGTGGGTGTGTGTCCCAGGTGTAATCAGTGACGGTGTTTGGATTGGAGATGAGTGTTCCTGGTCTCCTGTCCTAAACTAACCTGATGTTACCTTAGAATGTGTCTTGGTCCTGTGTGGCTCAGTCGGTAGAGCGTGGCGCTTACGTTGGCAGAATTTCTGGTTCGATTCCCGTTGCCAACCATACGTAACATGTATACAAGTGTGATGGTAAGTTGCTTTAGCTGGTAAGTTGCTTTGGCCTATATAATTCTATTAGAAAAGAGGGAAAACCCTTGTCCACAGGGCCGTCTGGAGCAAGCTAGGCCCTTAACAGATATTGGAAGATGCATTGGTTCAACAGGCCATGCTGAGATAATGACAAGTCTACAGTGGTGTGTGTTTCAGAGATGTTTTATAGATGTGGTAATCTTCACAGTGGCCAGCTAACGATGACCCTGTGAACATGCAGTGAGGTTTCAGTGTAGACTGGCTGCCACAGTGACAGAGATAGACACAATCGCACTTGTTTTCACACATCCACACATTAACTGTTCACTCACAGTGTGTGTGTGTGTGTGTATGTGACCAATTGTTGACACTCACAGTCTGTGTGTGTGTGTGTGTGTAGGTGTGTATGTGTGTGACCAACTGTTAACACTGTGTGTCTTGCTGCGCGTGTGGTATAGACTAACGTCCACAGACAGACAGTTGACCTCTATTTGACCGTGACACAGTGACCGATTAGCCGACTGACCGTAGCAACACTGACTTGGGGCCGCAAACACCATATTTCCTAAATAGTGCACTACTTTTGAACAGAACCCTATTGGCCCTGGTCAAAAGTAGTGCACTATATAAGTAATAGGGTGCCATTGGGAACACACACATTTCTATCCCTATTGGACACTGTCAGTTCAGAAGGCATTCAGACTGAGTATACTGTTCCTGTCCATGGTGCTGAATTCAGAAGGCATTCAGAGAGTACTGTTCCTGTCCATGGTGCTGAATTCAGAAGGCATTCAGAGAGTACTGTTCCTGTCCATGGTGCTGAATTCAGCAGGCATTCAGAGAGCACTGTCCCTGTCCATGGTGCTGTCACCAGGCATTCAGACTGAGTATACTGTTCCTGTCCATGGTGCTGAATTCAGAAGGCATTCAGAGAGCACTGTCCCTGTCCATGGTGCTGAATTCAGAAGGCATTCCGAGTATACTGTTCCTGTCCATGGTGCTGAATTCAGCAGGCATTCAGAGAGCACTGTCCCTGTCCATGGTGCTGAATTCAGAAGGCATTCAGAGAGTACTGTCCCTCTCCATGGTGCTGAATTCAGCAGGCATTCAGAGAATACTGTCCCTCTCCATGGTGCTGAATTCACCAGGCATTCAGAGAGTACTGTCCCTGTCCATGGTGCTGAATTCAGAAGGCATTCAGAGAGTACTATCCCTGTCCATGGTTCTGAATTCAGCAGGCATTTAGAGAGTACTGTCCCTGTCCTGGTGCTGAATTCAGCAACTACACTAAATAACAGTGGGGAGCTCTCCATGGTCCTGACATATAAACCTCCTTTCCATGCTGCTTTCCTCTCTTTTCTCAGCTTCCGACCATTCTGTATGTGTGTGTGTGAGAGTACGTAGCTGCATGCTCCAGTTCAGCAGTTTAGTCCTTGCCTAGTCTCAGATGTAAATAATCTCCTGGCTCACACACATACACTCTCACTCACTCACTCACTCACTCACTCACTCACTCACTCACTCACTCACTCACTCACTCACTCACTCACTCACTCACTCACTCACTCACTCACTCACTCACTCACTCACTCACTCACTCTCTTTATGGGGAGAGAGAGAGAGAGAGAGAGAGAGAGAGAGAGAGAGAGAGAGAGAGCAGCAGACAGACAGACAGACAGACAGACAGACAGACAGACAGACAGACAGACAGACAGACAGACAGACAGACAGGAGAGTTTCAGCCTGTGGAAGAGGTCATTGTTTGCAGCTGTCTTGACAGGTAGCCAGAGTGATGACAATGAGCCAGTGGTGGAGGCCCACGCACGCACGCACACACACACACACACACACACACACACACACACACACACACACACACACACACACACACACACACACACACACACACACTGAAGCTCTCAGTTGGAAATGTCTACAGAAACATGTAGATTGACAGCAATGAGAGACGAGGACCAACTTGTCTCTGGACTGGCGCTTTCTCTGCGGTAGAGCTGGCTGCTGTCCATGGTGCTGAAGCTGAACAGCCAACATTGAAGCTCACCATTGTGCTGGACATACACACGTAGCACAGAACAGTATATTGCCTACTGTAGTTATGTTATACAGTGTGCTTTCTCTGTTCTACTGATTTATGTTTGTTTAGTGGAGTTAGCTGTCCATGATGTTGAAATGGAATAGTCCATTGTAGAGCTCTCCATGGGGCTGGAAATGGAATAGTCCACTGTAGAGCTCTCCATGGGGCTGGAAATGGAATAGTCCATTGTAGAGCTCTCCATGAGGCTGGAAATGGAATAGTCCATTGTAGAGCTCTCCATGGGGCTGGAAATGGAATAGTCCATTGTAGAGCTCTCCATGGGTCTGGAAATGGAATAGTCCATTGTAGAGCTCTCCATGGGTCTGGAAATGGAATAGTCCATTGTAGAGCTCTCCATGGGGCTGGAAATGGAATAGTCCATTGTAGAGCTCTCCATGGGGCTGGAAATGGAATAGTCCATTGTAGAGCTCTCCATGGGGCTGGAAATGGAATAGTCCATTGTGGAGCTCTCCATGTTGCTAGAAATGAGATGCCATAAAAACATGTAAGTGATAGCAATGAAACAAACTGTCCATTGTTCTAGGATATTTGAATGACTGTTTTGATGACTGGATGATTTTAAACTGTATCTGGAAGTATGCATATTTGGTCTTGTTTGTTTGTGGGTAACTGTGGTTGGCTGTTTGTGATGAAGTGTCCTTTGATGTGGTGCTGTTGGCAGTGTGTGTGTGTGTGTGTGTGTGTGTGTGTGTGTGTGTGTGTGTGTGTGTGTGTGTGTGTGTGTGTGTGTGTGTGTGTGTGTGTGTGCCTATGTCTGAGTGACTGTGTGTGTGTGTATGTGCTTGTCTGTGAGTCTATCTGAAAATGTGTATGTATGAGAATGTGTCTATCAAACAGAATATGTTATGAGAGTGATAGAGAGACTCAGAGCAGACTTAAAATCCCAGCCAGATTCCTCCCTGCATTCCTTGGCTGCTCACAATGTACCATCTGGACCAATTAGAAGCTGTGATTCTCCTCCCAGGGGGTCCAATGGAATATAGCCAGAGGCAGGGGGACTCGGCCAACTCCTCCCCCACTCAGAAGCCCTCCTCTGGGGGTCCTCTCTAACTCCAGCCCATTGTCTGGTCCCAACCTCCATAGAAAAGGGCAGGCCCCTGGTTCCCCTTCAGGGCTGACAGTAATAGGATAAAGTGGGATGGAGTGGCCCCTAGACACTTATCTAAGGTTAGTTTGGAAGTTTTTGGACTAATGGTTGAGGTTAGGAGTGAGGGAAGGGTAAGCTGATTCTAGATCTGTGCCTTCGGGCAAGTTCTGAAATTGTTGGACTGAGACTGTTTGAGTATGCACACACACACACACACACACACACACACACACACACACACACACACACACACACACACACACACACACACACACACACACACACACACACAAAAAGCAATTGTTTTATTCTGTCTGCTAAAGGAAACAATTTGTGAATTCACAAAGAATCTCAGAGTAAGAGTACGGATTTAGGATCAGTTTTGCCTTTTATATCACAATGAATATGATTACAAAGCGGAGCTGATCCTAGATCACTATTCCTACGCTGAAGACGCTTTGTGAATTCGGCCCCGGGAAGAAAGCTGTTGCCCAATACCTTGCACAGCAGTCTTTCGCCATGGGACCCTAGAGCAGGGGTGTCAAACTCATTTCATGGAGGGCCTAGGGTCGGCGGGTTTGGGGTTTTTAAGACCTAGACAACCAGGTGAGGTGGGTTCTTTACTAATTAGTGACCTTAATTCATCAATCAAATACAAGGGAGGAGTGAAAATCCGCAGACACTTGGCCCTCCATGGAATGAGTTGGCCCTAGAGGTATTAGTCAATGCATATGAACTGGTATTTGGTATTGTATTAGGATCCCCATTGGCTGTTGCAAAAGCAGCAGCTACTCTTCCTGGTGTCCACACAAAACATGAAACATGATGTAATACAGAACATTAATAGACAAGAACAGCTCAACGACAGAACTCCATCAATTTCAAAAGGCACAGATAGCCTTCACATCAGTACATACACACAAACTCTATTGGTCAAATAGGGGATAGGCGTTGTGCCGTGAGGTGTAGCTTTATCTGTTTTTTGAAACCAGGTTTGATGTTCACTTGAGCAATATGAGATGGGAGGGTGTTCCATGCAGTAATGGCTCTATATAATTCTGTACGCTTTCTTGAATTTGTTCTGGATTTGGGGACTGTGAAAAGACCCCTGGTGGCATGTCTGGTGGGGTAAGTGTGTGTGTCAGAGCTGTGTGTAAGTTGACTATGCCAAGAGAGACTGGCATGCATAGTATTTATATCAGCACTCTGATTATAATGAAGAGCAAGACGTGCCGCTCTGTTCTGGGCCAGCTGCAGCTTAACTAGGTCTTTCCTTGCAGCACTCGGCCACACGACTGGACAATAATCAAGATAAGACAAAACTAGAGCCTGCAGGACTTGTTTTTTGGAGTGTGGTGTCAAAAAAAGCAGAGCATCTATTTATTACGGACAGACCTCTCCCCATCTTTACAACCATTGAATCTATATGTTTTGACCATGACAGTTTACAATCTAAGGTAACGCCAAGTAATTTAGTCTCCTCAACTTGTTCAACAGCCATACCATTCATTACCAGATTCAGCTGAGGTCTAGAACTTAGGGAATGACAAATACAATGCTCTTAGTTTTAGAGATGTTCAGGACCAGTTTATTAATGGCCACCCATTCCAAAACAGACTGCAACTCTTTTTTAAGGGTTTCAATGACTTCATTAGCTGTGGTTGCTGATGTGTATATGATTGAATCATCAGCATACATGGACACACATGCTTTGTTTAATGCCAGTGGCAGGTCATTGGTAAAAATAGAAAAGAGTAGCGGACCTAGAGAGCTGCCCTGCGGTACACCCCACTTTACATGTTTGACATTAGAGAAGCTTCCATTAAAGAAACCCCTTTGAGTTCTATTAGATCGATAGCTCTGCATCCACAATATGTCAGAGGTTGTAAAGCCATAACACATGTTTTTTCAACAACAGGTTATGGTAAATAATATCAATGGCTGCACTGAAATATAACAGTACAGCTCCCACAATCTTCTTATTATCAATTTCTTTCACCCAATCATCAGTCATTTGTGTCAGTGCAGTACATGTTGAGTGCCCTTCTCTATAAGCATGCTGAAAGTCTGTTGTCAGTTTGTTTACAAAGAAATAGCATTGTATTTGGTCCAACACAGTTTGCTAAGAGCTGGCAGCAAGCGTATAGATCTGCTGTTAGAACCAGTAAAGTCCACTTTACCACTCTTGGGTAGAAGAATGACTTTGGCTTCCCTCCAGGCCTGAGGACAAAGACTTTCCTCTAGACCCAGATTAAAGATATGACAGATGGGAGTAGCTATAGAGTCAGCAACCATCCTCAGTAGCTTTCCATCTAAGTTGTCCATGCCAGGTGGTTTGTCATCACTGATCAATAACAATAATTCTTCCACCTCTCCCACACTAACTTCAAACTTGCAATGCTTTTATTTCATTATTTGTTTTTTTATGCATGAATACGATGGCTCACTGTTCGTTGTTGGCATTTCCTAGCTAAGTTTGCCTACTTTGTCAATTAAGTAATGGTTTTGTGACAAATAAACCATCTGATTTGATGAAAGATGGAGTTGAATTTGTCTTTCTGCCCATAATTTCATTTAACGTACTCCAAAGTTTTATGTAATTGATCTTGGCTTCATAAAGTTTGCCTCTCCCTCTCTGGTTTTGTTTAAATTACACAACTTTCCCCAGGCTTTTATAGCCATATAATCTAGTTAGGCTATAACATAATGTATGCCAAAAATGTTTTGTGATAACTGCACTGTGATTTGAATTATGTTGGGGAAAAAACATTTTTTTCTGTTAGAGATTTTTCTTAATGTTAAGGATCCCAATGCCATGGATGGCTTTGGATCTTTTTTAAATGGATTTGTTAATGTCTTCCTCATTGGTAGGAATACGTTTGGTCCAAATCAGATGTTGGGTACTATATTTATTGAATATTATCTATCTGAATCCTATGAATTAAAATTGTCAATTTGTCTGTAATCAATTAGCTTATTTTCTCAGAGATTAAATTATATTTCAACAAAATAATGTTTCAGGAATGCTAATCGTATCTGTTAGTAACTACAGAAAATATTTCAGAACAATCTGAGATGGGGTGGGTGTGGAAATGCTCTTTCTTGTGCGTTTTTGTGGTGGAAAGACCCTCCTAGGACAACACACTCACAGCCACAAGGTCTCAGCACCAGCCTTGTCTAGTTTACATGCATAGCCAGTGTCTTATATCGACCCGCTTGTTTGCAAAATCAATGCAAGCCCACACTTACACATTGTCAACATGCCCAAACATACTGCTGACACACACACACACACGCACACACACACGAGTCGCAGACACACACATGAGACATGAACCTATGTACTTTGATACACTTTGGAAGTTATTCAGACCCCTTGACCTTTTCCATATTTTGTTACTTTACAGCCTTATTCTAAAATTTATGAAATTACAATTTGTCCTTGTCAATCTACATACAATACCCCATAATGACAAAGCAAAAAACGTTTTTTGTTCGCACATTCATAGAAAATTAAATCAGAAATATCTTATTTACATAAATATTCAGACCCATGACTTTGAGACTCTAAATTGAGCTCAGGTGCATCCTGTTAACATTGATCATCATTGAGATGTTTCTACAACTTGATTGGAGTCCACCTGTGGTAAATTAAATTGATTGGACATGATTTGGAAAGGCACACACTTGTCTATTTAACGTCCCACAGTTGACACTGCATGTCAGAGCAGAAACCAAGCCATGAGGTCGAAGGAATTATCCGTAAAGCTCTGAGACAGGATTGTATCGAGGCACAGATCTGGGGAAGGGTATCAAAAAATGTCTTCAGCATTGAAGGTCCCCAACAACACAGTGGCCTTCATCATTCTTAAATGGAAGAAGTTTGGATCCACCAAGACTCGTCCTAGAGCTGGCCGCTCGTCCAAACAGAACAATCGGGGGAGAAGGGCCTTGGCCAGGGAGGTGACCAAGAACCCGAAAGCTCCAGAGTTTTTCTGTGGAGATGGGAGAACCTTCCAGAAGGACAGCATTCTTTGCAGCACTCCACCAATCAGGCTTTTATGGTAGAGTGGCCAGATGGAAGCCAATCCTCAGTAAAAGACACGACAGACTGCTTGGAGTTTGCCAACAGGCACCTAAAGGACTCTCAGAACATGAAAAACAAGATTCTCTGGTCTGATGAAACCAAGATCGAACTCTTTGGCCTCAATGCCAATCGCCACGTCTGGAGGAAACCTGGCACATCCCCACTGGGAAGCATGGGAGACTAGTCAGGATCAATGGAAAGATGAACAGAGCAAATTACAGAGAGATCCTTGATGAAAACCTGCTCCAGGGGGCTCAGGACCTCAGACTGGGGCAAAGGTTCACCTTCCAACAGGACAACAAGCCTAAGCACACAGCCAAGACAACTCAGGAGTGGCTTGGGACAAGTCTCTAAATGTCCTTGAGTTGCCCAGCCATAGCCTGGACTTGAACCCGATCGAACATCTCGGGAGAGACCTGAAAATAGCTGTGCAGCGATGCTTACCATCCAACCTGACAGAGCTTGAGGGGATCTGCAGAGAAAAACGGGAGAAACTCCCCAAATACAGGTGTGCCAAGCTTGTAGTGTCATTCCCAAGAAGACTCGAGGCTGTAATCGCTGTCAAAGGTGCTTCAATGAAGTACTGGGTAAGGGGTCTGAATACCTATGTAAATGTAGATTTCAGTTTTTTTGGTGTAATAAATTTGCCAAAAATTCCAAAAATATGTTTTTGATTTGTCATTATGGGGTATTGTGTATAGATTGATGAGGAAAAAACTATTTAATACATTTTAGAATAAGGCTGTAACGTAATAAAATGTGGATAAAGTTCAGGGGTCTAAATACTTTTTTACCAACTTACAACAGTTGTGTGTGTGTGTGTGTGTGTGTCTATTTGTTTGACACCAGGTAGTTATGGTCTGTAGAGTACAGCTAGACCATTATAGAGTTTTCACAGGAAATGGAATGGTTTTTTAAAGGACAATATTTTTATCGAGCAAGGCTATGTAATTAACTACTCACTCACTCACTCACGCACACACACGCACGCACGCACACACACACACACACACACACACACCACACACACACACACACACACACACACACACACACACACACACACACACACACACACACACACACCAGAGTTAATGTGCTGGGCTAAAGCCTGTAGACTGAGACTATTTTCTTCATCTGCTCTTAAAGGCAATAGAATATACACCCCTTATAGATGGGAATCCCCCCCCCCCCCCCCCCCCCCGCAAAAAAAGCTATTGTTTTATTCTGGCTGCTAAAGGAAACAATTTGTGAATTCACAAAGAATCTCAGAGTAGGAGTACGGATTTAGGATCAGTTTTGCCTTTTATATCACAATGAATATGATTACAAAGCGGAGCTGATCCTAGATCACTATTCCTACGCTAAAGACGCTTTGTGAATTCGGCCCCGGGAAGAAAGCTGCTGCCCAATACCTTGCACAGCAGTCTTTCGCCATGGGACCCTAGAGCAGGGGTGTCAAACTCATTTCATGGAGGGCCTAGGGTCGGCGGGTTTGGGGTTTTTAAGACCTAGACAACCAGGTGAGGTGGGTTCTTTACTAATTAGTGACCTTAATTCATCAATCAAATACAAGGGAGGAGTGAAAATCCGCAGACACTTGGCCCTCCATGGAATGAGTTGGCCCTAGAGGTATTAGTCAATGCATATGAACTGGTATTTGGTATTGTATTAGGATCCCCATTGGCTGTTGAAAAAGCAGCAGCTACTCTTCCTGGTGTCAACACAAAACATGAAACATGATGTAATACAGAACATTAATAGACAAGAACAGCTCAACGACAGAACTACATAAATTTCAAAAGGCACACATAGCCTTCACATCAATACATACACATAAACTATATTGGTCAAATAGGGGATAGGCGTTGTGCCGGGAGGTGTAGCTTTACCTGTTTTCTGAAACCAGGTTTGATGTTCACTTGAGCAATATGAGATGGAACGGAGTTCCATGCAATAATGGCTCTATATAATACTGTACGCTTTCTTGAATTTGTTCTGGATTTGGGGACTGTGAAAAGACCCCTGGTGGCATGTCTGGTGGGGTAAGTGTGTGTGTCAGAGCTGTGTGTAAGTTGACTATGCCAAGAGAGACTGGCATGCATTGTATTTATATTAGCCCTCTGATTATAATGAAGAGCAAGACGTGCCGCTCTGTTCTGGGCCAGCTGCAGCTTAACTAGGTCTTTCCTTGCAGCACTCGGCCACACGACTGGACAATAATCAAGATAAGACAAAACTAGAGCCTGCAGGACTTGTTTTTTGGAGTGTGGTGTCAAAAAAAGCAGAGCATCTATTTATTACGGACAGACCTCTCCCCATCTTTACAACCATTGAATCTATATGTTTTGACCATGACAGTTTACAATCTAAGGTAACGCCAAGTAATTTAGTCTCCTCAACTTGTTCAACAGCCATACCATTCATTACCAGATTCAGCTGAGGTCTAGAACTTAGGGAATGACAAATACAATGCTCTTAGTTTTAGAGATGTTCAGGACCAGTTTATTAATGGCCACCCATTCCAAAACAGACTGCAACTCTTTGTTAAGTGTTTCAATGACTTCACTAGCTGTGGTTGCTGATGTGTATATGGTTGAATCATCAGCATACATGGACACACATGCTTTGTTTAATGCCAGTGGCAGGTCATTGGTAAAAATAGAAAAGAGTAGAGGGCCTAGAGAGCTGCCCTGCGGTACACCCCATTTTACATGTTTGACATTAGAGAAGCTTCCATTAAAGAAACCCCTTTGAGTTCTATTAGATAGATAGCTCTGCATCCACGATATGGCAGAGGTTGTAAAGCCATAACACATATGTTTTTTCAACAACAGGTTATGGTAAATAATATCAAAGGCTGCACTGAAATATAACAGTACAGCTCCCACAATCTTCTTATTATCAATTTCTTTCACCCAATCATCAGTCATTTGTGTCAGTGCAGTACATGTTGAGTGTCCTTCTCTATAAGCATGCTGAAAGTCTGTTGTCAGTTTGTTTACAAAGAAATAGCATTGTATTTGGTCAAACACAGTTTGCTAAGAGCTGGCAGCAAGCGTATAGATCTGCTGTTAGAACCAGTAAAGTCCACTTTACCACTCTTGGGTAGAGGAATGACTTTGGCTTCCCCCTAGGCCTGAGGACAAAGACTTTCCTCTAGACCCAGATTAAAGATATGACAGATAGGAGTGGCTGTAGAGTCAGGTACCATCCTCAGTAGCTTTCCATCTAAGTTGTCAATGCCAGGAGGTTTGTCATCATTGATCAATAACAATAATTCTTCCACCTCTCCCACACTAACTTCAAACTTGCAATGCTTTTCTTTCATTATTTGTTTTTTTTATGCATGAATACGATGGCTCACTGTTCGTTGTTGGATTTTCCTAGCTAAGTTTGCCTACTTTGTCAATTAAGTAATGGTTTTGTGACAAATAAGCCATCTGATTTGATGAAAGATGGAATTGAATTTGTCTTTCTGCCCATAATTTCATTTAACGTACTCCAAAAATGTATGTAGTTGATCTTGGCTTCATAAAGTTTGCTTCTTCCTCTCTGGTTTTGTTTAAATTACACAACTTTCCCCAGGCTTTTATAGCCATATAATCTAGTTAGGCTATAACATAATGTATGCAAAAAATGTTTTGTGATAACTGCACTATGATTTGAATTATGTGGGGGAATTTTCTTTTTTCTGTTAGAGATTTTTCTTAATGTTAAGGATCCCAATGCCATGGATGGCTTTGGATTTGTTTTAATGGATTTGTTAATGTCTTCCTCATTCGTAGGAATAAGTTTGGTCCAAATCAGATGTTGGGTACTATATTTATTGAATATTGTCACGTCCTGACCAGTATAAGGGTTATTTTTTATTGTAGTTTGGTCAGGACGTGGCAGAGGGTATTTGTTTTATGTGGTTCGGGGTGGTGGTTTATTTAGTAGGGCGTTTGATTTATTATTTCCGGGTTTTTGGGTAATGTTCTATGTTTGTATTTCTATGTGGTCTCTGGTCTTTGGTATTTCTATGTCTGGTTTATTGGGGTTGGACTCTCAATTGGAGGCAGGTGTTTTCTCGTTGCCTCTGATTGGGAGTCCTATATATGGGTATGTGTTTGGTTTAGTGTTTGTGGGAGATTGTTTCTTGTTTTGCATGTGTGAGCATGACAAGACTGTTTTGTTGTTTGTGAGTTCTTCATTTTTGTTATTTTGGTGTTCACTTGATTTTAAAATAAATACAAGATGAGCATCCACATTCCTGCTGCGTTTTGGTCCTCCATTCCCGACGACAACCGTTACAGATTCTCCCACCACAAATGGACCAAGCAGCGGAGTAAGGAGCAAGGGGAATTCGATATGGACTAGCGGGAGAAATGGACGTGGGAGCAGATTCTGGCCGGAGAGGGCCCATGGAGGAAGTCTGGTGAGGACCGAGAACGCTACCGGGGTACACGACTGGCGAAGAAACCGGAGAGGCAGCCCCAAGAATTGTTTTTGAGGGGGTACACGGACAGATCGGCGGAGCCGAGGATGGAACCAGAGCTAGTCGGGGTAAAATTGGAGGTGAGAGAAACAGAGACCATAAAGGAGTTGATGGGAAAATTGGAGGAGAAAAGGATGAGAGAGCTACTGTGTTGGTGTATTAGGCATGACATTCGCCCTACAGAACGTGTCCTAATGATATCACCTGAGTTAGCGTTTTATACTAGTCCTGAGGTGTGTGCGAGCTGTCTGGTGAAGATAATACCAGCACCACGCACCAGGCCTCCAGTTCGTCAGCCCAGTCCAACTCGTCCTGTTCCCGCACTAGCCCTGAAGTGCGAACCCCTAGTCTGGCACGTCCAGTACCAGCACCACGCACCTGGCTTCCAGCATGTCAGCCCAGTCTGGTACGTCCTGTACCCGCTCCCCGCACTAGCCCTGAGGTGCGTGTTCCCAGGCTGATACCTCCAGTACCAGTACCACGCATCAGGCTTCCAGTGCGTCAACCCAGTCCGACTCGGCCTGTTCCCGCTCCCCGCACTAGCCCTGAGGTGCGTGTTCCCAGGCGGATACCTCCAGTACCAGCACCACGCATCAGGCTTCCAGTGCGTCGACCCAGTCCGACTCGGCCTGTTCCCGCTCCCCGCACTAGCCCTGAGGTGCGTGTTCCCAGGCTGATACCTCCAGTACCAGCACCATGCATCAGGCTTCCAGTACGTCAGCCCAGTCCAACTCGTCCTGTTCCCGCACTAGCCCTGAAGTGCGAACCCCTAGTCTGGCACATCCAGTACCAGCACCACGCACCTGGCTTCCAGCATGTCAGCCCAGTCTGGTACGTCCTGTACCCGCTCCCCGCATTAGCCCTGAGGTGCGTGTTCCCAGGCTGATACCTCCAGTACCACGCATCAGGCTTCCAGTGCGTCAACCCAGTCCGACTCGGCCTGTTCCCGCTCCCCGCACTAGCCCTGAGGTGCGTGTTCCCAGGCTGATACCTCCAGTACCAGCACCACGCATCAGGCTTCCAGTGCGTCGACCCAGTCCGACTCGGCCTGTTCCCGCTCCCCGCACTAGCCCTGAGGTGCGTGTCCCCAGACTGGCACATCCAGTACCAGTACCACGCATCAGGCTTCCAGTGCGTCAGCCCAGCCTCGAGAGTTCGGCAATAGTGTACAGTCCAGAGTATCCGGCAACAGTGTGCAGTCCAGAGTATCCGGCAACAGTGTGCAGTCCAGAGTATCCGGCAACAGTGTGCAGTCCAGAGTATCCGGCAACAGTGTGCAGTCCAGAGTATCCGGCAACAGTGTCTAGTCCGGAACCGAGGGAGACTGCCTGCGACCCGGAACCGAGGGAGTCTGCCTACGACCCAGAACCGAAGGGGTCTGCCTGCGACCCAGAACCGGGTGAGTCTGCCTATGACGCGGAACCAAGGGAGTCTATCAGCAACCCGGAACTGAGTAAGTCTATTGACGATCCGGAACTAAATATGAGTAACGGTGTATCAAATGAGTCTGCCTACAGTGTGGAACGGAAGAGGTCTGCCTACGATCCGGAACGAGGGGAGTCTGCCTACGGCCCGAAACTGATCAAGTCTGTCTGCATTCTGGAGGACAGTAGGCCGGAGCCAGAACCACCTCCTGTATAGGTGGGTTGGGGAGGGGGGGTGTAGCACAAGTGCCGTCGGTGACGGCAGCCAGCCTCCCTTCCCTCCCTTTAGTTTAGGGGATTTTCTTTGTTGTTGTTTTTAAAAAAAAAAATTTTATGAGGTGCGTCCGGGGTCTGCACCTTTAGCGGGGGGGTACTGTCACGTCCTGATCAGTATAAGGGTTATTTGTTATTGTAGTTTGGTCAGGATGTGGCAGAGGGTATTTTGTTTTATGTGGTTCAGGGTGGTGGTTTATTTAGTAGGGCGTTTGATTTATTATTTCCGGGTTTTTGGGTAATGTTCTATGTTTGTATTTCTATGTGGCCTCTGGTCTTTTGTATTTCTATGTCTGGTTTATTGGGGTTGGACTCTCAATTGGAGGCAGGTGTTCTCGTTGCCTCTGATTGGGAGTCCTATATATGGGTATGTGTTTGGTTTAGTGTTTGTGGGAGATTGTTTCTTGTTTTGCATGTGTGATTTGTTGTTTGTGAGTTCTTCATTTTTGTTATTTTGGTGTTCACTTGATTTTAAAATAAATACAAGATGAGCATCCACATTCCTGCTGCGTTTTGGTCCTCCATTCCCGACGACAACCGTTAGAAATATTATCAATCTGAATCCTATAAATTAAAATGGCCAATTTGTCTGTAATTAATTAGCTTAATTTCTCAGAGATTAAATTATATATACAAAATAATGTTTCAGGAATGCTTATCATATCTGTTAGTAACTACAGAAAATATTTCAGAACAATCTGAGATGGGGTGGGTGTGAAAATGCTCTTTCTTGTGCTTTTTTTGTGGTGGAAAGACCCTCCTAGGACAACACACTCACAGCCACAAGGTCTCAGCACCAGCCTTGTCTAGTTTACATGCATAGCCAGTGTCTTATATCGACCCGCTTGTTTGCAAAATCAATGCAAGCCCACACTTACACAATATCAACATGCCCAAACATACTGCTGACACACACACACACACGCACACACACACGAGTCGCAGACACACACATGAGACATGAACCTATGTACTTTGATACACTTTGGAAGTTATTCAGACCCCTTGACCTTTTCCATATTTTGTTACGTTACAGCCTTATTCTAAAATTGATGAAATTACAATTTGTCGTTGTCAATCTACGTACAATACCCCATAATGACAAAGCAAAAACAGTTTTTTGTTCGCACATTCATAAAATGTTTAAACAGATATAGCTTATTTACATAAGTATTCAGACCCTTTGCTTTGAGACTCTAAATTGAGCTCAGGTGCATCCTGTTAACATTGATCATCCTTGAGATGTTTCTACAACTTGATTGGAGTCCACCTGTGGTAAATTAAATTGATTGGACATGATTTGGAAAGGCACACACCTGTCTATATAAGGTCCCACCGTTGACAGTGCATGTCAGAGCAAAATCCAAGCCATGAGGTCAAAGGAATTGTCTGTAGAGCTCTGAGACAAGATTGTGTCGAGGCATATATCTGGGGAAGGGTACCAAAACATTTCTGCAGCATTGAAGGTCCCCAAGAACACAGTGGCCTTCATCATTCTTAAATGGAAGAAGTTTGGAACCACCAAGACTCTTCCTAGAGCTGGCCGCTCGTCCAACCTGAACAATCGGGGGAGAAGGGCCTTGGCCAGGGAGGTGACCAAGAACCCGAAAGCTCCAGAGTTTTTCTGTGGAGATGGGAGAACCTTCCAGAAGGACAGCATTCTTTGCAGCACTCCACCAATCAGGCTTTTATGGTAGAGTGGCCAGATGGAAGCCAATCCTCAGTAAAAGACACGACAGACTGCTTGGAGTTTGCCAACAGGCACCTAAAGGACTCTCAGAACATGAAAAACAAGATTCTCTGGTCTGATGAAACCAAGATCGAACTCTTTGGCCTCAATGCCAATCGCCACGTCTGGAGGAAACCTGGCACATCCCCACTGGGAAGCATGGGAGACTAGTCAGGATCAATGGAAAGATGAACAGAGCAAATTACAGAGAGATCCTTGATGAAAACCTGCTCCAGGGGGCTCAGGACCTCAGACTGGGGCAAAGGTTCACCTTCCAACAGGACAACAAGCCTAAGCACACAGCCAAGACAACTCAGGAGTGGCTTGGGACAAGTCTCTAAATGTCCTTGAGTTGCCCAGCCATAGCCTGGACTTGAACCCGATCGAACATCTCGGGAGAGACCTGAAAATAGCTGTGCAGCGATGCTTACCATCCAACCTGACAGAGCTTGAGGGGATCTGCAGAGAAAAACGGGAGAAACTCCCCAAATACAGGTGTGCCAAGCTTGTAGTGTCATTCCCAAGAAGACTCGAGGCTGTAATCGCTGTCAAAGGTGCTTCAATGAAGTACTGGGTAAGGGGTCTGAATACCTATGTAAATGTAGATTTCCGTTTTTTTGGTGTAATAAATTTGCCAAAAATTCCAAAAATATGTTTTTGATTTGTCATTATGGGGTATTGTGTATAGATTGATGAGGAAAAAACTATTTAATACATTTTAGAATAAGGCTGTAACGTAATAAAATGTGGATAAAGTTCAGGGGTCTAAATACTTTTTTACCAACTTACAACAGTTGTGTGTGTGTGTGTGTGTGTGTCTATTTGTTTGACACCAGGTAGTTATGGTCTGTAGAGTACAGCTAGACCATTATAGAGTTTTCACAGGAAATGGAATGGTTTTTTAAAGGACAATATTTTTATCGAGCAAGGCTATGTAATTAACTACTCACTCACTCACTCACGCACACACACACGCACACACACACACACACACACACACACACACACACACACACACACACACACACACACACACACACACACACACACACACACACACACACACACACACCAGAGTTAATGTGCTGGGCTAAAGCCTGTAGACTGAGACTATTTTCTTCATCTGCTCTTAAAGGCAATAGAATATACACCCCTTATAGATGGGAATTCCCCCCCCCCCCCCCCCCCCCCCGCAAAAAAAGCTATTGTTTTATTCTGGCTGCTAAAGGAAACAATTTGTGAATTCACAAAGAATCTCAGAGTAGGAGTACGGATTTAGGATCAGTTTTGCCTTTTATATCACAATGAATATGATTACAAAGCGGAGCTGATCCTAGATCACTATTCCTACGCTAAAGACGCTTTGTGAATTCGGCCCCGGGAAGAAAGCTGCTGCCCAATACCTTGCACAGCAGTCTTTCGCCATGGGACCCTAGAGCAGGGGTGTCAAACTCATTTCATGGAGGGCCTAGGGTCGGCGGGTTTGGGGTTTTTAAGACCTAGACAACCAGGTGAGGTGGGTTCTTTACTAATTAGTGACCTTAATTCATCAATCAAATACAAGGGAGGAGTGAAAATCCGCAGACACTTGGCCCTCCATGGAATGAGTTGGCCCTAGAGGTATTAGTCAATGCATATGAACTGGTATTTGGTATTGTATTAGGATCCCCATTGGCTGTTGAAAAAGCAGCAGCTACTCTTCCTGGTGTCAACACAAAACATGAAACATGATGTAATACAGAACATTAATAGACAAGAACAGCTCAACGACAGAACTACATAAATTTCAAAAGGCACACATAGCCTTCACATCAATACATACACATAAACTATATTGGTCAAATAGGGGATAGGCGTTGTGCCGGGAGGTGTAGCTTTACCTGTTTTCTGAAACCAGGTTTGATGTTCACTTGAGCAATATGAGATGGAACGGAGTTCCATGCAATAATGGCTCTATATAATACTGTACGCTTTCTTGAATTTGTTCTGGATTTGGGGACTGTGAAAAGACCCCTGGTGGCATGTCTGGTGGGGTAAGTGTGTGTGTCAGAGCTGTGTGTAAGTTGACTATGCCAAGAGAGACTGGCATGCATTGTATTTATATTAGCCCTCTGATTATAATGAAGAGCAAGACGTGCCGCTCTGTTCTGGGCCAGCTGCAGCTTAACTAGGTCTTTCCTTGCAGCACTCGGCCACACGACTGGACAATAATCAAGATAAGACAAAACTAGAGCCTGCAGGACTTGTTTTTTGGAGTGTGGTGTCAAAAAAAGCAGAGCATCTATTTATTACGGACAGACCTCTCCCCATCTTTACAACCATTGAATCTATATGTTTTGACCATGACAGTTTACAATCTAAGGTAACGCCAAGTAATTTAGTCTCCTCAACTTGTTCAACAGCCATACCATTCATTACCAGATTCAGCTGAGGTCTAGAACTTAGGGAATGACAAATACAATGCTCTTAGTTTTAGAGATGTTCAGGACCAGTTTATTAATGGCCACCCATTCCAAAACAGACTGCAACTCTTTGTTAAGTGTTTCAATGACTTCACTAGCTGTGGTTGCTGATGTGTATATGGTTGAATCATCAGCATACATGGACACACATGCTTTGTTTAATGCCAGTGGCAGGTCATTGGTAAAAATAGAAAAGAGTAGAGGGCCTAGAGAGCTGCCCTGCGGTACACCCCATTTTACATGTTTGACATTAGAGAAGCTTCCATTAAAGAAACCCCTTTGAGTTCTATTAGATAGATAGCTCTGCATCCACGATATGGCAGAGGTTGTAAAGCCATAACACATATGTTTTTTCAACAACAGGTTATGGTAAATAATATCAAAGGCTGCACTGAAATATAACAGTACAGCTCCCACAATCTTCTTATTATCAATTTCTTTCACCCAATCATCAGTCATTTGTGTCAGTGCAGTACATGTTGAGTGTCCTTCTCTATAAGCATGCTGAAAGTCTGTTGTCAGTTTGTTTACAAAGAAATAGCATTGTATTTGGTCAAACACAGTTTGCTAAGAGCTGGCAGCAAGCGTATAGATCTGCTGTTAGAACCAGTAAAGTCCACTTTACCACTCTTGGGTAGAGGAATGCCTTTGGCTTCCCCCTAGGCCTGAGGACAAAGACTTTCCTCTAGACCCAGATTAAAGATATGACAGATAGGAGTGGCTGTAGAGTCAGGTACCATCCTCAGTAGCTTTCCATCTAAGTTGTCAATGCCAGGAGGTTTGTCATCATTGATCAATAACAATAATTCTTCCACCTCTCCCACACTAACTTCAAACTTGCAATGCTTTTCTTTCATTATTTGTTTTTTTTATGCATGAATACGATGGCTCACTGTTCGTTGTTGGATTTTCCTAGCTAAGTTTGCCTACTTTGTCAATTAAGTAATGGTTTTGTGACAAATAAGCCATCTGATTTGATGAAAGATGGAATTGAATTTGTCTTTCTGCCCATAATTTCATTTAACGTACTCCAAAAATGTATGTAGTTGATCTTGGCTTCATAAAGTTTGCTTCTTCCTCTCTGGTTTTGTTTAAATTACACAACTTTCCCCAGGCTTTTATAGCCATATAATCTAGTTAGGCTATAACATAATGTATGCAAAAAATGTTTTGTGATAACTGCACTATGATTTGAATTATGTGGGGGAATTTTCTTTTTTCTGTTAGAGATTTTTCTTAATGTTAAGGATCCCAATGCCATGGATGGCTTTGGATTTGTTTTAATGGATTTGTTAATGTCTTCCTCATTCGTAGGAATAAGTTTGGTCCAAATCAGATGTTGGGTACTATATTTATTGAATATTGTCACGTCCTGACCAGTATAAGGGTTATTTTTTATTGTAGTTTGGTCAGGACGTGGCAGAGGGTATTTGTTTTATGTGGTTCGGGGTGGTGGTTTATTTAGTAGGGCGTTTGATTTATTATTTCCGGGTTTTTGGGTAATGTTCTATGTTTGTATTTCTATGTGGTCTCTGGTCTTTGGTATTTCTATGTCTGGTTTATTGGGGTTGGACTCTCAATTGGAGGCAGGTGTTTTCTCGTTGCCTCTGATTGGGAGTCCTATATATGGGTATGTGTTTGGTTTAGTGTTTGTGGGAGATTGTTTCTTGTTTTGCATGTGTGAGCATGACAAGACTGTTTTGTTGTTTGTGAGTTCTTCATTTTTGTTATTTTGGTGTTCACTTGATTTTAAAATAAATACAAGATGAGCATCCACATTCCTGCTGCGTTTTGGTCCTCCATTCCCGACGACAACCGTTACAGATTCTCCCACCACAAATGGACCAAGCAGCGGAGTAAGGAGCAAGGGGAATTCGATATGGACTAGCGGGAGAAATGGACGTGGGAGCAGATTCTGGCCGGAGAGGGCCCATGGAGGAAGTCTGGTGAGGACCGAGAACGCTACCGGGGTACACGACTGGCGAAGAAACCGGAGAGGCAGCCCCAAGAATTGTTTTTGAGGGGGTACACGGACAGATCGGCGGAGCCGAGGATGGAACCAGAGCTAGTCGGGGTAAAATTGGAGGTGAGAGAAACAGAGACCATAAAGGAGTTGATGGGAAAATTGGAGGAGAAAAGGATGAGAGAGCTACTGTGTTGGTGTATTAGGCATGACATTCGCCCTACAGAACGTGTCCTAATGATATCACCTGAGTTAGCGTTTTATACTAGTCCTGAGGTGTGTGCGAGCTGTCTGGTGAAGATAATACCAGCACCACGCACCAGGCCTCCAGTTCGTCAGCCCAGTCCAACTCGTCCTGTTCCCGCACTAGCCCTGAAGTGCGAACCCCTAGTCTGGCACGTCCAGTACCAGCACCACGCACCTGGCTTCCAGCATGTCAGCCCAGTCTGGTACGTCCTGTACCCGCTCCCCGCACTAGCCCTGAGGTGCGTGTTCCCAGGCTGATACCTCCAGTACCAGTACCACGCATCAGGCTTCCAGTGCGTCAACCCAGTCCGACTCGGCCTGTACCCGCTCCCCGCACTAGCCCTGAGGTGCGTGTTCCCAGGCGGATACCTCCAGTACCAGCACCACGCATCAGGCTTCCAGTGCGTCGACCCAGTCCGACTCGGCCTGTTCCCGCTCCCCGCACTAGCCCTGAGGTGCGTGTTCCCAGGCTGATACCTCCAGTACCAGCACCATGCATCAGGCTTCCAGTACGTCAGCCCAGTCCAACTCGTCCTGTTCCCGCACTAGCCCTGAAGTGCGAACCCCTAGTCTGGCACATCCAGTACCAGCACCACGCACCTGGCTTCCAGCATGTCAGCCCAGTCTGGTACGTCCTGTACCCGCTCCCCGCATTAGCCCTGAGGTGCGTGTTCCCAGGCTGATACCTCCAGTACCAGTACCACGCATCAGGCTTCCAGTGCGTCAACCCAGTCCGACTCGGCCTGTTCCCGCTCCCCGCACTAGCCCTGAGGTGCGTGTTCCCAGGCTGATACCTCCAGTACCAGCACCACGCATCAGGCTTCCAGTGCGTCGACCCAGTCCGACTCGGCCTGTTCCCGCTCCCCGCACTAGCCCTGAGGTGCGTGTCCCCAGACTGGCACATCCAGTACCAGTACCACGCATCAGGCTTCCAGTGCGTCAGCCCAGCCTCGAGAGTTCGGCAATAGTGTACAGTCCAGAGTATCCGGCAACAGTGTGCAGTCCAGAGTATCCGGCAACAGTGTGCAGTCCAGAGTATCCGGCAACAGTGTGCAGTCCAGAGTATCCGGCAACAGTGTGCAGTCCAGAGTATCCGGCAACAGTGTCTAGTCCGGAACCGAGGGAGACTGCCTGCGACCCGGAACCGAGGGAGTCTGCCTACGACCCAGAACCGAAGGGGTCTGCCTGCGACCCAGAACCGGGTGAGTCTGCCTATGACGCGGAACCAAGGGAGTCTATCAGCAACCCGGAACTGAGTAAGTCTATTGACGATCCGGAACTAAATATGAGTAACGGTGTATCAAATGAGTCTGCCTACAGTGTGGAACGGAAGAGGTCTGCCTACGATCCGGAACGAGGGGAGTCTGCCTACGGCCCGAAACTGATCAAGTCTGTCTGCATTCTGGAGGACAGTAGGCCGGAGCCAGAACCACCTCCTGTATAGGTGGGTTGGGGAGGGGGGGTGTAGCACAAGTGCCGTCGGTGACGGCAGCCAGCCTCCCTTCCCTCCCTTTAGTTTAGGGGATTTTCTTTGTTGTTGTTTTTTTTTAAATTTTTTTTATGAGGTGCGTCCGGGGTCTGCACCTTTAGCGGGGGGGTACTGTCACGTCCTGATCAGTATAAGGGTTATTTGTTATTGTAGTTTGGTCAGGATGTGGCAGAGGGTATTTTGTTTTATGTGGTTCAGGGTGGTGGTTTATTTAGTAGGGCGTTTGATTTATTATTTCCGGGTTTTTGGGTAATGTTCTATGTTTGTATTTCTATGTGGCCTCTGGTCTTTTGTATTTCTATGTCTGGTTTATTGGGGTTGGACTCTCAATTGGAGGCAGGTGTTCTCGTTGCCTCTGATTGGGAGTCCTATATATGGGTATGTGTTTGGTTTAGTGTTTGTGGGAGATTGTTTCTTGTTTTGCATGTGTGATTTGTTGTTTGTGAGTTCTTCATTTTTGTTATTTTGGTGTTCACTTGATTTTAAAATAAATACAAGATGAGCATCCACATTCCTGCTGCGTTTTGGTCCTCCATTCCCGACGACAACCGTTAGAAATATTATCAATCTGAATCCTATAAATTAAAATGGCCAATTTGTCTGTAATTAATTAGCTTAATTTCTCAGAGATTAAATTATATATACAAAATAATGTTTCAGGAATGCTTATCATATCTGTTAGTAACTACAGAAAATATTTCAGAACAATCTGAGATGGGGTGGGTGTGAAAATGCTCTTTCTTGTGCTTTTTTTGTGGTGGAAAGACCCTCCTAGGACAACACACTCACAGCCACAAGGTCTCAGCACCAGCCTTGTCTAGTTTACATGCATAGCCAGTGTCTTATATCGACCCGCTTGTTTGCAAAATCAATGCAAGCCCACACTTACACAATATCAACATGCCCAAACATACTGCTGACACACACACACACACGCACACACACACGAGTCGCAGACACACACATGAGACATGAACCTATGTACTTTGATACACTTTGGAAGTTATTCAGACCCCTTGACCTTTTCCATATTTTGTTACGTTACAGCCTTATTCTAAAATTGATGAAATTACAATTTGTCGTTGTCAATCTACGTACAATACCCCATAATGACAAAGCAAAAACAGTTTTTTGTTCGCACATTCATAAAATGTTTAAACAGATATAGCTTATTTACATAAGTATTCAGACCCTTTGCTTTGAGACTCTAAATTGAGCTCAGGTGCATCCTGTTAACATTGATCATCCTTGAGATGTTTCTACAACTTGATTGGAGTCCACCTGTGGTAAATTAAATTGATTGGACATGATTTGGAAAGGCACACACCTGTCTATATAAGGTCCCACCGTTGACAGTGCATGTCAGAGCAAAATCCAAGCCATGAGGTCAAAGGAATTGTCTGTAGAGCTCTGAGACAAGATTGTGTCGAGGCATATATCTGGGGAAGGGTACCAAAACATTTCTGCAGCATTGAAGGTCCCCAAGAACACAGTGGCCTTCATCATTCTTAAATGGAAGAAGTTTGGAACCACCAAGACTCTTCCTAGAGCTGGCCGCTCGTCCAACCTGAACAATCGGGGGAGAAGGGCCTTGGCCAGGGAGGTGACCAAGAACCCGAAAGCTCCAGAGTTTTTCTGTGGAGATGGGAGAACCTTCCAGAAGGACAGCCATCTTTGCAGCACTCCACCAATCAGGCTTTTATGGTAGAGTAGCCAGATGGAAGCCAATCCTCAGTAAAAGACACGACAGACTGCTTGGAGTTTGCCAACAGGCACCTAAAGGACTCTCAGAACATGAAAAACAAGATTCTCTGGTCTGATGAAACCAAGATCGAACTCTTTGGCCTCAATGCCAATCGCCACGTCTGGATTAAACCTGGCACATCACCACCGTGAAGCATGGGAGACTAGTCAGGATGAATGGAAAGATGAACAGAGCAAATTACAGGGAGATTCTTGATGAAAACCTGCTCCAGGGGGCTCAGGACCTCAGACTGGGGCAAAGGTTCACCTTCCAACAGGACAACAAGCCTAAGCACATAGCCAAGACAACTCAGGAGTGGCTCCGTACAAGTCTCTAAATGTCCTTGAGTTGCCCAGCCATAGCCTGGACTTGAACCCGATCGAACATCTCGGGAGAGACCTGAAAATAGCTGTGTAGCGACGCTTACCATCCAACCTGACAGAGCTTGAGGGGATCTGCAGAGAAAAACGGGAGAAACTCCCCAAATACAGGTGTGCCAAGCTTGTAGCGTCATACCCAAGAAGACTCGAGGCTGTAATCGCTGTCAAAGGTGCTTCAATGAAGTACTGGGTAAAGGGTCTGAATAGTTATGTAAATGAGATTTCAGTTTTTTTATGTGTAATAAATTTGCCAAAAATTCCCAAAATCTGTTTTTGATTTGTCATTATGGGGTATTGTGCATAGATTGATGAGGAAAAAACTATTTAATACATTTTAGAATAAGGCTGTAACGTAATAAAATGTGGATAAAGTTCAGGGGTCTAAATACTTTCTGAATGCACTGTACGTATTGACATTTTTACCAACTTACAACAGTAGTGTGTGTGTGTGTGTGTGTGTGTGTGTGTGTGTGTGTGTGTGTGTGTGTGTGTGTCTATTTGTTTGACACCAGGTAGTTATGGTCTGTAGAGTACAGCTAGACCATTATAGAGTTTTCACAGGAAATGGAATTGTTTTTTTTAAAGGACAATATTTTTATTGAGCAAGGCTATGTAATTAACTACTCACTCACTCACGCACGCACGCACGCACGCACACACACACACACACACACACACACACACACACACACACACACGCACACATATACACTGACTCACTGACTCATTCACTCATTCCCTCCCTCCCTCCCTCCCTCCCTCCCTCCCTCCCTCCCTCCCTCCCTCCCTCCCTCCCTCCCTCCCTCCCTCCCTCCCTCCCTCCCTCCCTCCCTCACTCCCTCACTCCCTCCCTCCCTCCTTCCCTCCCTCCCCTTTCAGTAGACATTCCTCTTTTGAACTTTCTCTTTAATTAAATTTTCCGCTCCATTAAAAGCCAGCTAGTGTGTGTGTGTGTGTGTGTGTGTGTGTGTGTGTGTGTGTGTGTGTGTGTGTGTGTGTGTGTGTGTGTGTGTGTGTGTGTGTGTGTGTGTGGTTTGATTAAAGCCAGCTAGCTAAGGCCTTTTCGGGTGATTTGCTGTCCACTCTCTGGAAAACATAGGTTTGCATCCCAAATGGCACCCTATTCCCTATATTCCCTATACATTCCCAAAGGCTCTGGTCAAAAGTAGTGTACTATATAGGGAATAGGGTGTCATTTGGGATGCAGAAAATAGTGGTTTTTATATTTTCCCCTAAAATGTCCACTTCCTCCCCAGTGATGTGTTCCGAGAACTAGGGTATATATCAGGGGGTGTGGAGAAAGGGGGAGAAGAGAGGGGGAATGGAGAAGAAGAGAGGGGGAATGGAGAAGAAGAGAGGGGGAATGGGGAAGAGGAGAGGGGGAATGGGGAAGAGGAGAGAGGATTGGGGAAGAAGAGAGGGGGATTGGAGAATAATAGAGTGGGATTGGGAAATAGAGAGTGGGATTGGGGAAGAAGAGAGGGAGATTGGGGAAGAATAGAGTGGGATTGGGAAATAGAGAGTGGGATTGGGGAAGAAGAGAGGGGGATTGGGGAAGAATAGAGCGGGATTGGGGAAGAAGAGAGGGAGAATGGGGAAGAAGAGAGGGGGATTGGGGAAGAAGAGAGGGGGAATGGGGAAGAAGAGAAGGGAGAATGGGGAAGAAGAGAGGGGGAATTGGGGAAGAAGAGAAGGGAGAATGGGGAAGAAGAGAGGGGGAATGGGGAAGAAGAGAAGGGAGAATGGGGAAGAAGAGAGGGGGAATGGGGAAGAAGAGAAGGGAGAATGGGGAAGAAGAGAAGGGAGAATGGGGAAGAAGAGAGGGGGAATGGGGAAGAAGAGAAGGGAGAATGGGGAAGAAGAGAGGGGGAATGGGGAAGAAGAGAAGGGAGAATGGGGAAGAAGAGAGGGGGAATGGGGAAGAAGAGAAGGGAGAATGGGGAAGAAGAGAGGGGGAATTGGGGAAGAAGAGAAGGGAGAATGGGGAAGAAGAGAGGGGGAATGGGGAAGAAGAGAGGGGGAATGGGGAAGAAGAGAGGGGGAATGGGGAAGAAGAGAGGGGGAATGGGGAAGAAGTATAAACCTTGTATAGGCCAACCCAGCCAGGGTGATGGGTGAGAGTGACTGTGATTATAGTTATGATTGGCGTTCTAACTCTACCAATATAACACAGTGAGTATGTTTACATGCACACTAATAATTCAATATTAAACTGATTATGGCAGTAAGCTGAGTATGGCATTAGTCATGTAAACACCTTACTCTGTTTATCTCGATCGGCGTAAAGTCAAAATCGAAATAAGCATACGCTGATTAAAACACCTGGTCTTCTGAGCAATCTTTGAATTATAAACATCTTAATCGGCGTTCCAGCGGTGCATTTGTTCTGTGCATGTGCCAGCACCAGCCGAGAGCCTCCCTCATTAGAGCGAATGAAGTGAGTTCAGAACAACTGAAAGTATGCATCCTAGAAATATTTTTCATATACAAACTATAAATGTCTGAACTAGGCTTTGCAAAAATAACACAGACGCTGTGGTAGAACGTTTACTTTGATTGGCAATTTTCTGCATTTATCATAGTCCCGTCAGGTAGCCTGATTTCAGATGAGTCCATGTAAACAGGTTTATTTTTCTTCTTGCAAAGCATGTCAATGTTTAAATCAAACTATTATATTAATCTGACTATCCATAATTGTATTATTGTGTGCATGTAACCATACTCAGTGTGATGCTAGTTAGATTTAGCCTCTGTTTGTAAAGGCCTGCTGGTTGTTGATTTGTTTTCTGATGTGATGCTGTTGACAGTGTGTGTGTGTGTGTGTGTGTGTGTGTGTGTGTTCATAGCTATTGCCAGTGTGTGTGTTCTGTCTGGAGTGCGTCTCTCTCAAGCCCACAGAACCAGATGTACTGAACAAACGGTCTCTCTCATTCCATTTGTTCTGCAGTTTTGATTTGTCCATTTACCTTCCTGTTCTGCTGCCTTATATGACCTTTTACTCTTCTTTTACTGTCTGTTGTCACCTTATTTTACTGTCTGTTGTCACCTTCTTATTTACTGTCTGTTGTCACCTTATTTTACTGTCTGTTGTCACCTTCTTATTTACTGTCTGTTGTCACCTTCTTATTTACTGTCTGTTGTCACCTTATTTTACTGTCTGTTGTCACCTTCTTATTTACTGTCTGTTGTCACCTTATTTTACTGTCTGTTGTCACCTTCTTATTTACTGTCTGTTGTCACCTTCTTATTTACTGTCTGTTGTCACCTTCTTATTTACTGTCTGTTGTCACCTTCTTATTTACTGTCTGTTGTCACCTTATTTTACTGTCTGTTGTCACCTTCTTATTTACTGTCTGTTGTCACCTTCTTATTTACTGTCTGTTGTCACCTTATTTTACTGTCTGTTGTCACCTTCTTATTTACTGTCTGTTGTCACCTTCTTATTTACTGTCTGTTGTCACCTTATTTTACTGTCTGTTGTCACCTTCTTATTTACTGTCTGTTGTCACCTTCTTATTTACTGTCTGTTGTCACCTTCTTATTTACTGTCTGTTGTCACCTTCTTATTTACTGTCTGTTGTCACCTTCTTATTTACTGTCTGTTGTCACCTTCTTATTTACTGTCTGTTGTCACCTTATTTAGCTGTCTGTTGTCACCTTCTTCATTTACTGTCTGTTGATACCTTCTTCTTTACTGTCTGTTGTTACCTTCTTATTTACTGTCTGTTGTCACCTTCTTCTTTCCTGTCTGTTGTCACCTTCTTTACTGTCTGTTGTCACCTTCTTCTTTACTGTCTGTTGTCACCTTGTTATTTACTGTCTGTTGTCACCTTCTTCATTTACTGTCTGTTGTCACCTTCTTCTTTTACTGTCTGTTGTCACCTTCTTCTTTACTGTCTGTTGTCACCTTCTTCTTTTACTGTCTGTTATCAACTTCTTTACTGTCTGTTGTCACCTTATTATTTACTGTCTGTTGTCACCTTCTTCTTTACTGTCTGTTGTCACCTTCTTCTGTCTGTCTCTTTACATCCCTGTCCTCTTTGTCTAAGTCCTAGTCAGTTGTCAGAGCCAGACACACACAGATCCATTCCATATTCCTCAACAGTGGGAGGAATCCTTCCTTCAGTCGGAATATCTTATTAGCTACAGTAAGTCTAACCCTAATGCCCTGTGTGTGTTGGTGTGTGTGTGTGTGTGTGTGTGTTTGTACATGTTTGCTGTCAGCCTTATGAAGTAACTCTCTCTAAATTGGGCTACGTTCACTGTCAGCCTTATTAAATAACTCTCTCTAAATGTGGCTACGTTCACTGTCAGCCTTACTAAATAACTCTCTCTAAATGTGGCTACGTTCACTGTCAGCCTTACTAAATAACTCGCTCTAAATGGGGCTACGTTCACTGTCAGCCTTATTAAATAACTCTCTGTAAATGAGGCTATGTTCACTGTCAGCCTCATTAAATAACTATCTCTAAAATGAGCTACGTTCACTGTCAGCCTTATTAAATAACTCTCTCTAAATGTGGCTACGTTCACTGTCAGCCTTATTAAATAACTCTCTCTAAATGTGGCTATGTTCACTGTCAGCCTCATTAAATAACTATCTCTAAAATGAGCTACGTTCACTGTCAGCCTTATTAAATAACTCTCTCTAAATGTGGCTACGTTCACTGTCAGCCTTATTAAATAACTCTCTGTAAATGAGGCTATGTTCACTGTCAGCCTCATTAAATAACTATCTCTAAAATGAGCTACGTTCACTGTCAGCCTTATTAAATAACTCTCTCTAAATGTGGCTACGTTCACTGTCAGCCTTATTAAATAACTCTCTCTAAATGTGGCTACGTTCACTGTCAGCCTTACTAAATAACTCGCTCTAAAAGGGGCTACGTTCGCTGTTAGCCTTATTAAATAATTCTCTCTAATTGGGGCTACGTTCACTGTCAGCCTTATTAAATAACCCTCTAAATGGGGCTACGTTCACTGTCAGCCTTATTAAATGACTCTCTAAATGGGGCTACGTTCACTGTCAGCATTATTAAATAACTCTCCAAATGTGACTACGTTCACTGACAGCCTTACTAAATAACTCTCTCTAAATGTGGCTACGTTCACTGTCAGCCTTATTAAATAACTCTCTGTAAATGAGGCTATGTTCACTGTCAGCCTCATTAAATAACTATCTCTAAAATGAGCTACGTTCACTGTCAGCCTTATTAAATAACTCTCTCTAAATGTGGCTACGTTCACTGTCAGCCTTACTAAATAACTCGCTCTAAAAGGTGCTACGTTCACTGTCAGCCTTATTAAATAACTCTCTCTAAATGTGGCTACGTTCACTGTCAGCCTTACTAAATAACTCGCTCTAAAAGGTGCTACGTTCGCTGTTAGCCTTATTAAACAACTCTCTTTAAATGGGGCTACGGTAACTGTCAGCATTATTAAATAACTCTCTCTAAATGCGGCTACATTTACTGTCAGCTTTATTAAATAACTCTATCTAAATGTGGCTACTTTTACTGTCAGCCTTATTAAATAACTCTCTCCAAATAGGGCTACGTTTACTGTCAGACTTATTAAAAAACTCTCTCTAAATGGGGCTACGTTCACTGTCAGCCTTGTTAAATAAGTCTCTAAATGGGGCTACGTTTACTGTCAGCCTTATTAAATAACTCTTTCTAAATGTGGCTACGTTCACTGTCAGCCTTATTAAATAACTCTCTCTAATTGGGGCTACATATACTGTCAGCCTTATTAAATAACTCTCTAAATGGGGCTACGTACACTGTCAGCCTTGTTAAATATCTCTCCAAATGGGGCTACATTCACTGTCAGCCTTATTAAATAACTATTTCTAACTGTGGCTATGTTCACTGTCAGCCTTATTAAATAACTCTCTCTAAATGGGGCTACGTTCACTGTCAGCCTTGTTAAATAACTCTCTAAATAGGGCTACGTTCACTGTCAACCTTATTAAAAAACTCTCTCTAAATGTGGCTACATTCACTTCAGGCTAATTAAATAACTCTCTCTAAATGTGGCTACGTTCACTGTCAACCTTATTAAATAACTCTCTCTAAATGTGGCTATGTTCACTGTCAGCCTTATTAAATAATACTCTCTAATTGGGGCTACGTTCACTGTCAGCCTTATTAAATGACTCTCTAAATGGGGCTACGTTCACTGTCAGCCTTATTAAATAACTCTCCAAATGTGACTACGTTCACTGACAGCCTTATTAAATTACTCTCTCTAAATGGGGCTACGTTCACTCTCAGCCTTATTAAATAACTCTTTCTAACTGTGGCTATGTTCACTGTAAGCCTTATTAAATAACTCTCTCTAAATGGGGCTACATTCAATGTCAGCCTTATTGAATAACTCTCTACATGGGGCTACGTTCACTGTCAGCCTTATTAAATAACTCTCTCCAAATAGGGCTACGTTCACTGTCAGCCTTATTAAATAACTCTCTCCAAATAGGGCTACGTTTACTGTCAGCCTTATTAAAAAACTCTCTACATGGGGCTACGTTCACTGTCAGCCTTATTAAATATCTGTGTCCGAACGGGGCTACGTTTACCTTCAGCCTTATTAAATATCTCTCTCTAAATGGGGCTATGTTTACTGTCAGCCTTATTAAATAACTCTCTAAATGGGGCTACGTTCACTGTCAACCTTATTAAATATCTCTCTCTAAATGTGGCTATGTTCTTTGTCAGCCTTAATAAATAACTCTCTCTAAATGGGGTTACGTTCACCTGTCAGCCTTATTAAATAACTTTTTAAATGAGGCTACGTTCACTGTCAACCTTATTAAATAACTCACTCTAAATGTGGCTACGTTCACTGTCAGCCTTATGAAATAACTCTCTCTAAATGGGGCTACATCTACTGTCAGCCTTATTAAATAACTCTTTCTAACTGTGGCTACGTTCACTGTAAGCCTTATTAAATAACTCTCTCTAAACAGGGCTACGTTCACTGTCAGCCTTATTAAATAACTCTCTAAACAGTTCACTGTCAACCTTATTAAATAACTCTCTCTAAATGTGGCTACGTTCACTGTCAGCCTTATAAAATAACTCTCTCTAATTGGGGCTACGTTTACTGTCAGCCTTATTAAATAACTCTCTCTAATTGGGGCTACATTGAATATCAGCCTTATTAAATAACCCTCTAAATGGGGCTACGTTTACTGTCAGCCGTATTAAATAACTCTCGAAATGGGGCTACGTTCACTGTCAGCATTATTAAATAACTCTCCAAATGTGGCTACGTTCTCTGACAGCCTTATTAAATAACTCTCTCTAATTGGGGCTACATTGAATATCAGCCTTATTAAATAACCCTCTAAATGGGGCTACGTTTACTGTCAGCCGTATTAAATAACTCTCGAAATGGGGCTACGTTCACTGTCAGCCTTATAAAATAACTCTCTCTAATTGGGGCTACGTTTACTGTCAGCCTTATTAAATAACTCTCTCTAATTGGGGCTACATTGAATATCAGCCTTATTAAATAACCCTCTAAATGGGGCTACGTTTACTGTCAGCCGTATTAAATAACTCTCGAAATGGGGCTACGTTCACTGTCAGCATTATTAAATAACTCTCCAAATGTGGCTACGTTCTCTGACAGCCTTATTAAATAACTCTCTCTAATTGGGGCTACATTGAATATCAGCCTTATTAAATAACCCTCTAAATGGGGCTACGTTTACTGTCAGCCGTATTAAATAACTCTCGAAATGGGGCTACGTTCACTGTCAGCATTATTAAATAACTCTCCAAATGTGACTACGTTCTCTGACAGCCTTATTAAATAACTCTCTCTTAATGGGGTTACATTCACTGTCAGCCTTATTAAACAATTCTCTAAATGGGGCTACGTTCACTGTCAGCCTTATTAAATAACTCTTTCTAACTGTGGCTATGTTCACTGTTAGCCTTGTTAAATAACTCTCTAAATGGGGCTACGTTCACTGTCAGCCTTTTTAAATAACTCTCTCTAATTATCGCTACATTCAATGTCAGCCTTATTAAATAACTCTCTAAATGGGGCTACGTTCACAGTCAACCTTATTAAATAACACTCTAAATGGGGCTATGTTAACTGTCAGCCTTAATAACTAACTCTGTCTAAACAGAGCTGTGTTCACTGTCGCACACTGTTTCTGAGACATCTGTCACCGTCACAAACTGTTTGCAGTGCCTCTGTTTATTATTCTGACTAATTTCTTTGAGGTGTAAATTGATAGCGAGTGTTTCAGCTGTGTTGACGTTGTGTCGTGTTGTTAATGTCTTTGTCAGTGTTGTTTACATGGTTCAATAGAAATGTCTTAGTATGACCTAGTCTAGATATTATTCATATTTGTTGACAATGTGTTATTGCTATCTTTGTCAGGTTTGTTTACATGACGGGGTAATGTGATGGATGAATAGGAATGTCTTAGTACTCACAATTATACTTGTCATGGTGGATGTCATACAGGTCACTAATTCAATCAATACATACAGAATCTTCTCTACTTCTACAGTACTTTATGACACAGGTATACTTGTCACTTACAGTTTTCTATTGAGACTGCTCTATTCTCTTCTATTTCTACACTACTTACTGTACCTGGATGTAATGGCCTTTCAACCCAACCGGCTGTTATGGTGACTCTCTGTGTCTCTGTGTGTCTCTCTGTGTCTCTGTGTGTCTCTGTGTGTCTCTGTGTCTCTCTCTCTCTCTCTCTCTCTCTCTCTCTCTCTCTCTCTCTCTCTCTCTCTCTCTCTCTCTCTCTCTCCTCTCTCTCTCTCTCTCTTCAAAGGGCTTTATTGGCATGGGAAACATATGTATACATTGCCAAAGCAAGTGAAATTGATATAAATTGAAATAAACAATAAAGAATGAACAGTAAACATTACACTCACAGAAGTTCCAAAGGGAATAGAGACATTTCATATGTCATATTATGTCTATATACAGTTTTGTAACGATGTACAAATAGTTAAAGTACAAAAGGGAAAATAAATAAACATAAATATGGGTTGTATTTACAATGGTGTTTGTTCTTCATTGGTTGCCCTTTTCTTGTAGCAACAGGTCACACATCTTGCTGCTGTAATGGCACACTGTGGTATTTCACCCAGTAGATATGAGTTTGTTTTCAAATTCTTTGTGGGTCTGTGTAATCTGAGGGAAATATGTGTCTCTAATATGGTCATACATTTGGCAGGAGGTTAGGAAGTGCAGCTCAGTTTCCACCTCATTGTGTGGGCAGTGTTCACATAGCCTGTCTTCTCTTGAGAGCCAGGTCTGCCTACGGCGGCCTCTCTAAATATCAAGGCAATGCTCACTGAGTCTGTACATAGTCAAAGCTTTACTTAAGTTTGGGTCAGTCACAGTGGTCAGGTATTCTGCCACTGTGTACTCTCTGTTTAGGGCCAAATAGCATTCTAGTTTGCTCTGTTTTTTTGTTAATTCTTTCCAATGTGTCAAATAATTATCTTTTTGTTTTCTCATGATTTGGTTGTGTCTAATTGTGTTGCTGTCCTGGGGCTTTGTGGGGTCTGTTTGTGTTTATGAACAGAGCCCCAGGACCAGCTTGCTTAGGGGACTCTTCTCCAGGTTCATCTCTCTGTAGGTGATGGCTTTGTTCTGGAAGGTTTGGAAATCGCTTCCTTTTAGGTGGTTGTAGAATTGAACGTCTCTTTTCTGGATTTTGATAATTAGCGGGTATCGGCCTAATTCTGCTCTGCATGTGTTATTTGGTGTTTAACGTTGTACACAGAGGATATTTTTTGCAGAATTCTGCATGCAGAGTCTCAATTTGGTGTTTGTCCCATTTTGTGACTTCTTGGTTGGTGAGCGGACCCCAGACCTCACAACCATAAAGGGCAATGAGTTCTATAACTGATTCAAGTATTTTTAGCCAGATCCTAATTGGTATGTTGAATTTGATGTTCCTTTTGATGGCATAGAAGGCCCTTCTTGCGTCGTCTCTCAACTCGTTTGACATTTTCTCAGTACATTGTCTTCATGATAATGCAGAGGATTTCCCCAAGGTTGCTGTTGACGCTTATCAAGTTTTTCTCCACTTTTGTGGATTGAGGTGATCAGTCCTTGGATCCAAACATTGGGGAAGATGCCAGAGTTGAGGATGAGGTTAAAGAGTTTACAGTATGTATAGCCAATTTGATTTTGTGGACTGTATATTTTATCATGTAACTTAGGATACCATCAACACCACAGGCCTTTTTGGGTTGGAGGGTTTCTATTTTGTCCTGCAGTTCATTCAATGTAATTGGAGATCCCAGTGGGTCTCTCTCTCTCTCTCTCTCTCTCTCTCTCTCTCTCTCTCTCTCTCTCTCTCTCTCTCTCTCTCTCTCTCTCTCTCTCTCTCTCTCTCTCTCTCTCTCTCTCTCTCTCTCTCTCTCTCTCTCTCTCTCTCTCTCTCTCTCTCTCACCTTGACAGTATTATGCATGATGACCCTGACATCATCCCCTTCCCCGGACGTTGTATTGGCCAGGGCAGTGGTGAGAAATGTCTCAGTCCCTGGAGCAAAAATGTTGTGCTATCCAGGAGCACGAGTACAAGACATCAATAAGCTGCTCCCAAACATTTTAAATCTTCATCAGGAAATTGAGTCTATCATAGTTCATGTGGGATTCAATGACATTATGAAGGGCAGCTCAGAACAGCTGAAGATGGATTTTAGAAAACTGATTGGGTCTCTGCTTTACACCAACAAACGCCCCATAATATCTGTCCCTCTACCCTCCCTAAATCGTGGCATTGAACATTTCAGCAGACTTGTAGCCCTCCATAAATGAAAACCAGACTATTGCAGCTCTGTGGGTGTAACATTTATTGACAATGTTGATACCTTCTGGAAACAAAGCTTGTTTTATAAGGAGGATGGGATCCACCCAAATAATTTGGGTTCCTGGTTCCCTCCACAGCATTATAAGGCTGTGTTGAGACAAGGACTTATCAATGACCCAAGCCCAGCACAGTTATCAAATCACATTTTATTGGTCACATACACATGGTTAGCCGATGTTATTGCGAGTGTAGCGAAATGCTTGTGCTTCTAGTTCTGGCAGTGCAGCAATATCTAACATGCAATCTAACAATTCCACAACAACTACCTAATACACACAAACCTAAGTAAATATATGGATGAGCAATGACAGAGCGGCATAGGTAAGATGCAATAGATGGTGTAAAATACAGTATATACATATGAGATGTGTAACTCAAGATATGTAAACACTATTAAAGTGGCATTATTAAAGTGACTAGTGATCCATTTATTGAAGTCTGTGTGTTGGCAGCAGCCTCTCTGTGTTAGTGATGGCTGTTTAACAGTCTGATGACCTTGAGATAGAAGCTGTTTTTCAGTCTCTCGGTCCCAGTACTGACCTCGCCTTCTGGATGATAGCTGGGTGAACAGACAGTGGCTCAGGTGGTTGTTGTCCTTGATGATCGTTTTGGCCTTCCTGTGGCATCGGGTGGTGTAGGTGTCTTGGAGGGCAGGTAGTTTGCCCCCGGTGATGCGTTGTGCAGACCGCACCACCCTCTGGAGAGCCTTGCGGTTGTGGGCGGTGCAGTTGTCATACCAGGCGGCGATACAGCCCGACAGGATGCTCTCAATTGTGCATCTGTAAAAGATTGTGAGTGTTTTAGATGACAAGGCAAATTCCTTCAGTCTCCTGAGGTTGAAGTGGCGCGCTGTCTGTGTGGGTGGACCATTTCAGTTTATCCATAATGTTTTCCCCCGAGGAACTTAAAACTTTCCACCTTCTTCACTGCTGTCCCGTCAATATGGATAGGGGGGTGCTCCCTCTTTTGTTTTGTTGACGTTGTGTGAGAGGTTGTTTTCCTGACACCACACTCCATGTGCCCTCACCTCCTCCCTGTAGGCTGTCTCGTCGTTGTTGGTAATCAGGCCTACCACTGTAGTGTCGTCTGCAGACTTGATGATTGAGTTGCATGGCCACGCAGTCATGGGTGAACAGGGAGTACAGGAGGGGGCTGAGCACGCACCCTTGTGGGGCGCCAGTGTTGAGGATCAGCGAAGTGGAGATGTTGTTGAAGTAATATGGCTACAGGTTCATCTGCCTCACCTAAAGCCCATGCTGGTGGGAAGCTGCTATAGACCACCAAGTGCTAACAGTCAGTATCTGGAAAACATGTGTGAAATGCTTGATGATGTATGTGATATCAACAGAGAGGTATATTTTCTTGAGCTGCCCACTCAAGAAAAAGCTTCAAACTGTAACCAGTGCCTACAACCTGGTTCAGGGTATCAGTCAGCCTACCAGGGTAGTTACAAACAGCACAGGAATTAAATCATCAACATGTATTGATCACATCTTTACTTTAAAGCAGTATCCAAATCCATCAGATGTAGTAATCACAATAGTAGCCATATCTAGGAAAACCAAAGTTCCAAAGGCTGGGCCTAATATAGTGTATAAAACGTCATACAAGAAGTTGTGCAGTGATTCCTATGTTGTTGATGTAAATAATAATAATAATAATAATAATACTTTTTTACAAGGGGTGGATCAGCTTAATATTACAGAAAGATTGTTGCTTCCATCAATGTAATTGTCTGCATCATTTCCAATCCCCCATATCTTTTTTGGGGTAAATATATATATCCATATACATACACGTACATACACATATACACATATATACATACACATACCTATATAGACATACATACTTTTTTTTTAATATACCTTTATTATTCCCTGCAAACCCTACCACCCTTCCCCCAATTGGAGTAAACTAATAACAATAACACTTAGGCTTCTACCTTCAGTTTATACATCCTATACACATTTTACAGACACAGTCTATTTTACAATAGTTATATTTTGCTTGTTTTTAGTCCATCCTCTATTTCTGATGTCCATCCATCCAGTGTGCTATTAAACCAAATTTCTGAATCTATATACATTTTACAGACCCCGTATGTTTTAGATTGTTTATCTTGTTATTAGTCCCACCCTTCAGCTCCATTCAACCCCTCCCATCTATCTCTCAACATCATCCATTTCGGATTTCTATTTGCCATATATTTTTCAACTGTGCTGTGATGGTTCACAAAAGTACTGAACCTTTCTATTCTCATAGCTTCTACAGATTGTAAATTAAAAATAAACATTTTTGCTAAAATAATTATTATATTATTGATGGATTGACTATGGCTTTTCAAATCACCCAGTATTGCTATCCGCAGCGTTAGTTCTAGGCAAATGTTGCAATTCTTCAGGAGGAGACTGAAACTAAAACATATTCTTAAAGTACTTTACTTCCTCTTTCAAAATATAATTTGGTGAATCATGCGTGACTCCATCATTTGTAACAAGTTTCAATACATTTTCTTTGGTAGCATTTCTATATTGAAGATTGAAAAAGAATTTGGTGCATTTTTCCCCATGTTCCGTCCAGTTTGCTTTATTTTTATAATATATTACACTGGATCATTCTTGAATAAGTTCCTCCATTTCTTTTTGTTTTTCCTCTAACTTATTCTGTGCCTCTATGGTACAGTTTTTATTGCTATCTAACTGTACTGTTTGTCCTTCAATTTCCTTTGTTAATATGGACTCTTTTGATCTAAATTTATTTTGTTTTATAGATGAGTACTGAATTGCATGGCCTCTAAAGGCACATGGAAAGACTATTTGTTGGTCTGTGTTGTGTAATGAGGTTCAACCAGACGCTGCACTTCACACATTTAGGAAATTGCTTATTCCAGTTACTAATAATCATGCACCCATTAAGAAAATGACTGTATAAACGATTCAGTCCCTGTGGATTGATGAGGAATTGGAAAGGTGTATGGTTGAGAGGGATGAGACAAAAGGAATGGCAAATAAGTCTGGCTGCACAAGCGATTGGCAAAAACACTGCAAATTGAGAAATCATGTGACTAAACAAAGAAAAATTAGATAAAGAATGATAGTAAAAAGTTTGGAGCTTAAATGCCATTTTTGACAAAAAGGCAAACTCAGCTCTATCATTCATTGAATCAGATGGCTCATTCATCACAAAACCCACCGATATTGGCAATTACTTAAATATTTTTTTTCATTGGCAAGATTAGCAAATTTAAGCATGACATGCCAGTAACAAACGCTGACATTACACATCCAAGTATAACTGATGTAATTATGAAAGACAAGCATTGTAATTTTGAATTCCGTAAAGTGAGCGTGGAAGAAGTCAAAAATGATTGTTGTCTATCAACGATGACAAGCCACCAGGGTCTGACAACTTGGATGGAAGATTACTGAGGATAATAGCGGATGATATTGCCACTCCTATTTGCCACATCTTCAATCTAAGGCTACTAGAAAGTGTGCCCTCAGGCCTGGAGGGAAGCTAAAGTCATTCCGCTACCCAAGAATAGTAAAGCCCCCTTTACTGGCTCAAATAGCCCACCAATCAGCCTGTTACCAACCTTAGTAAACTCTGGAAAAAGTGCTGTTTGACCAGATACAATGCTATTTTACTGTAAACAAATTAACAACAGACTTTCAGCATGCTTATAGGGAGAAAACATTAAACAAGCACAGCACTTACACAAATGACTGATGATTGATGAGAGAAATTGATAAAAAGATTGTGGGAGCTGTTTTGTTAGACTTGTGTCTTTTGACATTATCATATTCTGCTGATGGAAAAACATGTGTGTTATGGCTTTACACCCCCTGCTATATTGTGGATAAAGAGTTACTTGTCTAACAGAACACAGAGGGTGTTCTTTAATGGAAGCCTCTCCAACATAATCCAGGTAGAATCAGGAATTCAGCTGTCTAGGCCCCTTACTTTTTTCAACCTTTACTAAGGACATGCCACTGGCCCTGAGTAAAGCCAGTGTGTCTATGTATGTGGATGAATCAACACTATACATGTCAGCTACTACAGAGAGTCAAATCACTGCAACACTTAATGAAGAGCTGCAGTTAGTTTCAGAATGGGTGGCAGGGAATAAGTTAGTCCTAAATATTTTTAAAACTAAAAGCATTGTATTTGGGACAAATCACTCACTAAACTATAAACCTCAACTAAATCATTTAATACATCATGTGGAAGTTGAGGTGACTAAACTGCTTGGAGTAACCCTGGATTGTAAACTGTCATGGTTAAAACATATTGATACAACAGTAGCTAAGATGGGGAGAAGTCTGTCCATAATAAAGCGCAGCTCTGCCTTCTTAACAACACTATCAACAAGGCAGGTCCTACAGACTCTAGTTTTGTCGCACCTGGACTACTGTTCAGTCGTGTGGTCAGGTGCCACAAAGAGGGACCTGGGAATATTACAATTGTCTCAGAACAGGGCAGCACGGCTGGCCCTTAAAAGTACACGGAGAACTAACATTAATCATATGCATGTCAGTCTCTCATGGCTCAAAGTGGAGGAGAGATTGACTTCATCACGACTTCTTTTTGTAAGAAGTGTTGACGTGCTGAACGTACCGAGGTGTCTGTATAAACTACTAGCACACAGCTCAGACACCCACACATACCCCACAAGACATGCCACCAGAGGTCTCTTCACAATCCCCAATAACAGAGGCACACAGTACTACATAGAGCCATGACTGCATGGACCTCTATTCCACATCAGGTAACAGATGCAAGCAGTAAAACAGATAAAAATACACCTTATGGAACAGAAGGGACTGTGAAGAGACACACAGGCACAGACACACATACACATGATAAGACACACACTCTACACACACGTACACAGGGATATTGTATTGTAGAGATGTGATAGTAGAGTAGTGGCCTGAGGGAACACACTTAACGTGCTGTGAAACGTGTTATGAAATGTAATGTCATGTTATATTTTAAATTGTATATATCTGCCTTAATGTTGCTGGACCCCAGAAGAGTAGCTTAGCTAAGCAGGAACTAATGGGGATCCTTAATGTTGCTGGACCCCAGAAGAGTAGCTTAGCTAAGCAGGAACTAATGGTGATCCTTAATGTTGCTGGACCCCAGAAGAGTAGCTTAGCTAAGCAGGAACTAATGGGGATCATTAATGTTGCTGGACCCCAGAAGAGTAGCTTAGCTAAGCAGGAACTAATGGTGATCCTTAATGTTGCTGGACCCCAGAAGAGTAGCTTAGCTAAGCAGGAACTAATGGGGATCCTTAATGTTGCTGGACCCCAGAAGAGTAGCTGCTGCCATGGCAGGAACTAATGGGGATCCTTCATGTTGCTGGACCCCAGAAGAGTAGCTTAGCTAAGCAGGAACTAATGGGGATCCTTCATGTTGCTGGACCCCAGAAGAGTAGCTTAGCTAAGCAGGAACTAATGGGGATCCATAATTATTACAAATACAAAAACAAATATCTAACACCTGATCTGGCTGTGTTAACCATAGCCATTAGGCTACCAGAATGTGTGTGTGCTTGTGTTTTAGCTGTACCCATTAACACTGCATGGCCAGAGCTAATGCGTGCCATTTGGCCTGATTCGCTGAACATGGTGTGTGTGTGAATGTGTGTGTACAGTGTGAATGTGCATGTGCATGTGCGTGTGCGTGTGCGTGTGCGTGTGCGTGTGCGTGTGTGCGTGTTGTGTGTGTGTGTGTGTGTGTGTGTGTGTGTGTGTGTGTGTGTGTGTGTGTGTGTTTGATGGTGTAATTCACTGAAAATGGGTAATTGTGCCTAACTTGTGTTAAATTCGTAACTGTCAGCCAGCCAGACTGATGCAGAGATGTGGCACAGAGGACAGGAATGATGGATAGAGTGGACTGGACATGAGACAGAGAGAGAGGGGAGAGGGAAAAGAGAGGGGGGAGATAGAGGGTGGATACAAGGAGAGAGAGACCGAGAGAGAGAGAAAGAGGATCAAGACAGATTGAGGGGTCTTGACAGAACAGAGGGAGGTGGAGAGAAGAGGACAGACAGACAGATAGAAAATACAAATGGGGATGGCCAGTTAGACAAGGTGAAAGACCGACAGAAGGAGAGTTACGTGGGAGATAATGAACGACAGAAAGATTGACAGAGAGCAAGAACAACAACAATATGTTCCAGCCGACTTCTCTCCATCCATCTGCAATCCTTTGTTAAGGATAAATGGACAGACAGGGAGAGGAAAAAGAGAGACAGTGGGAATGGGGGGGGGGGGGGGAGAGAGAGAGAGAGAGAGAGAGAGAGAGAGAGAGAGAGAGAGAGAGAGAGAGAGAGAGAGATTCAACAGCCTTCCCTGTAGTTCAACTGGTCTCCTGTGGAACCTTTCAAAAGAGTAGGCCATTAGAAGTCTCTCCACATGCATATATATATATGCTCCAAAAAATAAAGGGAACACTTAAACAACACATCCTAGATCTGAATGAAAGAAATAATCTTATTAAATACTTTTTTCTTTACATAGTTGAATGTGCTGACAACAAAATCACACAAAAATAATCAATGGAAATCCAATTTATCAACCCATGGAGGTCTGGATTTGGAGTCACACTCATAATTAAAGTGGAAAACCACACTACAGGCTGATCCAACTTTGATGTAATGTCCTTAAAACAAGTCAAAATGAGGCTCAGTAGTGTGTGTGGCCTCCACGTGCTTGTATGACCTCCCTACAACGCATGGGCATGCTCCTGATGAGGTGGCGGATGGTCTCCTGAGGGATCTCCTCCCAGACCTGGACTAAAGCATCCGCCAACTCCTGGACAGTCTCTGGTGCAACGTGGCATGGTGGATGGAGTGAGACATGATGTCCCAGATGTGCTCAATTGGATTCAGGTCTGGGGAACGGGCGGGCCAGTCCATAGCATCAATGCCTTCCTCTTGCAGGAATTTCTGACACACTCCAGCCACATGAGGTCTAGCATTGTCTTGCATTAGGAGGAACCCAGGGCCAACCGCACCAGCATATGGTCTCACAAGGGGTCTGAGGATCTCATCTCGGTACCTAATGGCAGTCAGGCTACCTCTGGCGAGCACATGGAGGGCTGTGCGGCCCCCCAAAGAAATGCCACCCCACACCATGACTGACCCACCGCCAAACCGGTCATGCTGGAGGATGTTGCAGGCAGCAGAACGTTCTCCACGGCGTCTCCAGACTCTGTCACGTCTGTCACGTGCTCAGTGTGAACCTGCTTTCATCTGTGAAGAGCACAGGGCGCCAGTGGCAAATTTGCCAATCTTGGTGTTCTCTGGCAAATGCCAAACGTCTTGCACGGTGTTGGGCTGTAAGCACAACCCCCACCTGTGGACGTCGGGCCCTCATACCACCCTCATGGAGTCTGTTTCTGACCGTTTGAGCAGACACATGCACATTTGTGGCCTGCTGGAGGTCATTTTGCAGGGCTCTGGCAGTGCTCCTCCTGCTCCTCCTTGCACAAAGGCGGAGGTAGCGGTCCTGCTGCTGGGTTGTTGCCCTCCTACGGCCTCCTCCACATTTCCTGATGTACTGGCCTGTCTCCTGGTAGCGCCTCCATGCTCTGGACACTACGCCGACAGACACAGCAAACCTTCTTGCCACAGCTCGCATTGATGTGCCATCCTGGATGAGCTGCACTACCTGAGCCACTTGTGTGGGTTGTAGACTCCGTCTCATGCTACCACTAGAGTGAAAGCACCGCCAGCATTCAAAAGTGACCAAAACATCAGCCAGGAAGCATAGGAATTGAGAAGTGGTCTGTGGTCCCCACCTGCAGAACCACTCCTTTATTGGGGGTGTCTTGCTAATTGCCTATAATTTCCACCTGTTGTCTATTCCATTTGCACAACAGCATGTGACATTTATTGTCAATCAGTGTTGCTTCCTAAGTGGACAGTTTGATTTCACAGAAGTGTGATTGACTTGGAGTTACATTGTGTTCTTTAAGTGTTCCCTTTATTTTTTTGAGCAGTGTATATATATATAGAGAGAGACAGAGACAGAAGGAGAGAGAGAGAGAGAGAGAGATCAGAGGGATGAGAGAGAGAGTGAGAGTGAGAGAGAGAGTGAGAGGGGATGAGAGCGACATGGATAGAGAGAAAGACAGAGAGAGAGAGAGGGATGAGAGGGGTATGAGGGAGAGAGAGGGAGAGACAGAAAGACAGAGAGAGAGAGAGAGAGAGAGCGGGATGAGAAGGGATGAGAGAGGGGTAAGGCTCAATAGGAGGAGAGGAATAGAGAGGGAGAGATAAATCATGTTGTAGCTGCATTAATGTTCTTAAGCTGTGCCGGGAGCTATCGAGCTCTCCCTGGGCTTGTGTGTGTGTGTGTGTGTGTGTGTGTCTGTTTTGTCTGTCTCAGTCTGGGCTCCTGTGTGTGTGTGTGTGTGTGGTTGTCTGTCTCAGTCTGTGTGCATGTGTGTGTAAACTCATTAGTCTATACAAGGAGACTGGTTATAAAGGGATTAAGCAGACATGAAGAAGCGTACATAGGTTTAAAATACAGGAGGAAGGAATACATAGAGAGAATACGTTGGTTTAATTAGTATAACTGTGAGTACTATGACATTTCTGTTCATCCATCACACTACACCACCATGTAAAAAAACCTGACAAAGATTTGAATAACAACAACAACACATTGTTGGCTACGCGTCCTGTTGGGGGAGGACGCAGAGAGCTGTGGGTTGGCAGCGCACTACATTGCTGCCTGCAATAAGATAAGGGACAGTGTCTGACAGACCAATCAACCTGCACATGTCCTCTACTGTATGCTTATTGTTATTGTTCAATGTATGGTTATTTTGACCCTCGATTATTGTTGTTACTGTTGTCCTGTTGACAATATTGATTATTATTAATTATGTTAATATTGTAAATCTCCAAAGTAAGCTTTGGCATCATGTACATTGTTACGTCATGCCAATAAAGCGAATGGAATTGAATTGAAAATTGAGAGGGGGGGTAGAGAGAAAGAGAGATGGATGGAGAACAGAATGAGAGAGAGGTGGGGGTAGAGAGACAGAGAGAGGGATGGAGAGCAGAAAGAGAGAGAGCGGGATGGAGAACAGAATGAGAGAGGGGGGATAGAGAGAGAGACAGAGAGAGGGATGGAGAAAAGAACGAGAGAGAGAGAGAAGGATGGAGAACAGAAAGAGAGAGAGAGATGGAGAACAGAATGAGAGAGAGAGGGATGGAGAGCAGAGAGAGAGAGAGAGGGATGGAGAACATAAAGAGAGAGAGAGAAGGATGGAGAACAGAAAGAGAGAGAGTGATGGAGAACAGAGAGAGAGAGAAAGGGATGGAGAACAGAAAGAGAGAGAGGGATGGAGAACAGAAAGAGAGAGGGGGGATAGAAAGAGAGACAGAGAGAGGGATGGAGAAAAGAACGAGAGAGAGAGAGGATGGAGAACAGAAAGAGAGAGAGAGAGATGGAGAACAGAATGAGAGAGAGAAGGATGGAGAACAGAAAGAGAGAGAGAGGGATGGAGAGCAGAAAGAGAGAGGGGGGATAGAGAGAGAGACAGAGAGGGATGGAGAGCAGAAAGAGAGAGAGAGGGATGGAGAGCAGAAAGAGAGAGAGGGGATAGAGAGAGAGACAGAGAGAGGGATGGAGAGCAGAAAGTGAGAGAGGGGGATGGAGAGAGAGACAGAGAGCGGGATGGAGAACAGAATGAGAGAGGGGGGATAGAGAGAGAGACAGAGAGAGGGATGGAGAACAGAAAGAGAGAGAGAGGGAAGGAGAACAAAAAGAGAGCGAGAGAGGGATGGAGAACAGAGAGGGATGGAGAACAGAGAGGGATGGAGAACAGAGAGGGATGGAGAACAGAGAGGGATGGAGAACAGAGAGGGATGGAGAACAGAGAGGGATGGAGAACAGAGAGGGATGGAGAACAGAGAGGGATGGAGAACAGAGAGGGATGGAGAACAGAGAGGGATGGAGAACAGAGAGGGATGGAGAACAGAGAGGGATGGAGAACAGAAAGAGAGAGAGAGGGATGGAGAACAGAGAGGGATGGAGAACAGAAAGAGAGAGAGAGGGATGGAGAACAGAAGGAATCCTGTGTCTTCCTTTTAGTTGATCCCCTGGTGTTTCCAGACCGCCTGTCTGTGTGTGTTAGCCATAGTCAGTAGACTGTCCTGTCCCTGTGTGAGGATAGAGCCCCCTGGGAACACTGGCTCTGACAGAGGTGGGAATAACCCAGCATGGAATGTCCACACTGCCAATACACTGTCACCACAGCTGACTGACAGAGAGAGAGAGAGACAGGAGAGAGAGAGAGAGAGAGAGAGAGAGAGAGAGAGGAGAGAGGAGAGAGAGAGAGAGAGAGAGAGAGAGAGAGAGAGAGAGAGAGAGGAGGAGAGGAGGAGAGAGAGAGAGAGAGAGAGAGAGAGAGAGACTGAGAAGAAGGAAATGGTCATAGGACTGATGACTTCTATTTGCTTAGAACAGTCTGTATGTCATTACTCCCTGAGAACATTCCTGCCATGTTGTCTCTCCTTCAACATTATAACAATGGATGAACGTCAATTTTGTACCCATTAATTCAGTGGTTACAGGGTTAAAATAGAAAGAACTCAGGCCTCCCGACTGGCGCAGCGGTCTAAGGCACTGCACCACAGCGCTTTAGACGTCATTACAGACCCGGGTTTGATCCCTGGCTGTGTCGCAACTGTCTGTGACCGGGAGTCTCATAGGGCAGCGCACAACTGGCCCAGTGTCGTCTGGGTTCGGGAAGGTTTGGCCGGGGGGGGGCTTTAGTTGGCTCATCGTGTTTGGGGAAGGTTTAAACATGTATTTATTTTTAACAATGAGCTGTTTCCATCAAGTATCATCAAGTAGTCTCTCTGCTTGTTAGAGCATTGTGAACTGTGGTGGTACAGTGGTATAAGCAGCTTGCTCTGAGCCTCGTTAGTTCAAGCCCAGTGCTGTTGTTTTGTTGAGTGTTTTGGTGAGCACTGACGTCCTCAGGACCTTTTCAAACGTCTGAAATCGACAGCTCTTTCTTGTGACCAACCTGCTGCTTGACGTCTCTTTGTACAGGTGTAGGATCTTATTTTGACTTGTATTGTCGCAGCAAAACAATCCTGCAGCAACAGGATTTGAACGTTTCATCCATAATGTTGCTTGATTGGTGGTTAGGTTATTAGCTGGTCAAAATAAGGCTACATGAAAATTGGAAAACTGTTAATATAACTGTTGAAAATTCTCAGCAACAAAAGAGTGATCAAATTAAGATCCTACACCTGTACCTCCCTATATAAACCAGACAAACACAGCCCATAACATTTGTAATAACCAACACTGCTAGGTTTCATATCGGAGTGGGTGTGTGTGTGTGTGTGTGTGTGTGTGTGTGTGTGTGTGTGTGTGTGTGTGTGTGTGTGTGTGTGTGTGTGTGTGTGTGTGTGTGTGTGTGTGTGTGTTAGATCTCATATCAGAGACAACAACTAACGTGACCGTGAGGCGAATGATACATCTAATACTGACGGCGGCCATTTTAAAAATGTATAGAGCGCAGGAGAGAGGCATGAAAACAAAGCAATAACAGAAGAGAAAAGGGATATTGTGGAACAAAGGAATGAGAAAGAGAGAAATGAAAAGCTGTAGGGATAAACAAAGAGCAAGGCCTTGGAGATGGATGGTTGCTGGGGAGGAGAAGGAGAAAGAGAGATGGAGAGTCAGGGTTAGGTTTGACTTTCTAAGGAAAGAGGTACAGAGACCAGCACCAGAGGACGGACCTGTATGTGTGTGTGTGTGTGTGTGTGTGTGTGTGTGTGTGTGTGTGTGTGTGTGTGTGTGTGTGTGTGTGTGTGTGTGTGTGTGTGTGTGGTTGTACATTTCCTGTTGTTGAATCTCACCACAACCACAAAAGCAAACTGAAAAACAATATGAATTGAAAACAACAACATCATATCTTATTCACATTCATACTTCTCACTTCACCTCAAGTATTCCATTACTACATCCTCTGTAGACACAATCATGTTCATTTACTATGCTAATGCCATCGGATCGGCACTGTATGATTAGCACATCATGCTAACGATGCTATAATTATGTGATTACGATTATGATGAGGGTGCTTGTTTTGTTAAGACTGTTGCTGAGAGATGAGAGAGAGGATACTTGGTTAGAAGGAAATGGGTTTGTAGTGTGTGTGTGTGTGTGTGTGTGTGTGCGTGTGTGTGTCAAATTAAATTGTATTTGTCACATGCGCCGAATACAACAGGTGTAGCCTTGACCGTGACATTTCCTAACAATGCAGAGTTAAAAAGCACAATTTGCTGAAAATACAAAAGGTAATAGTAACACAATAAAATAACAATAACGAGGCTATATACACTATATATGCAAAAGTATGTGGACATCCCTTTAAATTAGTGGATTCGGCTATTTCAGCCACACCCGTTGCTGACAGGTGTATAAAATGGAGCACACAGCCATGCAATCTCCATAGACAAACATTGTCAGTAGAATGGCCTTACTGAAGAGCTCAGTGACTTTCAGCGTTGCACCGTCATAAGATGCGACCTTTGCAACAAGTTAGTTTGTAAAATTTCTGCCCTGCTAGAACTGGCCCGGTCAACTGTAAGTGATGTTATTGTAAAGTGTAAACGTTTAGGAGCGACAACGGGTCAGCCGCGAAGTGTTAGGCCACACAAGCTCACAGAACGGGACCACTGAGTGCTGAAGCGTGTAAAAATAGTCTGTCCTCGGTTGCAACACTCACTACCAAGTTCCACACTGCCTCTGGATGCAACGTCCCCACAATAACTGTTAGTCGGGAGCTTCATGAAATGGGTTTCCATGGCCGAGCAGTCGCACACAAGCCTAAGATCACCATGCCCAGTGCCAAGTGTTGGCTGAAGTGGTATAAAGCTTGCCACCATTGGACTCTGGAGCAGTGGAAACGCGTTCTCTGGAGTGATGAATCACACTTCACCCTCTGGCAGTCCGATGAACAAATCTTGGTTTGACGGATGCCGTAGAACGCTACCTGCCCCAATGCAAAGTGCCAACTGTAAAGTTTGGTGGAGGAGGAATAATGTCTGGGCTGTTTTTCATGGTTCTGGCTAGGCCCCTTAGTTCCAGTGAAGGGAAATCTTAACGCTACAGCATAGAATGACATTGTAGAGGATTCTATGCTTCCAACTTTGTGGCAACAGTTTGGGGAAGGCCCTTTCTTTTGTCAGCATGACAATGCCCCTGTGCACAAAGCGAGGTCCGTACAGAAATGGTTTGTCGAGATGGGTATGGAAGAACTTGGCTGGGCTGCACAGAGCCCTGACCTCAACTCCACCAAACACCTTTGGGATGAATTGGAACGCCGACTGTGAGCCAGGCCTAATCGCCCAACATCAGTACCTGACCTCACTAATGCTCTTGTGGCTGAATGGAAGCAAGTCCCCCGCAGAAATGTTCCAACATCTAGTGGAAAGCTTTCCCAGGAGAGTGGAGACTGTTATAGAGCAAAGGGTGGACCAACTCTATATTAATGCCCATGATTTTGGAATGAGATTTTATATGACCAGGTGTCCATATACTTTTGGTCAGGTAGTGCACAAGGTACTGGTACCAAGTCAATGTGCAGGGTTACATTTAGGTAATGGTGGTAATATGTCAATGTAGGTAGGGGTAAAAATGATTATGCAATCAGGATGGATAATAAAAGTAGCAGCAGTTTATGTGAAGAGTGGGAAAGTATAGTGTGTGTGTGTGTGTGTGTGTGTGTGTGTGTGTGTGTGTGTGTGTGTGTGTGTGTGTGTGTGTGTGTGTGTGTGTGTGTGTGTGTGTGTGTGTGTGTTGGAGTGTCAGTGTAGTATGTGTGAGTGTCAGGGGAGTGCAGTATGTGCATAGAGCCAGTGGAAATAAAAAGGGGGTCAATTCAGATAGTCAGGGGGCCATTTGATTAACGGTTCATCAGTCTTATTGGTTGGGGTTAGAAGATGTTCAGGAGCCTTTTGGATCCAGACTTGGTGCTCCGGTACTGCAGTCCATGTAATATGGGTTATCACAGTCCATGTAATATGGGTTATCACAGTCCATGTAATATGGGTTATCACAGTCCATGTAATATGGGTTATCACAGTCCATGTAATATGGGTTATCACAGTCCATGTAATATGGGTTATCACAGTCCATGTAATATGGGTTATCACAGTCCATGTGATATGGGTTATCACAGTCCATGTGATATGGGTTATCACAGTCCATGTAATATGGGTTATCACAGTCCATGTGATATGGGTTATCACAGTCCATGTGATATGGGTTATCACAGTCCATGTAATATGGGTTATCACAGTCCATGTAATATGGGTTATCACAGTCCATGTAATATGGGTGATCACAGTCCATGTAATATGGGTGATCACAGTCCATGTAATGTGGGTTATCACAGTCCATGTAATGTGGGTTGTTCCAGTACATGTAATGTGGGTTATCACAGTCCATGTAATATGGGTGATCACAGTCCATGTAATGTGGGTTATCACAGTCCATGTAATGTGGGTTATCACAGTCCATGTAATGTGGGTTATCACAGTCCATGTAATATGGGTTATCACAGTCCATGTAATATGGGTTATCACAGTCCATGTAATATGGGTTATCACAGTCCATGTAATATGGGTTATCACAGTCCATGTAATATGGGTTATCACAGTCCATGTAATATGGGTTATCACAGTCCATGTGATATGGGTTATCACAGTCCATGTGATATGGGTTATCACAGTCCATGTAATATGGGTTATCACAGTCCATGTGATATGGGTTATCACAGTCCATGTAATATGGGTTATCACAGTCCATGTAATATGGGTTATCACAGTCCATGTAATATGGGTTATCACAGTCCATGTAATATGGGTGATCACAGTCCATGTAATGTGGGTTATCACAGTCCATGTAATGTGGGTTGTTCCAGTACATGTAATGTGGGTTATCACAGTCCATGTAATATGGGTGATCACAGTCCATGTAATGTGGGTTATCACAGTCCATGTAATGTGGGTTATCACAGTCCATGTAATGTGGGTTATCACAGTCCATGTAATATGGGTTATCACAGTCCATGTAATGTGGGTTATTCCAGTCCATGTAATGTGGGTTATTCCAGTCCATGTAATGTGGGGTATCACAGTCCATGTAATGTGGGTTATTCCAGTCCATGTAATGTGGGTTATCACAGTCCATGTAATGTGGGTTATCACAGTCCATGTAATGTGGGGTATCCCAGTCCATGTAATGTGGGGTATCCCAGTCCATGTAATGTGGGTTATTCCAGTCCATGTAATGTGGGTTATCACAGTCCATGTAATGTGGGTTATCACAGTCCATGTAATATGGGTTATCACAGTCCATGTAATGTGGGTTATTCCAGTCCATGTAATGTGTGTTATCACAGTCCATGTAATGTGGGTTATCACAGTCCATGTAATGTGGGTTATCACAGTCCATGTAATATGGGTTATCACAGTCCATGTAATGTGGGTTATCACAGTCCATGTAATGTGGGTTATCAGAGTCCATGTAATGTGGGTTATCACAGTCCATGTAATGTGGGTTATCACAGTCCATGTAATATGGGTTATCACAGTCCATGTAATGTATGTTATCACAGTCCATGTAATGTGGGTTATCACAGTCCATGTAATGTGGGTTATCACAGTCCATGTAATGTGGGTTATCACAGTCCATGTAATGTGGGTTATCACAGTCCATGTAATGTGGGTTATCACAGTCCATGTAATATGGGTTATCACAGTCCATGTAATGTGTGTTATCAGTCCATGTAATGCAATTGTGTTTCTACTGGGGGGTTGGTTGGGATCAGTGGTCTTTATGGAGGATTCTGCTAGACCAATTTCCCCTTCAGAGATGAAACAGCTTTATACAGCTACTATTACTTTTAAACTAGTCAAAGCTCAAAGCTAGGGTTTCTGGTATTTTGATAGATGATAATGTCACTGTATTATACCACATGGTTGTTACATTTATTTATTTTTATTTCACCTTTATTTAACCAGGTAGGCAAGTTGAGAACAAGTTCTCATTTACAATTGCGACCTGGCCAAGATAAAGCAAAGCAGTGCGACAACATACAACAACACAGAGTTACACATGGATGTCACGAATGCTAGGAGTGGTGGTGGGAGTCAGGTGCAGAGAGCAGAGGTAAGAAAAAATGAGATGTATTTTCTCTGTTACGACACGGTCGACGCCAACACAACAGGCGTGTGAACAAAATGACCAACCCATACACAACGGGCACACAGTCCGGAAAGAAAATAATCCAGGCAGATCGCCAGCACATCCAAAAAAGCACACTTACGAAAATAATCCCGCACAAACCTGGGCGGGCTAAACAGGCTCAAATAACCACAAATCAAGACACACAAATGAGGAACAGGTGCAAACAATAAGACATACCAAATGAAAAAGGAAAAATGGATCAGCGGCGGCTAGTAGGTCGGCGATGACGACCGCCGAGCGCCGCCTGAGCAGGCAGGGGAGCCACCTTCGGTGGGATTCGTGACAATGGAGTAAAACAAACATACAGTCAATAACACAGTTGAAAAATAAGTCTATATACAATGTGAGCAAATGAGGTGAGATAAGGGAGGTAAAGGCAAAAAAGGCCATGGTGGCAAAGTAAATACAATATAGCAAGTAAAACACTGGAATGGTAGATTTGTAGTAGAAGAAAGTGCAAAGTAGAAATAATGGGGTGCAAAGGAGCAAAATAAATAAATAAATAAATAAATAAATACAGTAAGGGAAGAGGTAGTTGTTAGGGCTAAATTATAGATGGGCTATGTACAGGTGCAGTGATCTGTGAGCTGCTCTGACAGCTGGTGCTTAAACCTAGTGAGGGAGATATGTGTTTCCAGTTTCAGAGATTTTTGTAGTTCGTTCCAGTCATTGGCAGCAGAGAACTGGAAGGAGAGACGACCAAAGGAGGAGTTGGCTTTGGGGGAGACCAGAGAGATATACCTGCTGGAGCGCGTGCTACATGTGGGTGCTGCTATGGTGACCAGTGAGCGGAGATAAGGGGGGACTTTACCTAGCAGGGTCTTGTAGATGACCTGGAGCCAGTGGGTTTAGCGACGAGTATGAAGCGAGGGCCAGCCAACGAGAGCGTACAGGCCGCAGTGGTGGGTAGTATATGGGGCTTTGGTGACAAAACGGATGGCACTGTGATAGACTGCATCCAGTTTGTGGAGTAGGGTATTGGAGGCTATTTTGTAAATGACATCGCCGAAGTCGAGGATTGGTAGGATCGGTTACATGTTCATTACATGGACAACTCCTAGACACGCTCACTAGGAAAGATGAAATCAAATGGGGGAATGTGGTATGTTGTTTGGTTATTGTATGGTCATTAGTTTATATAACAGCTGTAGAACATGGCTTATGTAGAGGTCTCCTGTCATTATAAAGACCCCCGAGCACTTCAAAGAGATGGCTGTACTGTAATGGCACACACACACACACACACACACACACACACACACACACACACACACACACACACACACACACACACACACACACACACACACACACACACGGTATGCTCCCCTGCCTTTTGACTACGGCTCCCCTTGAAGGACACACTGTATGACAGCAGGTCTTTCTGTTCATCACAGGGGGGACCGCTAGTCCTGTAACACCATCTGACAGTGGACCTATAGTCACATAACACTGCCTGATTAACTTCAGTCCCCGTCCCTCTTCTCCTCCTGTCAGCCCATCAGGGATCAAAGCAAAATGGCCGACAAAGAGGTTTCGCTTTGATCATGACGTGAGATGAGGAAATGAACCCTGCATGTGCCTCAGGGGAGAAGGTGTGTGTAGATGTGTTTGTCCACCCGGGCCATGCTAACAAACAATCATGCTAAACCAGACACAAGACCTTTCGCAGCGCACCCAGTGAGTCACTGTGGTAACAATTAGCAGCATACAGTATACCTAGTTTCCGTGACAACGAGAGCCAAATTAAAACATGCCATAGGGGATTGACCAAGCTAGGACAAATCTAAAAAACACATGGAGTCATGAATAAACCAAACTTGATAAACGAGAAAACTTCTCAGAAACAAAGTAAGACCACTTAGAAAACTACCGGGAGAGAAAAGGACCATTTCAGTTCATTTTCAACGTTTTTGTTTACCTGAGTGTCTACCTGTGTCCCAATCACCCCAACACATTACCATGGAGACACACAAGCTACAAAACCTCCTCATAAATGATGGAATGAGGCAATCAAAGTGACGGAGGAGTGTGGAAAGGTTGATTATGAATGCTATGATAATGAAAAAAGAGAAAAAGTGAGAAACGGGAGCGACGCTAAGCTTCCTGTATAGTTGTTGTGTTGATATGCATGTGGAGAGACTTCTAATGGCCTACTCTTTTGAAAGGTTCCACAGGAGACCAGTTGAACTACAGGGAAGGCTGTTGAATCTCTCTCTCTCTCTCTCTGAGAGATGGTGAAGGTATGTATATATATATAGAGAGAGAGGTGGAGTAGGTGTAATGTGTTATTGTGATGGTAGCGGACTGTGTCTGAGACAGTTCCCGAGTTCAGCCACTCCACAGTATATCTCAACCTCCCACAGGGGATAGTACTGCCAAGGGCACTGTGCTGCTGACACCTGCTAGAGTTAGAGTAGACACACACACACACACACACACACACACACACACACACACACACACACACTGTGGGGCTAATGGGAAGCGTTGCTGACACATATCCCTGGGGACTAATGCTGCGTGAACCACACACATGGTCTCAGCCGTATGCACGCACAAACATACACACACATACTGTACACACACATACTGTACACACACATACCACACATACTGTACCACACATACACACACATACTGTACACACACACACACACACATGTGCACGCGCACACAAACAAGGAAGCAGGCATGGAATCACACACACACAATAAACAGGGGTAGACCCATGGGTGGACCAGCTTTTCTCTTGCTACTTCCCCCTCTCTCCCCAGGTGAGCTGGCAGAGCACTGACGCTCTGGAATATCCCACAGCAAGCACGGAATTAACATACTGTGTATGTGTGTGTTTTGTGTGTGTGCATGTGTGTGTGCATGTCTTTTTCTGTGTGTGTGTGTGGTGTGTGTGTGTGTGTGTGTGTGCATGTCTTTTTCGGGGTGTGTGTGTGTGTGTGTGTGTGTGTGTGTGTGTGTGTGTGTGTGTGTGTGTGTGTGTGTGTGTCTGTCTATGTGTGGCTGTTGCTTGAGAAGGTAAAAGCTCAATGACATAGAAACCTGTCCTTTATTCTGGCTATCTCAGCGTTTTTGGTTGTTATAGTCTGTTGTTGTTGTTTTGGCTAATGTGGGCTCTTTTTCCACTGGTTCTACAATATGCTGCCTCAATATCTCTACAGGCGGGAACTCTCTGTAGCTATTGGGAACACTGTAGATACAAACACTGACGGCCTTCACTGTTTTCATTAGCCTGGTCCCAGATCTGTTTGTACTATCATTTCACCTCATTGTTTGGCATGACAAGTAGTGGCAAGGCGTGGTATGATGACAAAACTGGAACCCGGGTGGATTTTGATTGCTTTATTATGATTGATTATTAATGATTCTGGCTTCACCTTGAGTGTTGCTGTTTGTAGTGTTGTCTAGAGGACAGATAGAGGGATGTGGAAAGTGAGACAGAGACATGGATATGAACACGGCTGGTTCAGCTGTCACAGTCTTCATTCAGAATACACAATTACAGTAGACCATTGTGATTCTTATTGATTGTATGAATTAAGTGGACTTAATTGTTCACACAAAATACATCACACAGACACAATAAGATAGACTGAATGATTGGGAGAGATTGATTACGAATGATTGTGATTGAGTGTGAGTGATTGATTATGAATGATTGTGAATGATTGGGAGAGATTGATTATGAATGATTGTGATTGATTGTGAGTGATTGATTATGAATGATTGTGATTGATTGGGAGAGATTGATTATGAATGATTGTGAATGATTGGGAGAGATTGATTATGAATGATTGTGATTGATTGTGAGTGATTGATTATGAATGATTGTGATTGATTGTGAGTGATTGATTATGAATGATTGTGAATGATTGGGAGAGATTGATTATGAATGTGAGTGATTGATTATGAATGATTGTGAATGATTGGGAGTGATTGATTATGAATGATTGTGATTGATTGGGAGAGATTGATTATGAATGATTGTGATTGATTGTGAGTGTCACGTTCTGACCTTAGTATGAGGTCATTTTTCCGTAGTAGATTGGTAAGGGCGTGACAGGGGGGTGTTTTTGTCTATGTATTTTAGGTTTTCTGTTTTCTATGTGGGTTGTCTAGATTGTTGTTCTATGTTGTATTTTCTATGTTGTGGCCGGGTATGGTTTCCAATCAGAGGCAGGTGTTTTTCGTTGTCTCTGATTGGAAGCCATACTTAGGCAACCTGTTTTTCATGGGGTTTTGTGGGTGGTTGTTTTCCGTTTCGTTGTTTGTACCTGACGGGACTGTTGTTGGTCGTTTTGTTATTTTGCAAAGTGTTTTTATTAAAAGTAAATATGACCACTTCACACACCGCATTTTGGTCTCCTTTAGACGACCCTTATTACAGTGAGAGATTGGTTATGAATGATTGTGATTGATTGATTGTGATTGATTATGAATGTATGTGATTGATTCTGAGAGATTGATTCTGAATGATTCTGATTGATTGTCAGAGATTGATTATGAATGATTGTGATTGATTGGGAGAGATTGATTGTGATTGATTGGGAGAGATTGATTGTGATTGATTGCCTTTTTCTTCTGACTTGTTGAGCTGGTTTCACACGCAGATGAAGCTGTGTCCTGGACATTCTAGAATCTCAGTTGAAATGTTTAGTCCACGACTAGACCTAATCTGTGTCCAGATAAACTGACATGTTTGGATTCAATTTTTGCTGCATGTTTTGTCTGCTGTACTGTAAATAGATAGAGGATAAAGGGAAGATAGAGGGCTGATGATAGATAAATAGGATACAGAGAGAGGGAAATAGTGGGATAAACAGGGCCAGAGAGGCTAAGGCCTAAAGTTATTTCTGGTGTATCTCTCCTCCAGGACAGAGCAGTAACACATTCTCCATTCGGTCGTTCTATCTGAAAATCTCTGTAAGGTATTGTGTCCTTGTCTGAGGAGAGAGAGAGTGGGAGAGAGAGAGGGAGAGAAGAACAGAGCGAGGGTACTACAGAAGAATGATAGCACATCCAATGTCCCCTCTCCTCCACCTCTCAGGCAATCCCCACAACTCACCGAAACGAGTTTACAAGTTTTCACGAGAAGTCAGAAAGGCATCCACTACCCCAGAACACTATTAGAAGTCTAGCCGGTACAATATAATGTATCACTCTAAAATAGTGTGTGTGTGTGTGTGTGTGTATGTGTTTGGGTGAGAGAGAGAAAGAAGGAGGGAAATGAAAATCTGGTAGAATATAATGTATCACAATAAAGGAAAGTGGAGAAATGTAATATTTTTAACAGTATTGTACTGTCAGGGGAGGTTTTTCTACCAGCTTCCTGTATTAATCTGACTGTGTAAAATACATAGGGTATTGTGGCAAGCCGTGTCAGGCCAAGACAAAGAAAAAATGTCATATGCCCCATAGAATAGTGTATGATGTAATATGCCCTGGGTAGAAGTTGTAACAGACATGCCTCCATCCCTCTCCTTGCCCCAACCGGAGCTCGAACCAGGGACCGTCTGAACACATTAACAACTGCCTCCCACAAGGCATCGTAATCTATCGCTCCACAAAAACTGCAGGGGAAACAACTACTTCAAGGTCTCAGAGTGAGTGACGTCACCGATTGAAACGCTACTAGCGCGCACCGCTAACTAGCTAGCCATTACACACCGGTTACATAGGCACAGATCTGGGATCAGCTTACCCTCCCCAATTCTAACCTCTAATGCAATGATAAAATCCCAAACTGACCTTGAATCAGTGTCTAGGGCCCGAACCGGTGCACCATGCAGGTCCTTATTTTAAAAGAAAATGTGTTCTCCCCCCCCCACACCACACACACACACACACCCACACACACCACCACACACACACCACACACACACACACACACACACACACACACACACACACACACACACACACAACCGAATACTAACCAACAAACCAATTGGATGGGGGGGGGGGGGGGGGGGGGGGGAGTGCCAACCCCATTAAGCAGAGATCAGCCAGTCCAATGGAATCTGACCAATCAGCAAATGTAACAGATGTATATCGTACTCTCCTTGCGTTGTGTTTTCTCCTAATAAGTCACATCAGCCAGTGGTCCCAGTTGAGCATCATTTATTTCTGTTGTTAAATGGGAAACAGCACGTTAGTTGTGCAGGGCTTAATGATATTGATGGCTGTCGATGGCAAAATCCCTTGCATCACATTTTCATACTGGGCGAACAAAATACAAAAATACAATACAAAATATAACATGTGTAAATACCTGTTGTTAAATGGGAAACAGCATGTTAGTTGTGCAGGGCTTAATGATACTGATGGCTGTCGATGGCAAAATCTGTAGCATGAAGACAACTGTGTTAGCAGTGGGCTTATGTGACCATTACGTCGGTGTATGCTAGCTAACACACTTATTTACAGGGATCATATGCCAAAGCACATCCCAGAAAGCACCCTCAATCCCTAACAGGTATCATATACCCACACATGTATAAATCAGTAACGTACAGCAACCTTGTACACATTGTAAAATATAAAACAGTATTCAGAACGTGACCTACGTGACCTACTCACTGGGCGTTTCCTAACCCGACCAGCCCCTGACCTGACAGGCCTAACAGAGTTATTACGTTTAACCTGTTCACCTACAACCACCACTGGGTCACTGTCCACAGTCGGTGGATAGTCAAGGTCAAGGGTTCTGTGACTGTTGCTGGAGCTTATGCTACCAGCGGCATCTTCAGAATGCCTTTCTTCTTCAGAGGGTTCGGACATTTCTTCTCCAAAGGTTAGCTCTGACATGCTTGTGCCACCAGCGGCACCCTCAGAATGTGGTGAGTTCTGAGGGTCCCTCGCCAGTGGCCCATCTTCCAGCACATCTGGGGTTTCTTTTTCAGAGTGCTCCGGCTGTGCTTCCCCCGAGGTCTGTTCTGATACCCACACACTAGTCCTCTCACCAATGTCCATTTCTGGTATATCGTTCACGGATGAGTCCTCCATCTCCTCACCCGGATCCTCACGGTCTCCCGTATTTGGTGTCTCCAAGGCAGTGTCAGGGAGAGGCAAGAAGTTTACAGGCATTATCAGATTATGGTGGACCGTTTTCTCCTGGCCAGTCGACATGTTCTGTATCTTGAAGATGTGGATGTCACTATTCTTCTCCGTAACAATATAGAGGTTGTTCTCCCAATGATCCGCCAGCTTCCTCTTTCCACGTTCACCCTTATTCGCCAGCTGCACCCGATCACCGACCTCCACTGGAGCCCCTCTGATCTTCCTGTTGTAGAGGCCCGCATGCCTCTTCAGCTGTTTGGTCGCCGACACCTGTACCTTCTCCATGGCCTCCCTCAGGTCTCTTGTCAGGGACTTGATGTACTCGTCATAGTCTACAACCTCTGAGTCTTGCAGCACAGTACCAAACATCATGTTGACAGGCAGACGTGGGGTTCTCCCAAACATCAACTGGAAAGGGGCGTAGCCTGTGGTTTCATGGACTGTACAGTTGTAGGCGAAGGTCAACGATTTCAGCTTCTGGGGCCACCTATGCTTCGCTCTCGTAGGTAAAGCCCTGATCATGTTTCCCAGCGTTCTATTGAACCTTTCGACTCCCCCGTTCCCCATCGGATGGTAGGGAGTTGTGTGGGACTTCTGGACTCCTACAGCACTCAACAACCCAGCAATCAATTTACTTTCAAAGTTGGCCCCTTGGTCAGAGTGGATACGACGAGGAAAACCATACACACAGAAGATGTTGTTCCACAGCTGAAGGGCCACTGCTTTAGCTGATTGGTTCGGACACAAGAAGGCATGGGCCATCTTAGTAAAATGATCAGTGATGACCAGAACATCCAAGGACTTGTTGTTGGAGTCTTCAGCAGACCAGAAGTCCACACACACCAACTCGAGGGGCTCAGTCGTGATGATGTTCTCCAGTGGAGCTCTGGCCTCTGGCTCGGGGGCCTTACTGAACACACACCTCTTGCAGGTCTTGACATACTATCTCACATCCAACTCCAGACCATGCCAGAAGAACCTCTGTCTCGTCAAGTACAACGTACGCTGTTGCCCCTGACGACCTGCTTCATCGTGGACACCCTTCAAAACTGTCGCCCTCATTGAGGTGGGCACTTCTTCCAGCAAGGCCTTGTATGGAACCCTTGTGATGTGGTGGAGAGCGCTCGGCTGCACAAATGGCTGTCTACTGAGTGCATCAGCAATTACATTTTTGGGACCGGGGATGTACTTGATGTCAAACTCGAATGGAGCAAGTTTAGCAACCCATCTCTGTTCACAGGCATCCAATTTGGGCTTGGACAGGATGTATGTTAATGGGTTGTTGTCTGTCCATACAGTAACAGGCTTGCCCCTTAGCCAATGACTAAACTTCTCACAGACGGCCCAGCGTAAAGCAAAAAACTCTAACCTATGGGCAGGATACTTTGACTGTGCATAAGTACGTGATTTGCTAGCGAATGCTACGGGTCTGGCTGCCGACCCATCCTCTGGCACCTGGGAGAGGACAGCACCTAACCCATTACTGGATGCGTCTACAGACAGCAAGAAAGGTCTACTAAAATCTGGGTGGGCTAGCATGACCTGATCGAGGAGAGCTTGTTTCAACTGACTAAAGGCCTGTTTGCACTCACCAGTCCAGTCTGCTGCTGTGAGTTTCCTATGTATTCCTCTTTTCCTCTTGCCTTTCCCATGGCGTGGTGCCTTCGTCCCCGTTGTCAGCTCATGCAGCGGCTTAGCGAAGGTGGAGCACCCCTCAATGAGTTGCTGGTAATAGACTATCATTCCGAGAAAGGACCGAATCTTCCCCTAGGAGGGCACGTCCATGTTATCCTCCATGAGATCCTTCTCTGTCATCCCTGCAATAGCCTTCACTTTTTCTGGGTCTGTGGCCACACCTCCTTCACTGATGACATGCCCCAAGAACCGCACTGACCTCTTCATGAAATGGCATTTTTTTTGGAGACAATTTCAGATTATGGGCTTTGAGACGCTCAAAAACTGACTCCAAGCGTTGCAATCCAAGTTCTTCAGTCGGGGGAAAAACCAGCACATCGTAAAGGTAGCATCGAAGGCTAGAAAAATGTTGATCCCCAAAAATGCTCACCATCATCCTCATGAATGTAGCTGGGCTGTTGCATAGTCCTTGTGGAAGACGGTTATATTCATATAACCCAAAAGGAGAAGTGAAGGCTGTAAACTTCTTGTCGTCTTCATGCACCTCCACATTGTAGTAGCCTGAGGTCAAATCCATTGTAGAGAAGAAGGCATTGCCACCCAGGGCCGCCAGAGCATCAGCTTGGTGAGGTAGAGGGTGAGCATCCTTTACGGTGTGAACATTGAGCCATCGGAAGTCTGAACACAGTCTCAGATCACCAGACTTCTTCCAGACCAGCACGAGCAGGGAGGCATACTCACTGCTGGATTTCCTGATTATCTCTCGCTCTTCCATCTCATCCAAGGCCTGCCTGAGCTTGTCATAATGGTTAGGGGAGAGCCTACGGTAAGGTAGCCTAAAAGGCTTAGTGTCACTGAGTCTGATGCGATGGACATATCCAGTAGCCTTCCCGCAATCTAGTTTGTGCCGGGAGAAGATAGACTTGTAGCGGGCTATAAGCTGAACTAAATCAAATCAAATCAAATTTATTTATATAGCCCTTCTTACATCAGCTGATATCTCAAAGTGCTGTACAGAAACCCAGCCTAAAACTCCAAACAGCAAGCAATGCAGGTGTAGAAGCACGGTGGCTAGGAAAAACTCCCTAGAAAGGCCAAAACCTAGGAAGAAACCAAGAGAGGAACCAGGCTATGAGGGGTGGCCAGTCCTCTTCTGGCTGTGCCGGGTGGAGATTATAACAGCACATGGCCAAGATGTTCAAATGTTCGTAAATGACCAGCATGGTCAAATAATAATAATCATAGTAGTTGTCGAGGGTGCAACAAGTCAGCAACTCAAGAGTAAGTGTCAGTTGGCTTTTTCATAGCCGATCTTTGAGAGTATCTCTACCGCTCCTGCTGTCTCTAGAGAGATGAAAACAGCAGGTCTGGGACAGGTAGCACGTCCGGTGAACAGGTCAGGGTTCCAGCAGGTCTGGGACAGCAGGTCTAGGACAGGTAGCACGTCCGTTGAACAGGTCAGGGTTCCAGCAGGTCTGGGACAGCAGGTCTGGGACAGGTAGCACATCCGGTGAACAGGTCAGGGTTCCATAGCCGGAGGCAGAACAGTTGGAACTGGAGCAGCAGCACGGCCAGGTAACCTGGGGACAGCAAGGAGTCATCATGCCAGGTAGTCCTGAGGCATGGTCCTAGGGCTCAGGTCCTCCGAGAGAGAGAAAGAAAGAGAGAAAGAGAGAATTAGAGAGAGCATATTTAAATTCACACAGGACACCGGATAAGACAAGAGAAATACTCCAGATGTAACAGACTGACCCTAGCCCCCCGACACATAAACTACTGCAGCATAAATACTGGAGGCTGAGACAGGAGGGGTCAGGAGACACTGTGGCCCCATCTGATGAAACCCCCGGACAAGGCCAAACAGGCAGGATATAACCCCACCCACTTTGCCAAAGCACAGCCCCCACACCACTGGAGGGATATCTCCAACCACCAACCTACCATCCTGAGACAAGGCCGAGTATAGCCCACAAAGATTTCCGCCACGGCACAACCCAAGGGGGGGGGGGGGGGGCGGGGTGCCAACCCAGACAGGAAGACCACATCCGTGACTCAACCCACTCAAGTGACGCACCCCTCCCAGGGACGGCATGGAAAAACACCAGTAAGCCAGTGACTCAGCCCCTGTAATAGGGTTAGAGGCAGAGAATCCCAGTGGAGAGAGGGGAACCGGCCAGGCAGAGACAGCAAGGGCCGTTCGTTGCTCCAGCCTTTCCGTTCACCTTCACACCCCTGGGTCAGACTACACTTAATCATAGGACCTACTGAAGAGATAAGTCTTCAGTAAAGACTTAAAGGTTGAGAATGAGTCTGCGTCTCTCACATGGGTAGGCAGACCATTCCATAAAAATGGAGCTCTATAGGAGAAAGCCCTGCCTCCAGCTGTTTGCTTACTAGCCTGGCCTTACACTGTTGCGACAACTGAGTGGACTCAATGTCAATGTCACCTAGCCCTAACTCGTGCGACACCTCACTTGTCACTCTGTGCGGTTTGACGGTACTGTCAACGGTCAAGCTATCTCCACTACCATTGTCAAAGTCTGGATTGTCATCCATTTTGTGGACCTGCTGCACCAGGGGGACCGGTTTGACAATGGGCCCATCCATATAGTCAGTGTCAAAGTCCTCCAATGCCATGCAAGGAAAAACGTCCGCTATCTTTTGCATTGCGTCTCACTGTTACTGGCTTTGGTGAGGGATTGATCACTTTGACAGGGACCCAGCCATCGCTCCACAATGTCGCTACTGTTCTCCCCACTAGAATGTTTTTTGGTCTTGAGCGTGCCCTCGTAGGCTCAATAACGACAGCACTGCCCGCGGATACATTTTGAGGTGTACATAGCCGGCCCCAGACTAAATGTTCCTGCATTGGCTCCAATGTGACCGCCCGCTTAAGCCTTACTGTGCCCACTCTTTCTGGCACTTCGGTCCCTTTCCATCTCTCTACATTAGCCAGCAGACGGAACAGTTTGTGTTCATCTCCATTGTGTTCAGATGATGACATCTTCTCCCAGAAGTCACCAGTCGTCTTCAGATCCCTGATGAGGTGTTTAACTTCTCTAGGGCCGGCGGGACGAAATCGTCCCACCTACGTAACAGCCAGTGGAATCCTGTGGCGCGTTATTCGAATACCTTAGAAATGCTATTACTTCAATTTCTCAAACATATGACTATTTTACACCATTTTAAAGACAAGACTCTCGTTAATCTAACCACACTGTCCGATCTCAAAAAGGCTTTACAACGAAAGCAAAACATTAGATTATGTCAGCAGAGTACCCAGCCAGAAATAATCAGACACCCATTTTTCAAGCTAGCATATAATGTCACCAAAACCCAGAAGACAGCTAAATGCAGCACTAACCTTTGATGATCTTCATCAGATGACACACCTAGGACATTATGTTATACAATACATGCATGTTTTGTTCAATCAAGTTCATATTTATATCAAAAACCAGCTTACATTAGCATGTGACGTTCAGAACTAGCATACCCCCGCAAACTTCCGGTGAATTTACTAAATTACTCACGATAAACGTTCACAAAAAGCATAACAATTCTTTTAAGAATTATAGATACAGAACTCCTCTATGCACTCGATATGTCCGATTTTAAAATAGCTTTTCGGTGAAAGCACATTTTGCAATATTCTCAGTAGATAGCCCGGCATCACAGGGCTAGCTATTTAGACACCCAGCAAGTTTAGCACTCACCAAAGTCAGATTTACTATAAGGAAAATGTTATTACCTTTGGTGTTCTTCGTCAGAATGCACTCCCAGGACTTCTACTTCAATAACAAATGTTGGTTTGGTCCCAAATAATCCATAGTTATATCCAAATAGCGGCGTTTTGTTCGTGCGTTCAAGACACTATCCGAAAGGGTAAATAAGGGTTACGAGCATGGCGCATTTCGTGACAAAACAATTCTAAATATTCCATTACCGTACTTCGAAGCATGTCAACCGCTGTTTAAAATCCATTTTTATGCCATTTTTCTCGTAAAAAAGCGATAATATTCCAACCGGGAATCTGCATTTAGGTAAACAGACGAAAGAAAATAAAGCATGGGGTCGACTCGGGCACGCGCCTAAGCCCATAGTACTCTGATCGGCCACTTGCCAAAAGCGATAATGTGTTTCAGCCAGAGGCTGCCTCGATATCGTTCAGCTTTTTCCCGGGCTCTGAGAGCCTATGGGAGCCGTAGGAAGTGTCACGTTAGAGCAAAGATCCTCAGTCTTCAATAAAAAGAGCCCAGATGAACAACAACTTGTCAGACAGGCCACATCCCATATAGAATCCTCTCAGGTTTTTGCCTGCCATATGAGTTCTGTTATACTCACAGACACCATTCAAACAGTTTTAGAAACTTTAGGGTGTTTTCTATCCAAGTTACTGGGCAGGAGTAGTAACCAGATTAAATCGGGTACATTTTTTATCCGGCCGTGTCAACACTGCCCCCTACCCCCAACAGGTTAATCACGTTGCTGCCTAGGATAAGCTCATCACGTTGGCCATCCACTACTAGAACAGGGACAGAGACACTGATCCCATACACAGACAGATTCAATTCACACACACCTACAGGCTTGGTCTTCAACCCCCCGCAGCCAACCAACACCACTTCAGTCGGACTGAGGGAGCCACTCTTGAGCACACCTGCTTTCTCAAGGCGTGGCACCACTGTTGAGCTCAATGTGCATGCCATAGAACCTCTGTCAATCATAGCGCTCACCTCTATAACATCCCCCAGTAACACACTAGTATAGAAGAGTTCATCGTTGTGGAGCACTCTCTGTGTATTTTGCATAATGACTTTTTCGTTCGACTTGACTTCATCACAAACACTTGAATATATTGACTCTAAATCTACACCACTATCTGATTGGGGCACCTCACAAGGCCCAGCACTTGTGGGCCAGCTAGTTTTCCTGCCGCTGTGTCGTGTTGTTGTTTGATGGAGCGACGGGAGTTACCGATGAAGTGCGAGGGCATTCTTGACGTGTGTGCCCAGCAGAGGAAGCATAGGTGGTTAGAATAACAATGATCCATTGTGCTGTGATTCGTATCCCCACACACTTTGCATTGCAAAGACGGGTTCTTCCTTCTCCTGGGCCTCCTCTGGAAACGGTTATCATAGCCGCCTACAGGTTGCTGTGGCCTCTGCTCCAAGACCCGTTCAAGAATGTCAATCACACGATCCAATGCCTCGGATGAGCCATTTGTGGGCTGCTGCAAGGGGTCCGGGCAGTTTACAACAGCCGACACTGGCCTACTTACTTCCTGCGTCAGTGTGGTGACCAGTGGGGCCAGCCGCAAGGGACGTGGAGCCTTGCACTTCCTCTGGTACTCCTCCAGCCTGCCATGGACCTCCGCAGCCGTCCACTCATGCAATGGTTTGCACATGAATATCAATGACAGCTCTGGGTTCGGACAGTGCTTGACGAACATGACAGTCAGAACACGTGATGGATTGTCTATGTCCTTGTTCTGCCTCTTCAAACAGTCCTCTGCCACCTCTATGGCCCTGTTCAGTCTGATCCAGTAATCAAATGGAGTCTCCCCTTCCATTGGCAACATAGAATAAACATCAGCTAGGGGCATGTCGGAGTTGATTGTGTCGCTAAAGTGATGCTTCAGAATGTCAAATTAAGTCCATTTGACAATCACAATCAATATGAACACTTCTATAAAATCAGCTTGAACATAATGCACTCAAATAAAAGTTCAGTAGTAGTTGTCTAACAAGACCAAGAATCAACACAGAAAAGTAACAAGAAACGCCGTAATAAATAGTTGTCGCCACCGTGTGGTAGAAAATGGCGTCACCCTCACGTTAATTGGCTTCGGAAGGTTACTAGCGTAACAGCACAATTACATCACTAAATAATCATAGCATCACCACATACAAGTAATAAACAGCACATTATATTTCCCCCACTTACTCATGCTACCAGGAGCTCCCTGAGAATTCCACTTGTGCAGAAAGCGAAACCTAGGCCTCTGGCGTGCATCAGCAACCACAGTACTTCTTGAATCCGGGTCGCGGATCCCTCCACGTGACGTCCGGCGAAGACAAGAAGACGAGTCACGGCACCAGTGTAACAGATGTATATCGTACTCTCCTTGCGTTGTGTTTTTTTCCTAATAAATCACACCAGCCAGTGGTCCCAGTTGAGCATCATTTATTTCTGTTGTTAAATGTGAAACAGCACGTTAGTTGTGCAGGGCTTAACGATATTGATGGCTGTCGAAGGCAAAATCCCTTGCATCACATTTTCATACTGGGCGAACAAAATACAAAAATACAATACAAAATATAACGTGTAAATACCTGTTGTTAAATGGGAAACAGCATGTTAGTTGTGCAGGGCTTAACGATATTGATGGCTGTCGATGGCAAAATCTGTAGCATGAAGACAACTGTGTTAGCAGTGGGCTTATGTGACCATTACGTCGGTGTATGCTAGCTAACACACTTATTTACAGCAATCATATGCCAAAGCACATTCCAGAAAGCCCCTCAATCCCTAACAGGTATCATATACCCACACATGTATAAATCAGTAACGTACAGCAACCTTGTACACATTGTAAAATATAAAACAGTATTCAGAACGTGACCTACACCCTTGCATCACATTTTCATACTGGGAAGATCTGACGTTCGCGATCTCCCACTATCTGCAAGCGGGGCCAATCACAACACACCTTAATGTCATCAAAGTTGAACCAACCAATAAGAATGCTTGAACATTAAATACACATTTCTTTAGAGGCAAGTGGAAACATAACCAACCCTGTTACGCAAACAACAAGCAGGCCATGCAAATGAGTATGCAAATGCAAAGCGGAACGCCGCGAGACAATAGGCTGGAACCGCATTGTATGCAAATTAGGTTTTAACTTGATGGATGCCCAGTTTCTGCACTACGTGTTGAGGTCCCAGGGTAGGGGATATAGGGGGGGGGGGGGTGTGTGTGTGTGTGTGTGTGTGTGTGTGTGTGTGTGTGTGTGTGTGTGTGTGTGTGTGTGTGTGTGTGTGTGTGTGTGTGTGTGTGTGTGTGTGTGTGTGTGTGTGTGTGTGTGTGTGTGTTAGATCTGTTGCCTGTTCAGTTTCTGGTGTATAGGATTATACTAAACTGAGAGAAAGAGAGTGGAGAGCAAGAGAGAGACAGAGAAAGACAGTGAGAGAGACAGAGGGAGGGAGGGAGGGGATGGATGGATGGATGGGGGGGGGGGGGGGGGGGGGGGGGGGGAGGGAGGGAGGGAGGGGGAGGGGAGGGAGGGAGGGAGGGAGGGAGGGAGGGAGGGAGCAGAGAGAGGGATGAAGGGAAGGTCAGAGATGGAAGACTGAAAAAATGGCAGTGGGAAATGAGAGAAACTGAGAGAACAGTGAAAGGAAAAGAGAGGACAAAGTGAGAGAGAGAAAGCGAGAGAAATTGAGAGAGAGAGAGAGAGAGAGAGAGAGAGAGAGAGAGAGAGAGAGAGAGAGGGAAAGAGATAGCTATGTGAGGGACAGAGGTATATTCATTGTTTATTTGTATGTGAGAGACGTCCATAGAGGCCTTTAACTCTTGGCTGGCTCTCAGGCCTGGCTATGATACCAGTCTCTCATTGTAACAAATCAATTAAACCCTCTGCTAAGAGCTCCCCTAACATCCAGTCAGCCCCACAGGTCGCCTGCCAGCCATGCCCCATCAGGGGACTCCATCCTGGGCATGGCTTTCAACTTATATCCCCTTGGTCTCGATCAGGGTTTCCGTTCGGAAAATGCAGTGCCGGACAACGTGACCAAGAACATTTCAATTTACTGGCCATTTGAAAAATGTACCTGTACCCATATGCATTGGGTGCATAACCCATTAGGGCGTCCTCACACGGTGCTCAGAATGACAGAAACCACATTAAGGATGATGGTAATGCATCTTAACAGAACATTCAAGTCATATAATGAATCAGCCAATAAAACCACATTTTCAAACATTTGCCAAAATGCAATTTGCGGGTATAAAACATTCTGAATAGAGCACCTGGGAAAACATCATTCTGATCAACGCGCCTGATAGCTGTTCCATATGTGACAGAGATAAAAATCTATTTTAGAAACTTTGAAAGCGTGGGATCTAAAGATGCAACAACTAGGATGGGTTACTAATATGACTAGAACTGGGCCTTTGGCTTCTGGACAACGAAAGAAAGTCAATATGAAAACCAACAGGAGAGAAATGACATAGTCCAAATAGGGAAGTAAATGGAAATACATTAACCAAAATTATATAATTACTCCTTTCAGAAATAAATTGAATCCTTCAAAAAACTCATCAGAAACCACGACTTAGCCACAGAGGAATCAAGGATCATTAGGTTCATTACAAAATGTTCTGTGGGTTGTTTCAAATCACAAGCTGGTAGTCCTATGCCTAGTTGGGAAGTCCTCCGTTTTGTCAGCACTCGTAGGAATAGGCCTAACTGATTATTGACTTGTGGCTGTCAGTGAAAAGGAACTCAAATATGTGTGAAGATAATGTGTCTTGAGTATAATTTAAAATGTTTAGACGGGGAGTGGTGTGTGGTGAGAATATGGGAGAGTCAGTCTCCAGAATGAAGAAGGGGAGGGGTGTGAGGTGAGGATAAAGGAGAGTCAGTCCCCAGAATGAAGAAGGGGAGGGGTGTGTGGTGAGAATATGGGAGAGTCAGTCTCCAGAATGAAGAAGGGGAGGGGTGTGTGGTGAGAATATGGGAGAGTCAGTCTCCAGAATGAAGAAGGGGAGGGGTGTGTGGTGAGGATAAAGGAGAGTCAGTCCCCAGAATGAAGAAGGGGAGGTGTGTGGTGAGGATAAAGGAGGGTCAGTCCCCAGAATGAAGAAGGGGAGGGGTGTGTGGTGAGGATAAAGGAGAGTCAGTCCCCAGAATGAAGAAGGGGAGGGGTGTGTGGTGAGGATGAAGGAGAGTCAGTCTCCAGAATGAAGAAGGGGAGGGGTGTGTGGTGAGGATAAAGGAGAGTCAGTCTCCAGAATGAAGAAGGGGAGGTGTGTGTGGTGAGGATGAAGGAGAGTCAGTCTCCAGAAAAGAAGGGGAGGGGTGTGTGGTGAGGATAAAGGAGAGTCAGTCTCCAGAATGAAGAAGGGGAGGGGTGTGTGGTGAGGATATGGGAGAGTCAGTCTCCAGAATGAAGAAGGGGAGGGGTGTGTGGTGAGGATAAAGGAGAGTCAGTCTCCAGAATGAAGAAGGGGAGGGGTGTGTGGTGAGGATGAAGGAGAGTCAGTCTCCAGAATGATGAAGGGGAGGGGTGTGTGGTGAGGATAAAGGAGAGTCAGTCTCCAGAATGAAGAAGGGGAGGTGTGTGGTGAGGATAAAGGAGAGTCAGTCTCCAGAATGAAGAAGGGGAGGGGTGTGTGGTGAGGATATGGGAGAGTCAGTCTCCAGAATGAAGAAGGGCAGGGGTGTGGTGAGGATATGGGAGAGTCAGTCTCCAGAATGAAGAAGGGCAGGGGTGTGTGGTGAGGATATGGGAGAGTCAGTCTCCAGAATGAAGAAGGGCAGGGGTGTGTGGTGAGGATATGGGAGAGTCAGTCTCCAGAATGAAGAAGGGGAGGGGTGTGTGGTGAGAATATGGGAGAGTCAGTCTCCAGAATGACGAAGGGGAGGTGTGTGGTGAGGATAAAGGAGAGTCAGTCTCCAGAATGAAGAAGGGGAGGGGTGTGTGGTGAGGATGAAGGAGAGTCAGTCTCCAGAATGAAGAAGGGGAGGTGTGTTGTGAGGATAAAGGAGAGTCAGTCTCCAGAATGAAGAAGGGGAGGTGTGTGGTGAGGATAAAGGAGAGTCAGTCTCCAGAATGAAGAAGGGGAGGTGGGTGTGGTGAGGATAAAGGAGAGTCAGTCTCCAGAATGAAGAAGGGGAGGTGTGTGTGGTGAGGATGAACGAGAGTCAGTCTCCAGAATGAAGAAGGGGAGGGGTGTGTGGTGAGGATAAAGGAGAGTCAGTCTCCAGAATGAAGAAGGGGAGGTGTGTGGTGAGGATAAAGGAGAGTCAGTCTCCAGAATGAAGAAGGGGAGGGGTGTGTGGTGAGGATAAAGGAGAGTCGGTCTCCAGAATGAAGAAGGGGAGGTGTGTGTGGTGAGGATAAAGGAGAGTCAGTCTCCAGAATGAAGAAGGGGAGGTGTGTGGTGAGGATAAAGGAGAGTCAGTCTCCAGAATGAAGAAGGGGAGGTGTGTGTGGTGAGGATGAAGGAGAGTCAGTCTCCAGGAAAGAAGGGGAGGGGTGTGTGGTGAGGATAAAGGAGAGTCAGTCTCCAGAATGATGAAGGGGAGGGGTGTGTGGTGAGGATAAAGGAGAGTCAGTCTCCAGAATGACGAAGGGGAGGTGTGTGGTGAGGATAAAGGAGAGTCAGTCTCCAGAATGAAGAAGAGGAGGGGTGTGTGGTGAGGATGAAGGAGAGTCAGTCTCCAGAATGATGAAGGGGAGGGGTGTGTGGTGAGGATAAAGGAGAGTCAGTCTCCAGAATGAAGAAGGGGAGGGGTGTGTAGTGAGGATAAAGGAGAGTCAGTCTCCAGAATGAAGAAGGGCAGGGGTGTGTGGTGAGGATATGGGAGAGTCAGTCTCCAGAATGAAGAACGGGAGGGGTGTGTGGTGAGAATATGGGAGAGTCAGTCTCCAGAATGACGAAGGGGAGGTGTGTGGTATGGATGAAGGAGAGTCAGTCTCCAGAATGAAGAAGGGGAGGGGTGTGTGGTGAGGATGAAGGAGAGTCAGTCTCCAGAATGAAGAAGGGGAGGTGTGTTGTGAGGATAAAGGAGAGTCAGTCTCCAGAATGAAGAAGGGGAGGTGTGTGGTGAGGATAAAGGAGAGTCAGTCTCCAGAATGAAGAAGGGGAGGGGTGTGTGGTGATGATAAAGGAGAGTCAGTCTCCAGAATGAAGAAGGGGAGGGGTGTGTGGTGAGGATAAAGGAGAGTCAGTCTCCAGAATGAAGAAGGGGAGGTGTGTGGTGAGGATAAAGGAGAGTCAGTCTCCAGAATGAAGAAGGGGAGGTGTGTGTGGTGAGGATGAAGGAGAGTCAGTCTCCAGAAAAGAAGGGGAGGGGTGTGTGGTGAGGATAAAGGAGAGTCAGTCTCCAGAATGAAGAAGGGGAGGGGTGTGTGGTGAGGATGAAGGAGAGTCAGTCTCCAGAATGAAGAAGGGGAGGTGTGTGGTGAGGATGAAGGAGAGTCAGTCTCCAGAATGAAGAAGGGGAGGGGTGTTGTGAGGATAAAGGAGAGTCAGTCTCCAGAATGAAGAAGGGGAGGTGTGTGGTGAGGATATGGGAGAGTCAGTCTCCAGAATGAAGAAGGGGAGGGGTGTGTGGTGAGGATGAAGGAGAGTCAGTCTCCAGAATGAAGAAGGGGAGGTGTGTTGTGAGGATAAAGGAGAGTCAGTCTCCAGAATGAAGAAGGGGAGGTGTGTGGTGAGGATAAAGGAGAGTCAGTCTCCAGAATGAAGAAGGGGAGGGGTGTGTGGTGAGGATAAAGGAGAGTCAGTCTCCAGAATGAAGAAGGGGAGGTGTGTGTGGTGAGGATAAAGGAGAGTCAGTCTCCAGAATGAAGAAGGGGAGGTGTGTGGTGAGGATAAAGGAGAGTCAGTCTCCAGAATGAAGAAGGGGAGGGGTGTGTGGTGAGGATAAAGGTGAGTCAGTCTCCAGAATGAAGAAGGGGAGGGGTGTGTGGTGAGGATGAAGGAGAGTCAGTCTCCAGAAAAGAAGGGGAGGTGTGTGTGGTGAGGATGAAGGAGAGTCAGTCTCCAGAATGAAGAAGGGGAGGGGTGTGTGGTGAGGATAAAGGAGAGTCAGTCTCCAGAATGAAGAAGGGGAGGGGTGTGTGGTGAGGATGAAGGAGAGTCAGTCTCCAGAATGAAGAAGGGGAGGTGTGTGGTATGGATGAAGGAGAGTCAGTCTCCAGAATGAAGAAGGGGAGGGGTGTGTGGTGAGGATAAAGGAGAGTCAGTCTCCAGAATGAAGAAGGGGAGGTGTGTGGTGAGGATAAAGGAGAGTCAGTCTCCAGAATGTAGAAGGGGAGGGGTGTGTGGTGAGGATATGGGAGAGTCAGTCTCCAGAATGAAGAAGGGGAGGGGTGTGTGGTGAGGATAAAGGAGAGTCAGTCTCCAGAATGAAGAAGGGGAGGGGTGTGTGGTGAGGATGATGGAGAGTCAGTCTCCAGAATGAAGAAGGGGAGGGGTGTGTGGTGAGGATAAAGGAGAGTCAGTCTCCAGAATGAAGAAGGGGAGGTGTGTGGTGAGGATAAAGGAGAGTCAGTCTCCAGAATGAAGAAGGGGAGGGGTGTGTGGTGAGGATATGGGAGAGTCAGTCTCCAGAATGAAGAAGGGGAGGGGTGTGTGGTGAGGATAAAGGAGAGTCAGTCTCCAGAATGAAGAAGGGGAGGTGTGTGTGGTGAGGATGATGGAGAGTCAGTCTCCAGAATGATGAAGGGGAGGGGTGTGTGGTGAGGATGAAGGAGAGTCAGTCTCCAGAATGAAGAAGGGGAGGGGTGTGTGGTGAGGATATGGGAGAGTCAGTCTCCAGAATGAAGAAGGGCAGGGGTGTGTGGTGAGGATATGGGAGAGTCAGTCTCCAGAATGAAGAAGGGGAGGGGTGTGTGGTGAGAATATGGGAGAGTCAGTCTCCAGAATGACGAAGGGGAGGGGTGTGTGGTGAGGATAAAGGAGAGTCAGTCTCCAGAATGAAGAAGGGGAGGGGTGTGTGGTGAGGATGAAGGAGAGTCAGTCTCCAGAATGAAGAAGGGGAGGTGTGTTGTGAGGATAAAGGAGAGTCAGTCTCCAGATTGAAGAAGGGGAGGTGTGTGGTGAGGATAAAGGAGAGTCAGTCTCCAGAATGAAGAAGGGGAGGGGTGTGTGGTGAGGATAAAGGAGAGTCGGTCTCCAGAATGAAGAAGGGGAGGTGTGTGTGGTGAGGATAAAGGAGAGTCAGTCTCCAGAATGAAGAAGGGGAGGTGTGTGGTGAGGATAAAGGAGAGTCAGTCTCCAGAATGAAGAAGGGGAGGGGTGTGTGGTGAGGATGAAGGAGAGTCAGTCTCCAGGAAAGAAGGGGAGGGGTGTGTGGTGAGGATGAAGGAGAGTCAGTCTCCAGAATGAAGAAGGGGAGGGGTGTGTGGTGAGGGTATGGGAGAGTCAGTCTCCAGAATGACGAAGTTGAGGGTTGTGTGGTGAGGATGAACGAGAGTCAGTCTCCAGAATGAAGAAGGGGAGGGGTGTGTGGTGAGGATATGGGAGAGTCAGTCTCCAGAATGAAGAAGGGGAGGGGTGTGTGGTGAGGATAAAGGAGAGTCAGTCTCCAGAATGAAGAAGGGGAGGGGTGTGTGGTGAGGATAAAGGTGAGTCAGTCTCCAGAATGAAGAAGGGGAGGGGTGTGTGGTGAGGATAAGTGAGAGTCAGTCTCCAGAATGAAGAAGGGGAGGGGTGTGTGGTGAGGATAAAGGAGAGTCAGTCTCCAGAATGAAGAAGGGGAGGGGTGTGTGGTGAGGATGAAGGAGAGTCAGTCTCCAGAATGAAGAAGGGGAGGTGTGTGTGGTGAGGATAAAGGAGAGTCAGTCTCCAGAATGAAGAAGGGGAGGGGTGTGTGGTGAGAATATGGGAGAGTCAGTCTCCAGAATGACGAAGGGGAGGTGTGTGGTGAGGATAAAGGAGAGTCAGTCTCCAGAATGAAGAAGGGGAGGGGTGTGTGGTGAGGATGAAGGAGAGTCAGTCTCCAGAATGATGAAGGGGAGGGGTGTGTGGTGAGGATAAAGGAGAGTCAGTCTCCAGAATGAAGAAGGGGAGGGGTGTGTAGTGAGGATATGGGAGAGTCAGTCTCCAGAATGAAGAAGGGGAGGGGTGTGTGGTGAGAATATGGGAGAGTCAGTCTCCAGAATGACGAAGGGGAGGTGTGTGGTATGGATGAAGGAGAGTCAGTCTCCAGAATGAAGAAGGGGAGGGGTGTGTGGTGAGGGTATGGGAGAGTCAGTCTCCAGAATGACGAAGTTGAGGGGTGTGTGGTGAGGATGAACGAGAGTCAGTCTCCAGAATGAAGAAGGGGAGGGGTGTGTGGTGAGGATATGGGAGAGTAGGTCTCCAGAATGAAGAAGGGGAGGGGTGTGTGGTGAGGATAAAGGAGAGTCAGTCTCCAGAATGAAGAAGGGGAGGGGTGTGTGGTGAGGATAAAGGTGAGTCAGTCTCCAGAATGATGAAGGGGAGGGGTGTGTGTGGTGAGGATAAGTGAGAGTCAGTCTCCAGAATGAAGAAGGGGAGGGGTGTGTGGTGAGGATAAAGGAGAGTCAGTCTCCAGAATGAAGAAGGGGAGGGATGTGTGGTGAGGATGAAGGAGAGTCAGTCTCCAGAATGATGAAGGGGAGGGGTGTGTGGTGAGGATAAAGGAGAGTCAGTCTCCAGAATGAAGAAGGGGAGGGGTATGTGGTGAGGATATGGGAGAGTCAGTCTCCAGAATGAAGAAGGGCAGGGGTGTGTGGTGAGGATATGGGAGAGTCAGTCTCCAGAATGAAGAAGGGGAGGGGTGTGTGGTGAGAATATGGGAGAGTCAGTCTCCAGAATGACGAAGGGGAGGTGTGTGGTGAGGATAAAGGAGAGTCAGTCTCCAGAATGAAGAAGGGGAGGGGTGTGTGGTGAGGATGAAGGAGAGTCAGTCTCCAGAATGAAGAAGGGGAGGTGTGTGTGGTGAGGATAAAGGAGAGTCAGTCTCCAGAATGAAGAAGGGGAGGGGTGTGTGGTGAGAATATGGGAGAGTCAGTCTCCAGAATGACGAAGGGGAGGTGTGTGGTGAGGATAAAGGAGAGTCAGTCTCCAGAATGAAGAAGGGGAGGGGTGTGTGGTGAGGATGAAGGAGAGTCAGTCTCCAGAATGATGAAGGGGAGGGGTGTGTGGTGAGGATAAAGGAGAGTCAGTCTCCAGAATGAAGAAGGGGAGGGGTGTGTAGTGAGGATATGGGAGAGTCAGTCTCCAGAATGAAGAAGGGGAGGGGTGTGTGGTGAGAATATGGGAGAGTCAGTCTCCAGAATGACGAAGGGGAGGTGTGTGGTATGGATGAAGGAGAGTCAGTCTCCAGAATGAAGAAGGGGAGGGGTGTGTGGTGAGGGTATGGGAGAGTCAGTCTCCAGAATGACGAAGTTGAGGGGTGTGTGGTGAGGATGAACGAGAGTCAGTCTCCAGAATGAAGAAGGGGAGGGGTGTGTGGTGAGGATATGGGAGAGTCAGTCTCCAGAATGAAGAAGGGGAGGGGTGTGTGGTGAGGATAAAGGAGAGTCAGTCTCCAGAATGAAGAAGGGGAGGGGTGTGTGGTGAGGATAAAGGTGAGTCAGTCTCCAGAATGATGAAGGGGAGGGGTGTGTGTGGTGAGGATAAGTGAGAGTCAGTCTCCAGAATGAAGAAGGGGAGGGGTGTGTGGTGAGGATAAAGGAGAGTCAGTCTCCAGAATGAAGAAGGGGAGGGATGTGTGGTGAGGATGAAGGAGAGTCAGTCTCCAGAATGATGAAGGGGAGGGGTGTGTGGTGAGGATAAAGGAGAGTCAGTCTCCAGAATGAAGAAGGGGAGGGGTATGTGGTGAGGATATGGGAGAGTCAGTCTCCAGAATGAAGAAGGGCAGGGGTGTGTGGTGAGGATATGGGAGAGTCAGTCTCCAGAATGAAGAAGGGGAGGGGTGTGTGGTGAGAATATGGGAGAGTCAGTCTCCAGAATGACGAAGGGGAGGTGTGTGGTGAGGATAAAGGAGAGTCAGTCTCCAGAATGAAGAAGGGGAGGGGTGTGTGGTGAGGATGAAGGAGAGTCAGTCTCCAGAATGATGAAGGGGAGGGGTGTGTGGTGAGGATAAAGGAGAGTCAGTCTCCAGAATGAAGAAGGGGAGGGGTGTGTAGTGAGGATATGGGAGAGTCAGTCTCCAGAATGAAGAAGGGCAGGGGTGTGTGGTGAGGATATGGGAGAGTCAGTCTCCAGAATGAAGAAGGGGAGGGGTGTGTGGTGAGAATATGGGAGAGTCAGTCTCCAGAATGACGAAGGGGAGGGGTGTGTGGTGAGGATAAAGGAGAGTCAGTCTCCAGAATGAAGAAGGGGAGGTGTGTGGTATGGATGAAGGAGAGTCAGTCTCCAGAATGAAGAAGGGGAGGGGTGTGTGGTGAGGATAAAGGTGAGTCAGTCCCCAGAATGAAGAAGGGGAGGGGTGTGTGGTGAGGATATGGGAGAGTCAGTCTCCAGAATGAAGAAGGGGAGGGGTGTGTGGTGAGGATAAAGGTGAGTCAGTCCCCAGAATGAAGAAGGGGAGGTGTGTGGTGAGGATAAAGGAGAGTCAGTCTCCAGAATGAAGAAGGGGAGGTGTGTGTGGTGAGGATGAAGGAGAGTCAGTCTCCAGAAAAGAAGGGGAGGGGTGTGTGGTGAGGATAAAGGAGAGTCAGTCTCCAGAATGAAGAAGGGGAGGGGTGTGTGGTGAGGATATGGGAGAGTCAGTCTCCAGAATGACGAAGTTGAGGGGTGTGTGGTGAGGATGAACGAGAGTCAGTCTCCAGAAAAGAAGGGGAGGGGTGTGTGGTGAGGATAAAGGAGAGTCAGTCTCCAGAATGAAGAAGGGGAGGGGTGTGTGGTGAGGATATGGGAGAGTCAGTCTCCAGAATGACGAAGTTGAGGGGTGTGTGGTGAGGATGAACGAGAGTCAGTCTCCAGAATGAAGAAGGGGAGGGGTGTGTGGTGAGGATATGGGAGAGTCAGTCTCCAGAATGACGAAGTTGAGGGGTGTGTGGTGAGGATGAACGAGAGTCAGTCTCCAGAATGAAGAAGGGGAGGGGTGTGTGGTGAGGATATGGGAGAGTCAGTCTCCAGAATGAAGAAGGGGAGGGGTGTGTGGTGAGGATATGGGAGAGTCAGTCTCCAGAATGACGAAGTTGAGGGGTGTGTGTTGAGGATGAACGAGAGTCAGTCTCCAGAATGAAGAAGGGGAGGGGTGTGTGGTGAGGATATGGGAGAGTCAGTCTCCAGAATGACGAAGTTGAGGGGTGTGTGTTGAGGATGAACGAGAGTCAGTCTCCAGAATGAAGAAGGGGAGGGGTGTGTGGTGAGGATATGGGAGAGTCAGTCTCCAGAATGAAGAAGTTGAGGGGTGTGTGGTGAGGATGAAGGAGAGTCAGTCTCCAGAATGTCGAAGTTGAGGGGTGTGTGTTGAGGATGAACGAGAGTCAGTCTCCAGAATGAAGAAGGGGAGGGGTGTGTGGTGAGGATATGGGAGAGTCAGTCTCCAGAATGACGAAGTTGAGGGGTGTGTGGTGAGGATGAAGGAGAGTCAGTCTCCAGAATGAAGAAGGGAAGGGGTGTGTGGTGAGGATAAAGGAGAGTCAGTCTCCAGAATGATGAAGGGGAGGGGTGTGTGGTGAGGATAAAGGAGAGTCAGTCTCCAGAATGAAAAAGGGGAGGGGTGTGTGGTGAGGATAAAGGAGAGTCAGTCTCCAGAATGAAGAAGGGGAGGGGTGTGTTGAGGATAAAGGTGAGTCAGTCTCCAGAATGAAGAAGGGGAGGGGTGTGTGGTGAGGATAAAGGTGAGTCAGTCCCCAGAATGAAGAAGGGGAGGGGTGTGTGGTGAGGATAAAGGAGAGTCAGTCTCCAGAATGATGAAGGGGAGGGGTGTGTGGTGAGGATAAAGGAGAGTCAGTCTCCAGAATGAAGAAGGGGAGGTGTGTGGTGAGGATAAAGGAGAGTCAGTCTCCAGAATGAAGAAGGGGAGGTGTGTGTGGTGAGGATGAAGGAGAGTCAGTCTCCAGAAAAGAAGGGGAGGGGTGTGTGGTGAGGATAAAGGAGAGTCAGTCTCCAGAATGAAGAAGGGGAGGGGTGTGTGGTGAGGATATGGGAGAGTCAGTCTCCAGAATGACGAAGTTGAGGGGTGTGTGGTGAGGATGAACGAGAGTCAGTCTCCAGAAAAGAAGGGGAGGGGTGTGTGGTGAGGATAAAGGAGAGTCAGTCTCCAGAATGAAGAAGGGGAGGGGTGTGTGGTGAGGATATGGGAGAGTCAGTCTCCAGAATGACGAAGTTGAGGGGTGTGTGGTGAGGATGAACGAGAGTCAGTCTCCAGAATGAAGAAGGGGAGGGGTGTGTGGTGAGGATATGGGAGAGTCAGTCTCCAGAATGAAGAAGGGGAGGGGTGTGTGGTGAGGATATGGGAGAGTCAGTCTCCAGAATGACGAAGTTGAGGGGTGTGTGTTGAGGATGAACGAGAGTCAGTCTCCAGAATGAAGAAGGGGAGGGGTGTGTGGTGAGGATATGGGAGAGTCAGTCTCCAGAATGAAGAAGTTGAGGGGTGTGTGGTGAGGATGAAGGAGAGTCAGTCTCCAGAATGTCGAAGTTGAGGGGTGTGTGTTGAGGATGAACGAGAGTCAGTCTCCAGAATGAAGAAGGGGAGGGGTGTGTGGTGAGGATATGGGAGAGTCAGTCTCCAGAATGACGAAGTTGAGGGGTGTGTGGTGAGGATGAAGGAGAGTCAGTCTCCAGAATGAAGAAGGGAAGGGGTGTGTGGTGAGGATAAAGGAGAGTCAGTCTCCAGAATGATGAAGGGGAGGGGTGTGTGGTGAGGATAAAGGAGAGTCAGTCTCCAGAATGAAAAAGGGGAGGGGTGTGTGGTGAGGATAAAGGAGAGTCAGTCTCCAGAATGAAGAAGGGGAGGGGTGTGTGGTGAGGATAAAGGTGAGTCAGTCTCCAGAATGAAGAAGGGGAGGGGTGTGTGGTGAGGATAAAGGTGAGTCAGTCCCCAGAATGAAGAAGGGGAGGGGTGTGTGGTGAGGATATGGGAGAGTCAGTCTCCAGAATGAAGAATGGGAGGGGTGTGTGGTGAGGATGAAGGAGAGTCAGTCTCCAGAATTAAGAAGGGGAGGTGTGTGTGGTGAGGATGAAGGAGAGTCAGTCTCCAGAAAAGAAGGGGAGGGGTGTGTGGTGAGGATAAAGGAGAGTCAGTCTCCAGAATGAAGAAGGGGAGGGGTGTGTGGTGAGGATATGGGAGAGTCAGTCTCCAGAATGACGAAGTTGAGGGGTGTGTGGTGAGGATGAACGAGAGTCAGTCTACAGAATGAAGAAGGGGAGGGGTGTGTGGTGAGGATATGGGAGAGTCAGTCTCCAGAATGAAGAAGGGGAGGGGTGTGTGGTGAGGATAAAGGAGAGTCAGTCTCCAGAATGAAGAAGGGGAGGGGTGTGTGGTGAGGATAAAGGTGAGTCAGTCCCCAGAATGAAGAAGGGGAGGGGTGTGTGGTGAGGATATGGGAGAGTCAGTCTCCAGAATGACGAAGTTGAGGAGAGTGTTGTGAGGATGAAGGAGAGTCAGTCTCCAGAATGAAGAAGGGCAGGGGTGTGTGGTGAGGATAAAGGAGAGTCAGTCTCCAGAATGAAGAAGGGGAGGTGTGTGTGGTGAGGATAAAGGATAGTCAGTCTCCAGAATGAAGAAGGGTAGGTGTGTGGTATGGATGAAGGAGAGTCAGTCTCCAGAATGAAGAAGGGGAGGGGTGTGTGGTGAGGATGAAGGAGAGTCAGTCTCCAGAATGAAGAAGGGGAGGTGTGTGGTGAGGATAAAGGAGAGTCAGTCTCCAGAATGAAGAAGGGGAGGTGTGTGGTGAGGATAAAGGAGAGTCAGTCTCCAGAATGAAGAAGGGGAGGTGTGTGTGGTGAGGATAAAGGAGAGTCAGTCTCCAGAATTAAGAAGGGGAGGGGTGTGTGGTGAGGATAAAGGAGAGTCAGTCTCCAGAATGAAGAAGGGGAGGTGTGTGTGGTGAGGATGAAAGAGAGTCAGTCTCCAGAATGAAGAAGGGGAGGGGTGTGTGGTGAGGATATGGGAGAGTCAGTCTCCAGAATGAAGAAGGGCAGGGGTGTGTGGTGAGGATATGGGAGAGTCAGTCTCCAGAATGAAGAAGGGGAGGGGTGTGTGGTGAGAATATGGGAGAGTCAGTCTCCAGAATGACGAAGGGGAGGTGTGTGGTGAGGATAAAGGAGAGTCAGTCTCCAGAATGAAGAAGGGGAGGGGTGTGTGGTGAGGATAAAGGAGAGTCAGTCTCCAGAATGAAGAAGGGGAGGTGTGTGGTATGGATGAAGGAGAGTCAGTCTCCAGAATGAAGAAGGGGAGGGGTGTGTGGTGAGGATGAAGGAGAGTCAGTCTCCAGAATGAAGAAGGGGAGGTGTGTTGTGAGGATAAAGGAGAGTCAGTCTCCAGAATGAAGAAGGGGAGGTGTGTGGTGAGGATAAAGGAGAGTCAGTCTCCAGAATGAAGAAGGGGAGGTGTGTGTGGTGAGGATAAAGGAGAGTCAGTCTCCGGAATGAAGAAGGGGAGGTGTGTGGTGAGGATAAAGGAGAGTCAGTCTCCAGAATGAAGGAGGGGAGGTGTGTGTGGTGAGGATGAAGGAGAGTCAGTCTCCAGAAAAGAAGGGGAGGGGTGTGTGGTGAGGATAAAGGAGAGTCAGTCTCCAGAATGAAGAAGGGGAGGGGTGTGGTGAGGATAAAGGAGAGTCAGTCTCCAGAATGAAGAAGGGGAGGTGTGTGTGGTGAGGATGAAGGAGAGTCAGTCTCCAGAAAAGAAGGGGAGGGGTGTGTGGTGAGGATAAAGGAGAGTCAGTCTCCAGAATGAAGAAGGGGAGGGGTGTGTGGTGAGGATATGGGAGAGTCAGTCTCCAGAATGACGAAGTTGAGGGGTGTGTGGTGAGGATGAACGAGAGTCAGTCTCCAGAATGAAGAAGGGGAGGGGTGTGTGGTGAGGATATGGGAGAGTCAGTCTCCAGAATGAAGAAGGGGAGGGGTGTGTGGTGAGGATAAAGGTGAGTCAGTCCCCAGAATGAAGAAGGGGAGGGGTGTGTGGTGAGGATAAAGGAGAGTCAGTCTCCAGAATAATGAAGGGGAGGGGTGTGTGGTGAGGATAAAGGAGAGTCAGTCTCCAGAATGAAGAAGGGGAGGTGTGTGGTGAGGATAAAGGAGAGTCAGTCTCCAGAATGAAGAAGGGGAGGTGTGTGTGGTGAGGATGAAGGAGAGTCAGTCTCCAGAAAAGAAGGGGAGGGGTGTTTGGTGAGGATAAAGGAGAGTCAGTCTCCAGAATGAAGAAGGGGAGGGGTGTGTGGTGAGGATATGGGAGAGTCAGTCTCCAGAATGACGAAGTTGAGGGGTGTGTGGTGAGGATGAACGAGAGTCAGTCTCCAGAATGAAGAAGGGGAGGGGTGTGTGGTGAGGATATGGGAGAGTCAGTCTCCAGAATGAAGAAGGGGAGGGGTGTGTGGTGAGGATGAAGGAGAGTCAGTCTCCAGAATGAAGAAGGGGAGGTGTGTGTGGTGAGGATGAAGGAGAGTCAGTCTCCAGAAAAGAAGGGGAGGGGTGTGTGGTGAGGATAAAGGAGAGTCAGTCTCCAGAATGAAGAAGGGGAGGGGTGTGTGGTGAGGATATGGGAGAGTCAGTCTCCAGAATGACGAAGTTGAGGGGTGTGTGGTGAGGATGAACGAGAGTCAGTCTACAGAATGAAGAAGGGGAGGGGTGTGTGGTGAGGATATGGGAGAGTCAGTCTCCAGAATGAAGAAGGGGAGGGGTGTGTGGTGAGGATAAAGGAGAGTCAGTCTCCAGAATGAAGAAGGGGAGGGGTGTGTGGTGAGGATATGGGAGAGTCAGTCTCCAGAATGACGAAGTTGAGGAGTGTGTGGTGAGGATGAAGGAGAGTCAGTCTCCAGAATGAAGAAGGGCAGGGGTGTGTGGTGAGGATAAAGGAGAGTCAGTCTCCAGAATGAAGAAGGGGAGGTGTGTGTGGTGAGGATAAAGGATAGTCAGTCTGCAGAATGAAGAAGGGGAGGTGTGTGGTATGGATGAAGGAGAGTCAGTCTCCAGAATGAAGAAGGGGAGGGATGTGTGGTGAGGATGAAGGAGGGTCAGTCTCCAGAATGAAGAAGGGGAGGTGTGTGGTGAGGATAAAGGAGAGTCAGTCTCCAGAATGAAGAAGGGGAGGTGTGTGGTGAGGATAAAGGAGAGTCAGTCTCCAGAATGAAGAAGGGGAGGTGTGTGTGGTGAGGATAAAGGAGAGTCAGTCTCCAGAATGAAGAAGGGGAGGGGTGTGTGGTGAGGATAAAGGAGAGTCAGTCTCCAGAATGAAGAAGGGGAGGTGTGTGTGGTGAGGATGAAGAAGAGTCAGTCTCCAGAATGAAGAAGGGGAGGGGTGTGTGGTGAGGATATGGGAGAGTCAGTCTCCAGAATGAAGAAGGGCAGGGGTGTGTGGTGAGGATATGGGAGAGTCAGTCTCCAGAATGAAGAAGGGGAGGGGTGTGTGGTGAGAATATGGGAGAGTCAGTCTCCAGAATGACGAAGGGGAGGTGTGTGGTGAGGATAAAGGAGAGTCAGTCTCCAGAATGAAGAAGGGGAGGGGTGTGTGGTGAGGATAAAGGAGAGTCAGTCTCCAGAATGAAGAAGGGGAGGTGTGTGGTATGGATGAAGGAGAGTCAGTCTCCAGAATGAAGAAGGGGAGGGGTGTGTGGTGAGGATGAAGGAGAGTCAGTCTCCAGAATGAAGAAGGGGAGGTGTGTGTGGTGAGGATGAAGGAGAGTCAGTCTCCAGAAAAGAAGGGGAGGGGTGTGTGGTGAGGATAAAGGAGAGTCAGTCTCCAGAATGAAGAAGGGGAGGGATGTGTGGTGAGGATATGGGAGAGTCAGTCTCCAGAATGACGAAGTTGAGGGGTGTGTGGTGAGGATGAACGAGAGTCAGTCTCCAGAATGAAGAAGGGGAGGGGTGTGTGGTGAGGATATGGGAGAGTCAGTCTCCAGAATGAAGAAGGGGAGGGGTGTGTGGTGAGGATAAAGGTGAGTCAGTCCCCAGAATGAAGAAGGGGAGGGGTGTGTGGTGAGGATAAAGGAGAGTCAGTCTCCAGAATGATGAAGGGGAGGGGTGTGTGGTGAGGATAAAGGAGAGTCAGTCTCCAGAATGAAGAAGGGGAGGTGTGTGGTGAGGATAAAGGAGAGTCAGTCTCCAGAATGAAGAAGGGGAGGTGTGTGTGGTGAGGATGAAGGAGAGTCAGTCTCCAGAAAAGAAGGGGAGGGGTGTGTGGTGAGGATAAAGGAGAGTCAGTCTCCAGAATGAAGAAGGGGAGGGGTGTGTGGTGAGGATATGGGAGAGTCAGTCTCCAGAATGACGAAGTTGAGGGGTGTGTGGTGAGGATGAACGAGAGTCAGTCTCCAGAATGAAGAAGGGGAGGGGTGTGTGGTGAGGATATGGGAGAGTCAGTCTCCAGAATGAAGAAGGGGAGGGGTGTGTGGTGAGGATATGGGAGAGTCAGTCTCCAGAATGACGAAGTTGAGGGGTGTGTGTTGAGGATGAACGAGAGTCAGTCTCCAGAATGAAGAAGGGGAGGGGTGTGTGGTGAGGATATGGGAGAGTCAGTCTCCAGAATGAAGAAGTTGAGGGGTGTGTGGTGAGGATGAAGGAGAGTCAGTCTCCAGAATGACGAAGTTGAGGGGTGTGTGTTGAGGATGAACGAGAGTCAGTCTCCAGAATGAAGAAGGGGAGGGGTGTGTGGTGAGGATATGGGAGAGTCAGTCTCCAGAATGACGAAGTTGAGGGGTGTGTGGTGAGGATGAAGGAGAGTCAGTCTCCAGAATGAAGAAGGGCAGGGGTGTGTGGTGAGGATAAAGGAGAGTCAGTCTCCAGAATGAAGAAGGGGAGGGGTGTGTGGTGAGGATAAAGGAGAGTCAGTCTCCAGAATGAAGAAGGGGAGGGGTGTGTGGTGAGGATATGGGAGAGTCAGTCTCCAGAATGAAGAAGGGGAGGGGTGTGTGGTGAGAATATGGGAGAGTCAGTCTCCAGAATGACGAAGGGGAGGTGTGTGGTGAGGATAAAGGAGAGTCAGTCTCCAGAATGAAGAAGGGGAGGGGTGTGTGGTGAGGATAAAGGAGAGTCAGTCTCCAGAATGAAGAAGGGGAGGTGTGTGGTATGGATGAAGGAGAGTCAGTCTCCAGAATGAAGAAGGGGAGGGGTGTGTGGTGAGGATGAAGGAGAGTCAGTCTCCAGAATGAAGAAGGGGAGGTGTGTGTGGTGAGGATGAAGGAGAGTCAGTCTCCAGAAAAGAAGGGGAGGGGTGTGTGGTGAGGATAAAGGAGAGTCAGTCTCCAGAATGAAGAAGGGGAGGGGTGTGTGGTGAGGATATGGGAGAGTCAGTCTCCAGAATGACGAAGTTGAGGGGTGTGTGGTGAGGATGAACGAGAGTCAGTCTCCAGAATGAAGAAGGGGAGGGGTGTGTGGTGAGGATATGGGAGAGTCAGTCTCCAGAATGAAGAAGGGGAGGGGTGTGTGGTGAGGATAAAGGTGAGTCAGTCCCCAGAATGAAGAAGGGGAGGGGTGTGTGGTGAGGATAAAGGAGAGTCAGTCTCCAGAATGATGAAGGGGAGGGGTGTGTGGTGAGGATAAAGGAGAGTCAGTCTCCAGAATGAAGAAGGGGAGGTGTGTGGTGAGGATAAAGGAGAGTCAGTCTCCAGAATGAAGAAGGGGAGGTGTGTGTGGTGAGGATGAAGGAGAGTCAGTCTCCAGAAAAGAAGGGGAGGGGTGTGTGGTGAGGATAAAGGAGAGTCAGTCTCCAGAATGAAGAAGGGGAGGGGTGTGTGGTGAGGATATGAGAGAGTCAGTCTCCAGAATGACGAAGTTGAGGGGTGTGTGGTGAGGATGAACGAGAGTCAGTCTCCAGAATGAAGAAGGGGAGGGGTGTGTGGTGAGGATATGGGAGAGTCAGTCTCCAGAATGAAGAAGGGGAGGGGTGTGTGGTGAGGATATGGGAGAGTCAGTCTCCAGAATGACGAAGTTGAGGGGTGTGTGTTGAGGATGAACGAGAGTCAGTCTCCAGAATGAAGAAGGGGAGGGGTGTGTGGTGAGGATATGGGAGAGTCAGTCTCCAGAATGAAGAAGTTGAGGGGTGTGTGGTGAGGATGAAGGAGAGTCAGTCTCCAGAATGACGAAGTTGAGGGGTGTGTGTTGAGGATGAACGAGAGTCAGTCTCCAGAATGAAGAAGGGGAGGGGTGTGTGGTGAGGATATGGGAGAGTCAGTCTCCAGAATGACGAAGTTGAGGGGTGTGTGGTGAGGATGAAGGAGAGTCAGTCTCCAGAATGAAGAAGGGCAGGGGTGTGTGGTGAGGATAAAGGAGAGTCAGTCTCCAGAATGAAGAAGGGGAGGGGTGTGTGGTGAGGATAAAGGAGAGTCAGTCTCCAGAATGAAGAAGGGGAGGGGTGTGTGGTGAGGATAAAGGAGAGTCAGTCTCCAGAATGAAGAAGGGGAGGGGTGTGTGGTGAGGATAAAGGAGAGTCAGTCTCCAGAATGAAGAAGGGGAGGGGTGTGTGGTGAGGATAAAGGTGAGTCAGTCTCCAGAATGAAGAAGGGGAGGGGTGTGTGGTGAGGATAAAGGTGAGTCAGTCCCCAGAATGAAGAAGGGGAGGGGTGTGTGGTGAGGATATGGGAGAGTCAGTCTCCAGAATGAAGAAGGGGAGGGGTGTGTGGTGAGGATGAAGGAGAGTCAGTCTCCAGAAAAGAAGGGGAGGGGTGTGTGGTGAGGATAAAGGAGAGTCAGTCTCCAGAATGAAGAAGGGGAGGGGTGTGTGGTGAGGATATGGGAGAGTCAGTCTCCAGAATGAAGAAGGGGAGGGGTGTGTGGTGAGGATATGGGAGAGTCAGTCTCCAGAATGAAGAAGGGGAGGGGTGTGTGGTGAGGATAAAGGAGAGTCAGTCTCCAGAATGAAGAAGGGCAGGGGTGTGTGGTGAGGATAAAGTTGAGTCAGTCTCCAGAATGATGAAGGGGAGGGGTGTGTGGTGAGGATAAAGGAGAGTCAGTCTCCAGAATGAAGAAGGGGAGGTGTGTGTGGTGAGGATAAAGGAGAGTCAGTCTCCAGAATGAAGAAGGGGAGGTGTGTGTGGTGAGGATGAAGGAGAGTCAGTCTCCAGAAAAGAAGGGGAGGGGTGTGTGGTGAGGATAAAGGAGAGTCAGTCTCCAGAATGAAGAAGGGGAGGGGTGTGTGGTGAGGATATGGGAGAGTCAGTCTCCAGAATGACGAAGTTGAGGGGTGTGTGGTGAGGATGAACGAGAGTCAGTCTCCAGAATGAAGAAGGGGAGGGGTGTGTGGTGAGGATATGGGAGAGTCAGTCTCCAGAATGAAGAAGGGGAGGGGTGTGTGGTGAGGATAAAGGAGAGTCAGTCTCCAGAATGAAGAAGGGGAGGGGTGTGTGGTGAGGATATGGGAGAGTCAGTCTCCAGAATGACGAAGTTGAGGAGTGTGTGGTGAGGATGAAGGAGAGTCAGTCTCCAGAATGAAGAAGGGCAGGGGTGTGTGGTGAGGATAAAGGAGAGTCAGTCTCCAGAATGAAGAAGGGGAGGTGTGTGTGGTGAGGATAAAGGAGAGTCAGTCTCCAGAATGAAGAAGGGGAGGTGTGTGGTATGGATGAAGGAGAGTCAGTCTCCAGAATGAAGAAGGGGAGGGGTGTGTGGTGAGGATGAAGGAGAGTCAGTCTCCAGAATGAAGAAGGGGAGGTGTGTGGTGAGGATAAAGGAGAGTCAGTCTCCAGAATGAAGAAGGGGAGGGGTGTGTGGTAAGGATAAAGGAGAGTCAGTCTCCAGAATGAAGAAGGGGAGGTGTGTGTGGTGAGGATAAAGGAGAGTCAGTCTCCAGAATGAAGAAGGGGAGGTGTGTGTGGTGAGGATGAAGGAGAGTCAGTCTCCAGAAAAGAATGGGAGGTGTGTGTGGTGAGGATATGGGAGAGTCAGTCTCCAGAATGACGAAGTTGAGGGGTGTGTGGTGAGGATAAAGGAGAGTCAGTCTCCAGAATGAAGAAGGGGAGGTGTGTGTGGTGAGGATATGGGAGAGTCAGTCTCCAGAATGACGAAGTTGAGGGGTGTGTGTTGAGGATGAACGAGAGTCAGTCTCCAGAATGAAGAAGGGGAGGGGTGTGTGGTGAGGATATGGGAGAGTCAGTCTCCAGAATGAAGAAGGGGAGGGGTGTGTGGTGAGGATAAATGTGAGTCAGTCTCCAGAATGAAGAAGGGGAGGGGTGTGTGGTGAGGATAAAGGTGAGTCAGTCCCCAGAATGAAGAAGGGGAGGGGTGTGTGGTGAGGATAAAGGTGAGTCAGTCCCCAGAATGAAGAAGGGGAGGGGTGTGTGGTGAGGATGAAGGAGAGTCAGTCTCCAGAATGAAGAAGGGGAGGTGTGTGTGGTGAGGATGAAGGAGAGTCAGTCTCCAGAAAAGAAGGGGAGGGGTGTGTGGTGAGGATAAAGGAGAGTCAGTCTCCAGAATGAAGAAGGGGAGGGGTGTGTGGTGAGGATATGGGAGAGTCAGTCTCCAGAATGACGAAGTTGAGGGGTGTGTGGTGAGGATGAACGAGAGTCAGTCTACAGAATGAAGAAGGGGAGGGGTGTGTGGTGAGGATATGGGAGAGTCAGTCTCCAGAATGAAGAAGGGGAGGTGTGTGGTGAGGATGAAGGAGAGTCAGTCTCCAGAATGAAGAAGGGCAGGGGTGTGTGGTGAGGATAAAGGAGAGTCAGTCTCCAGAATGAAGAAGGGGAGGTGTGTGTGGTGAGGATAAAGGAGAGTCAGTCTCCAGAATGAAGAAGGGGAGGGGTGTGTGGTGAGAATATGGGAGAGTCAGTCTCCAGAATGACGAAGAGGAGGTGTGTGGTGAGGATAAAGGAGAGTCAGTCTCCAGAATGAAGAAGGGGAGGGGTGTGTGGTGAGGATAAAGGAGAGTCAGTCTCCAGAATGAAGAAGGGGAGGTGTGTGGTATGGATGAAGGAGAGTCAGTCTCCAGAATGAAGAAGGGCAGGGGTGTGTGGTGAGGATGAACGAGAGTCAGTCTCCAGAATGAAGAAGGGGAGTGGTGTGTGGTGAGGATATTGGAGAGTCAGTCTCCAGAATGACGAAGTTGAGGGGTGTGTGTTGAGGATGAACGAGAGTCAGTCTCCAGAATGAAGAAGGGGAGGGGTGTGTGGTGAGGATATGGGAGAGTCAGTCTCCAGAATGAAGAAGGGGAGGGGTGTGTGGTGAGGATAAAGGAGAGTCAGTCTCCAGAATGAAGAAGGGGAGGGGTGTGTGGTGAGGATATGGGAGAGTCAGTCTCCAGAATGACGAAGTTGAGGGGTGTGTGGTGAGGATGAAGGAGAGTCAGTCTCCAGAATGAAGAAGGGCAGGGGTGTGTGGTGAGGATAAAGGAGAGTCAGTCTCCAGAATGAAGAAGGGGAGGGGTGTGTGGTGAGGATAAAGGAGAGTCAGTCTCCAGATTGAAGAAGAGGAGGGGTGTGTGGTGAGGATAAAGGTGAGTCAGTCTCCAGAATGAAGAAGGGGAGGGGTGTGTGGTGAGGATAAAGGTGAGTCAGTCCCCAGAATGAAGAAGGGGAGGGGTGTGTGGTGAGGATATGGGAGAGTCAGTCTCCAGAATGAAGAAGGGGAGGGGTGTGTGGTGAGGATGAAGGAGAGTCAGTCTCCAGAATGAAGAAGGGGAGGTGTGTGGTGAGGATATAGGAGAGTCAGTCTCCAGAATGAAGAAGGGGATGTGTGTGGTGAGGATAAAGGAGAGTCAGTCTCCAGAATGAAGATGGGGAGGTGTGTGTGGTGAGGATAAAGGAGAGTCAGTCTCCAGAATGAAGAAGGGGAGGGGTGTGTGGTGAGGATAAAGGAGAGTCAGTCTCCAGAATGAAGAAGGGGAGGTGTGTGTGGTGAGGATAAAGGAGAGTCAGTCTCCAGAATGAAGAAGGGGAGGTGTGTGGTATGGATGAAGGAGAGTCAGTCTCCAGAATGAAGAAGGGGAGGGGTGTGTGGTGAGGATGAAGGAGAGTCAGTCTCCAGAATGAAGAAGGGGAGGTGTGTGGTGAGGATAAAGGAGAGTCAGTCTCCAGAATGAAGAAGGGGAGGGGTGTGTGGTAAGGATAAAGGAGAGTCAGTCTCCAGAATGAAGAAGGGGAGGTGTGTGTGGTGAGGATAAAGGAGAGTCAGTCTCCAGAATGAAGAAGGGGAGGTGTGTGTGGTGAGGATGAAGGAGAGTCAGTCTCCAGAAAAGAATGGGAGGTGTGTGTGGTGAGGATATGGGAGAGTCAGTCTCCAGAATGACGAAGTTGAGGGGTGTGTGGTGAGGATAAAGGAGAGTCAGTCTCCAGAATGAAGAAGGGGAGGTGTGTGTGGTGAGGATATGGGAGAGTCAGTCTCCAGAATGACGAAGTTGAGGGGTGTGTGTTGAGGATGAACGAGAGTCAGTCTCCAGAATGAAGAAGGGGAGGGGTGTGTGGTGAGGATATGGGAGAGTCAGTCTCCAGAATGAAGAAGGGGAGGGGTGTGTGGTGAGGATATGGGAGAGTCAGTCTCCAGAATGACGAAGTTGAGGGGTGTGTGGTGAGGATGAAGGAGAGTCAGTCTCCAGAATGAAGAAGGGCAGGGGTGTGTGGTGAGGATAAAGGAGAGTCAGTCTCCAGAATGAAGAAGGGGAGGGGTGTGTGGTGAGGATAAAGGAGAGTCAGTCTCCAGATTGAAGAAGAGGAGGGGTGTGTGGTGAGGATAAAGGTGAGTCAGTCTCCAGAATGAAGAAGGGGAGGGGTGTGTGGTGAGGATAAAGGTGAGTCAGTCCCCAGAATGAAGAAGGGGAGGGGTGTGTGGTGAGGATATGGGAGAGTCAGTCTCCAGAATGAAGAAGGGGAGGGGTGTGTGGTGAGGATGAAGGAGAGTCAGTCTCCAGAATGAAGAAGGGGAGGTGTGTGGTGAGGATATAGGAGAGTCAGTCTCCAGAATGAAGAAGGGGATGTGTGTGGTGAGGATAAAGGAGAGTCAGTCTCCAGAATGAAGATGGGGAGGTGTGTGTGGTGAGGATAAAGGAGAGTCAGTCTCCAGAATGAAGAAGGGGAGGGGTGTGTGGTGAGGATAAAGGAGAGTCAGTCTCCAGAATGAAGAAGGGGAGGTGTGTGTGGTGAGGATAAAGGAGAGTCAGTCTCCAGAATGAAGAAGGGGAGGTGTGTGGTATGGATGAAGGAGAGTCAGTCTCCAGAATGAAGAAGGGGAGGGGTGTGTGGTGAGGATGAAGGAGAGTCAGTCTCCAGAATGAAGAAGGGGAGGTGTGTGGTGAGGATAAAGGAGAGTCAGTCTCCAGAATGAAGAAGGGGAGGGGTGTGTGGTAAGGATAAAGGAGAGTCAGTCTCCAGAATGAAGAAGGGGAGGTGTGTGTGGTGAGGATAAAGGAGAGTCAGTCTCCAGAATGAAGAAGGGGAGGTGTGTGTGGTGAGGATGAAGGAGAGTCAGTCTCCAGAAAAGAATGGGAGGTGTGTGTGGTGAGGATATGGGAGAGTCAGTCTCCAGAATGACGAAGTTGAGGGGTGTGTGGTGAGGATAAAGGAGAGTCAGTCTCCAGAATGAAGAAGGGGAGGTGTGTGTGGTGAGGATATGGGAGAGTCAGTCTCCAGAATGACGAAGTTGAGGGGTGTGTGTTGAGGATGAACGAGAGTCAGTCTCCAGAATGAAGAAGGGGAGGGGTGTGTGGTGAGGATATGGGAGAGTCAGTCTCCAGAATGAAGAAGGGGAGGGGTGTGTGGTGAGGATAAATGTGAGTCAGTCTCCAGAATGAAGAAGGGGAGGGGTGTGTGGTGAGGATAAAGGTGAGTCAGTCCCCAGAATGAAGAAGGGGAGGGGTGTGTGGTGAGGATAAAGGTGAGTCAGTCCCCAGAATGAAGAAGGGGAGGGGTGTGTGGTGAGGATGAAGGAGAGTCAGTCTCCAGAATGAAGAAGGGGAGGTGTGTGTGGTGAGGATGAAGGAGAGTCAGTCTCCAGAAAAGAAGGGGAGGGGTGTGTGGTGAGGATAAAGGAGAGTCAGTCTCCAGAATGAAGAAGGGGAGGGGTGTGTGGTGAGGATATGGGAGAGTCAGTCTCCAGAATGACGAAGTTGAGGGGTGTGTGGTGAGGATGAACGAGAGTCAGTCTACAGAATGAAGAAGGGGAGGGGTGTGTGGTGAGGATATGGGAGAGTCAGTCTCCAGAATGAAGAAGGGGAGGTGTGTGGTGAGGATGAAGGAGAGTCAGTCTCCAGAATGAAGAAGGGCAGGGGTGTGTGGTGAGGATAAAGGAGAGTCAGTCTCCAGAATGAAGAAGGGGAGGTGTGTGTGGTGAGGATAAAGGAGAGTCAGTCTCCAGAATGAAGAAGGGGAGGGGTGTGTGGTGAGAATATGGGAGAGTCAGTCTCCAGAATGACGAAGAGGAGGTGTGTGGTGAGGATAAAGGAGAGTCAGTCTCCAGAATGAAGAAGGGGAGGGGTGTGTGGTGAGGATAAAGGAGAGTCAGTCTCCAGAATGAAGAAGGGGAGGTGTGTGGTATGGATGAAGGAGAGTCAGTCTCCAGAATGAAGAAGGGCAGGGGTGTGTGGTGAGGATGAACGAGAGTCAGTCTCCAGAATGAAGAAGGGGAGTGGTGTGTGGTGAGGATATTGGAGAGTCAGTCTCCAGAATGACGAAGTTGAGGGGTGTGTGTTGAGGATGAACGAGAGTCAGTCTCCAGAATGAAGAAGGGGAGGGGTGTGTGGTGAGGATATGGGAGAGTCAGTCTCCAGAATGAAGAAGGGGAGGGGTGTGTGGTGAGGATAAAGGAGAGTCAGTCTCCAGAATGAAGAAGGGGAGGGGTGTGTGGTGAGGATATGGGAGAGTCAGTCTCCAGAATGACGAAGTTGAGGGGTGTGTGGTGAGGATGAAGGAGAGTCAGTCTCCAGAATGAAGAAGGGCAGGGGTGTGTGGTGAGGATAAAGGAGAGTCAGTCTCCAGAATGAAGAAGGGGAGGGGTGTGTGGTGAGAATAAAGGAGAGTCAGTCTCCAGATTGAAGAAGAGGAGGGGTGTGTGGTGAGGATAAAGGTGAGTCAGTCTCCAGAATGAAGAAGGGGAGGGGTGTGTGGTGAGGATAAAGGTGAGTCAGTCCCCAGAATGAAGAAGGGGAGGGGTGTGTGGTGAGGATATGGGAGAGTCAGTCTCCAGAATGAAGAAGGGGAGGGGTGTGTGGTGAGGATGAAGGAGAGTCAGTCTCCAGAATGAAGAAGGGGAGGTGTGTGGTGAGGATATAGGAGAGTCAGTCTCCAGAATGAAGAAGGGGATGTGTGTGGTGAGGATAAAGGAGAGTCAGTCTCCAGAATGAAGATGGGGAGGTGTGTGTGGTGAGGATAAAGGAGAGTCAGTCTCCAGAATGAAGAAGGGGAGGGGTGTGTGGTGAGGATAAAGGAGAGTCAGTCTCCAGAATGAAGAAGGGGAGGTGTGTGTGGTGAGGATGAAGGAGAGTCAGTCTCCAGAAAAGAAGGGGAGGTGTGTGTGGTGAGGATATGGGAGAGTCAGTCTCCAGAATGACGAAGTTGAGGGGTGTGTGGTGAGGATAAAGGAGAGTCAGTCTCCAGAATGAAGAATGGGAGGTGTGTGTGGTGAGGATGAAGGAGAGTCAGTCTCCAGAAAAGAAGGGGAGGTGTGTGTGGTGAGGGTATGGGAGAGTCAGTCTCCAGAATGACGAAGTTGAGGGGTGTGTGGTGAGGATGAACGAGAGTCAGTCTCCAGAATTAAGAAGGGGAGGGGTGTGTGGTGAGGATATGGGAGAGTCAGTCTCCAGAATGAAGAAGGGGAGGGGTGTGTGGTGAGGATATGGGAGAGTCAGTCTCCAGAATGACGAAGTTGAGGGGTGTGTGGTGAGGATGAACGAGAGCCAGTCTCCAGAATGAAGAAGGGGAGGTGTGTGTGGTGAGGATATGGGAGAGTCAGTCTCCAGAATGACGAAGTTGAGGGGTGTGTGGTGAGGATGAACGAGAGTCAGTCTCCAGAATGAAGAAGGGGAGGGGTGTGTGGTGAGGATATGGGAGAGTCAGTCTCCAGAATGACGAAGTTGAGGGGTGTGTGTTGAGGATGAACGAGAGTCAGTCTCCAGAATGAAGAAGGGGAGGGGTGTGTGGTGAGGATATGGGAGAGTCAGTCTCCAGAATGAAGAAGGGGAGGGGTGTGTGTTGAGGATAAAGGAGAGTCAGTCTCCAGAATGAAGAAGGGGAGGGGTGTGTGGTGAGGATATGGGAGAGTCAGTCTCCAGAATGACGAAGTTGAGGGGTGTGTGGTGAGGATGAAGGAGAGTCAGTCTCCAGAATGAAGAAGGGCAGGGGTGTGTGGTGAGGATAAAGGAGAGTCAGTCTCCAGAATGAAGAAGGGGAGGGGTGTGTGGTGAGGATAAAGGAGAGTCAGTCTCCAGATTGAAGAAGCGGAGGGGTGTGTGGTGAGGATAAAGGTGAGTCAGTCTCCAGAATGAAGAAGGGGTGGGGTGTGTGGTGAGGATAAAGGTGAGTCAGTCCCCAGAATGAAGAAGGGGAGGGGTGTGTGGTGAGGATATGGGAGAGTCAGTCTCCAGAATGAAGAAGGGGAGGGGTGTGTGGTGAGGATGAAGGAGAGTCAGTCTCCAGAATGAAGAAGGGGAGGTGTGTGGTGAGGATAAAGGAGAGTCAGTCTCCAGAATGAAGAATGGGATGTGTGTGGTGAGGATAAAGGAGAGTCAGTCTCCAGAATGAAGATGGGGAGGTGTGTGTGGTGAGGATAAAGGAGAGTCAGTCTCCAGAATGAAGAAGGGGAGGGGTGTGTGGTGAGGATAAAGGAGAGTCAGTCTCCAGAATGAAGAAGGGGAGGTGTGTGTGGTGAGGATGAAGGAGAGTCAGTCTCCAGAAAAGAAGGGGAGGTGTGTGTGGTGAGGATATGGGAGAGTCAGTCTCCAGAATGACGAAGTTGAGGGGTGTGTGGTGAGGATAAAGGAGAGTCAGTCTCCAGAATGAAGAATGGGAGGTGTGTGTGGTGAGGATGAAGGAGAGTCAGTCTCCAGAAAAGAAGGGGAGGTGTGTGTGGTGAGTCTCCAGAATGAAGAAGGGGAGGGGTGTGTGGTGAGGATAAAGGAGAGTCAGTCTCCAGAATGAAGAAGGGGAGGTGTGTGTGGTGAGGATGAAGGAGAGTCAGTCTCCAGAAAAGAAGGGGAGGTGTGTGTGGTGAGGATATGGGAGAGTCAGTCTCCAGAATGACGAAGTTGAGGGGTGTGTGGTGAGGATAAAGGAGAGTCAGTCTCCAGAATGAAGAATGGGAGGTGTGTGTGGTGAGGATGAAGGAGAGTCAGTCTCCAGAAAAGAAGGGGAGGTGTGTGTGGTGAGGGTATGGGAGAGTCAGTCTCCAGAATGACGAAGTTGAGGGGTGTGTGGTGAGGATGAACGAGAGTCAGTCTCCAGAATTAAGAAGGGGAGGGGTGTGTGGTGAGGATATGGGAGAGTCAGTCTCCAGAATGAAGAAGGGGAGGGGTGTGTGGTGAGGATAAAGGTGAGTCAGTCCCCAGAATGAAGAAGGGGAGGGGTGTGTGGTGAGGATATGGGAGAGTCAGTCTCCAGAATGAAGAAGGGGAGGGGTGTGTGGTGAGGATGAAGGAGAGTCAGTCTCCAGAATGAAGAAGGGGAGGTGTGTGGTGAGGATAAAGGAGAGTCAGTCTCCAGAATGAAGAATGGGATGTGTGTGGTGAGGATAAAGGAGAGTCAGTCTCCAGAATGAAGATGGGGAGGTGTGTGTGGTGAGGATAAAGGAGAGTCAATCTCCAGAATGAAGAAGGGGAGGGGTGTGTGGTGAGGATAAAGGAGAGTCAGTCTCCAGAATGAAGAAGGGGAGGTGTGTGTGGTGAGGATGAAGGAGAGTCAGTCTCCAGAAAAGAAGGGGAGGTGTGTGTGGTGAGGATATGGGAGAGTCAGTCTCCAGAATGACGAAGTTGAGGGGTGTGTGGTGAGGATAAAGGAGAGTCAGTCTCCAGAATGAAGAATGGGAGGTGTGTGTGGTGAGGATGAAGGAGAGTCAGTCTCCAGAAAAGAAGGGGAGGTGTGTGTGGTGAGGGTATGGGAGAGTCAGTCTCCAGAATGACGAAGATGAGGGGTGTGTGGTGAGGATGAACGAGAGTCAGTCTCCAGAATTAAGAAGGGGAGGGGTGTGTGGTGAGGATATGGGAGAGTCAGTCTCCAGAATGAAGAAGGGGAGGGGTGTGTGGTGAGGATATGGGAGAGTCAGTCTCCAGAATGACGAAGTTGAGGGGTGTGTGGTGAGGATGAACGAGAGTCAGTCTCCAGAATGAAGAAGGGGAGGGGTGTGTGGTGAGGATATGGGAGAGTCAGTCTCCAGAATGAAGAAGGGGAGGGGTGTGTGGTGAGGATAAAGGAGAGTCAGTCTCCAGAATGAAGAAGGGGAGGGGTTTGTGGTGAGGATATGGGAGAGTCAGTCTCCAGAATGACGAAGTTGAGGGGTGTGTGGTGAGGATGAAGGAGAGTCAGTCTCCAGAATGAAGAAGGGCAGGGGTGTGTGGTGAGGATAAAGGAGAGTCAGTCTCCAGAATGAAGAAGGGGAGGGGTGTGTGGTGAGGATAAAGGAGAGTCAGTCTCCAGAATGAAGAAGGGGAGGGGTGTGTGGTGAGGATAAAGGTGAGTCAGTCTCCAGAATGAAGAAGGGGAGGGGTGTGTGGTGAGGATAAAGGTGAGTCTGTCCCCAGAATGAAGAAGGGGAGGGGTGTGTGGTGAGGATATGGGAGAGTCAGTCTCCAGAATGAAGAAGGGGAGGGGTGTGTTGTGAGGATAAAGGTGAGTCGGTACCCAGAATGAAGAAGGGGAGGGGTGTGTGGTGAGGATAAAGGAGAGTCAGTCTCCAGAATGATGAAGGGAGGGGTGTGTGGTGAGGATAAAGGAGAGTCAGTCTCCAGAGTGAAGAAGGGGAGGTGTGTGTGGTGAGGATGAAGGAGAGTCAGTCTCCAGAAAAGAAGGGGAGGGGTGTGTGGTGAGGATAAAGGAGAGTCAGTCTCCAGAATGAAGAAGGGGAAGGGTGTGTGGTGAGGATAAAGGAGAGTCAGTCTCCAGAGTGAAGAAGGGGAGGTGTGTGTGGTGAGGATGAAGGAGAGTCAGTCTCCAGAAAAGAAGGGGAGGGGTGTGTGGTGAGGATAAAGGAGAGTCAGTCTCCAGAATGAAGAAGGGGAAGGGTGTGTGGTGAGGATAAAGGAGAGTCAGTCTCCAGAGTGAAGAAGGGGAGGTGTGTGTGGTGAGGATGAAGGAGAGTCAGTCTCCAGAAAAGAAGGGGAGGGGTGTGTGGTGAGGATAAAGGAGAGTCAGTCTCCAGAATGAAGAAGGGGAGGGGTGTGTGGTGAGGATGAACGAGAGTCAGTCTCCAGAATGAAGAAGGGGAGGGGTGTGTGGTGAGGATATGGGAGAGTCAGTCTCCAGAATGAAGAAGGGGAGGGGTGTGTGGTGAGGATGAAGGAGAGTCAGTCTCCAGAATGAAGAAGGGGAGGTGTGTGGTGAGGAAAAAGGAGAGTCAGTCTCCAGAATGAAGAAGGGGAGGGGTGTGTGGTAAGGATAAAGGAGAGTCAGTCTCCAGAATGAAGAAGGGGAGGTGTGTGTGGTGAGGATAAAGGAGAGTCAGTCTCCAGAATGAAGAAGGGGAGGTGTGTGTGGTGAGGATGAAGGAGAGTCAGTCTCCAGAAAAGAATGGGAGGTGTGTGTGGTGAGGATATGGGAGAGTCAGTCTCCAGAATGCCGAAGTTGAGGGGTGTGTGGTGAGGATAAAGGAGAGTCAGTCTCCAGAATGAAGAAGGGGAGGTGTGTGTGGTGAGGATATGGGAGATTCAGTCTCCAGAATGACGAAGTTGAGGGGTGTGTGGTGAGGATGAACGAGAGTCAGTCTCCAGAATGAAGAAGGGGAGTGGTGTGTGGTGAGGATATTGGAGAGTCAGTCTCCAGAATGACGAAGTTGAGGGGTGTGTGTTGAGGATGAACGAGAGTCAGTCTCCAGAATGAAGAAGGGGAGGGGTGTGTGGTGAGGATATGGGAGAGTCAGTCTCCAGAATGAAGAAGGGGAGGGGTGTGTGGTGAGGATAAAGGAGAGTCAGTCTCCAGAATGAAGAAGGGGAGGGGTGTGTGGTGAGGATATGGGAGAGTCAGTCTCCAGAATGACGAAGTTGAGGGGTGTGTGGTGAGGATGAAGGAGAGTCAGTCTCCAGAATGAAGAAGGGCAGGGGTGTGTGGTGAGGATAAAGGAGAGTCAGTCTCCAGAATGAAGAAGGGGAGGGGTGTGTGGTGAGGATAAAGGAGAGTCAGTCTCCAGAATGAAGAAGGGGAGGGGTGTGTGGTGAGGATAAAGGAGAGTCAGTCTCCAGAATGAAGAAGGGGAGGGGTGTGTGGTGAGGATAAAGGAGAGTCAGTCTCCAGATTGAAGAAGAGGAGGGGTGTGTGGTGAGGATAAAGGTGAGTCAGTCTCCAGAATGAAGAAGGGGAGGGGTGTGTGGTGAGGATAAAGGTGAGTCAGTCCCCAGAATGAAGAAGGGGAGGGGTGTGTGGTGAGGATATGGGAGAGTCAGTCTCCAGAATGAAGAAGGGGAGGGGTGTGTGGTGAGGATAAAGGAGAGTCAGTCTCCAGAATGAAGAAGGGGAGGGGTGTGTGGTGAGGATATGGGAGAGTCAGTCTCCAGAATGACGAAGTTGAGGGGTGTGTGGTGAGGATGAAGGAGAGTCAGTCTCCAGAATGAAGAAGGGCAGGGGTGTGTGGTGAGGATAAAGGAGAGTCAGTCTCCAGAATGAAGAAGGGGAGGGGTGTGTGGTGAGGATAAAGGAGAGTCAGTCTCCAGAATGAAGAAGGGGAGGGGTGTGTGGTGAGGATAAAGGAGAGTCAGTCTCCAGAATGAAGAAGGGGAGGGGTGTGTGGTGAGGATAAAGGAGAGTCAGTCTCCAGATTGAAGAAGAGGAGGGGTGTGTGGTGAGGATAAAGGTGAGTCAGTCTCCAGAATGAAGAAGGGGAGGGGTGTGTGGTGAGGATAAAGGTGAGTCAGTCCCCAGAATGAAGAAGGGGAGGGGTGTGTGGTGAGGATATGGGAGAGTCAGTCTCCAGAATGAAGAAGGGGAGGGGTGTGTGGTGAGGATGAAGGAGAGTCAGTCTCCAGAATGAAGAAGGGGAGGTGTGTGGTGAGGATATAGGAGAGTCAGTCTCCAGAATGAAGAAGGGGATGTGTGTGGTGAGGATAAAGGAGAGTCAGTCTCCAGAATGAAGATGGGGAGGTGTGTGTGGTGAGGATAAAGGAGAGTCAGTCTCCAGAATGAAGAAGGGGAGGGGTGTGTGGTGAGGATAAAGGAGAGTCAGTCTCCAGAATGAAGAAGGGGAGGTGTGTGTGGTGAGGATGAAGGAGAGTCAGTCTCCAGAAAAGAAGGGGAGGTGTGTGTGGTGAGGATATGGGAGAGTCAGTCTCCAGAATGACGAAGTTGAGGGGTGTGTGGTGAGGATAAAGGAGAGTCAGTCTCCAGAATGAAGAATGGGAGGTGTGTGTGGTGAGGATGAAGGAGAGTCAGTCTCCAGAAAAGAAGGGGAGGTGTGTGTGGTGAGGGTATGGGAGAGTCAGTCTCCAGAATGACGAAGTTGAGGGGTGTGTGGTGAGGATGAACGAGAGTCAGTCTCCAGAATTAAGAAGGGGAGGGGTGTGTGGTGAGGATATGGGAGAGTCAGTCTCCAGAATGAAGAAGGGGAGGGGTGTGTGGTGAGGATATGGGAGAGTCAGTCTCCAGAATGACGAAGTTGAGGGGTGTGTGGTGAGGATGAACGAGAGCCAGTCTCCAGAATGAAGAAGGGGAGGTGTGTGTGGTGAGGATATGGGAGAGTCAGTCTCCAGAATGACGAAGTTGAGGGGTGTGTGGTGAGGATGAACGAGAGTCAGTCTCCAGAATGAAGAAGGGGAGGGGTGTGTGGTGAGGATATGGGAGAGTCAGTCTCCAGAATGACGAAGTTGAGGGGTGTGTGTTGAGGATGAACGAGAGTCAGTCTCCAGAATGAAGAAGGGGAGGGGTGTGTGGTGAGGATATGGGAGAGTCAGTCTCCAGAATGAAGAAGGGGAGGGGTGTGTGGTGAGGATAATTAGAGTCAGTCTCCAGAATGAAGAAGGGGAGGGGTGTGTGGTGAGGATAAAGGAGAGTCAGTCTCCAGATTGAAGAAGCGGAGGGGTGTGTGGTGAGCATAAAGGTGAGTCAGTCTCCAGAAAAGAAGGGGAGGTGTGTGTGGTGAGGATATGGGAGAGTCAGTCTCCAGAATGACGAAGTTGAGGGGTGTGTGGTGAGGATAAAGGAGAGTCAGTCTCCAGAATGAAGAATGGGAGGTGTGTGTGGTGAGGATGAAGGAGAGTCAGTCTCCAGAAAAGAAGGGGAGGTGTGTGTGGTGAGGGTATGGGAGAGTCAGTCTCCAGAATGACGAAGTTGAGGGGTGTGTGGTGAGGATGAACGAGAGTCAGTCTCCAGAATTAAGAAGGGGAGGGGTGTGTGGTGAGGATATGGGAGAGTCAGTCTCCAGAATGAAGAAGGGGAGGGGTGTGTGGTGAGGATATGGGAGAGTCAGTCTCCAGAATGACGAAGTTGAGGGGTGTGTGGTGAGGATGAACGAGAGCCAGTCTCCAGAATGAAGAAGGGGAGGTGTGTGTGGTGAGGATATGGGAGAGTCAGTCTCCAGAATGACGAAGTTGAGGGGTGTGTGGTGAGGATGAACGAGAGTCAGTCTCCAGAATGAAGAAGGGGAGGGGTGTGTGGTGAGGATATGGGAGAGTCAGTCTCCAGAATGACGAAGTTGAGGGGTGTGTGTTGAGGATGAACGAGAGTCAGTCTCCAGAATGAAGAAGGGGAGGGGTGTGTGGTGAGGATATGGGAGAGTCAGTCTCCAGAATGAAGAAGGGGAGGGGTGTGTGGTGAGGATAAAGGAGAGTCAGTCTCCAGAATGAAGAAGCGGAGGGGTGTGTGGTGAGGATAAAGGTGAGTCTGTCTCCAGAATGAAGAAGGGGTGGGGTGTGTGGTGAGGATAAAGGTGAGTCAGTCCCCAGAATGAAGAAGGGGAGGGGTGTGTGGTGAGGATATGGGAGAGTCAGTCTCCAGAATGAAGAAGGGGAGGGGTGTGTGGTGAGGATGAAGGAGAGTCAGTCTCCAGAATGAAGAAGGGGAGGTGTGTGGTGAGGATAAAGGAGAGTCAGTCTCCAGAATGAAGAATGGGATGTGTGTGGTGAGGATAAAGGAGAGTCAGTCTCCAGAATGAAGATGGGGAGGTGTGTGTGGTGAGGATAAAGGAGAGTCAGTCTCCAGAATGAAGAAGGGGAGGGGTGTGTGGTGAGGATAAAGGAGAGTCAGTCTCCAGAATGAAGAAGGGGAGGTGTGTGTGGTGAGGATGAAGGAGAGTCAGTCTCCAGAAAAGAAGGGGAGGTGTGTGTGGTGAGGATATGGGAGAGTCAGTCTCCAGAATGACGAAGTTGAGGGGTGTGTGGTGAGGATAAAGGAGAGTCAGTCTCCAGAATGAAGAATGGGAGGTGTGTGTGGTGAGGATGAAGGAGAGTCAGTCTCCAGAAAAGAAGGGGAGGTGTGTGTGGTGAGGGTATGGGAGAGTCAGTCTCCAGAATGACGAAGTTGAGGGGTGTGTGGTGAGGATGAACGAGAGTCAGTCTCCAGAATTAAGAAGGGGAGGGGTGTGTGGTGAGGATAAAGGAGAGTCAGTCTCCAGAATGAAGAAGGGGAGGGGTGTGTGGTGAGGATAAAGGTGAGTCTGTCCCCAGAATGAAGAAGAGGAGGGGTGTGTGGTGAGGATATGGGAGAGTCAGTCTCCAGAATGAAGAAGGGGAGGGGTGTGTGGTGAGGATAAAGGTGAGTCAGTCCCCAGAATGAAGAAGGGGAGGGGTGTGTGGTGAGGATAAAGGAGAGTCAGTCTCCAGAATGATGAAGGGAGGGGTGTGTGGTGAGGATAAAGGAGAGTCAGTCTCCAGAGTGAAGAAGGGGAGGTGTGTGTGGTGAGGATGAAGGAGAGTCAGTCTCCAGAAAAGAAGGGGAGGGGTGTGTGGTGAGGATAAAGGAGAGTCAGTCTCCAGAATGAAGAAGGGGAAGGGTGTGTGGTGAGGATATGGGAGAGTCAGTCTCCAGAATGACGAAGTTGAGGGGTGTGTGGTGAGGATGAACGAGAGTCAGTCTCCAGAATGAAGAAGGGGAGGGGTGTGTGGTGAGGATATGGGAGAGTCAGTCTCCAGAATGAAGAAGGGGAGGGGTGTGTGGTGAGGATATGGGAGAGTCAGTCTCCAGAATGACGAAGTTGAGGGGTGTGTGTTGAGGATGAACGAGAGTCAGTCTCCAGAATGAAGAAGGGGAGGGGTGTGTGGTGAGGATATGGGAGAGTCAGTCTCCAGAATGAAGAAGGGGAGGGGTGTGTGGTGAGGATAAAGGAGAGTCAGTCTCCAGAATGAAGAAGGGGAGGGGTGTGTGGTGAGGATATGGGAGAGTCAGTCTTCAGAATGACGAAGTTGAGGGGTGTGGTGAGGATGAAGGAGAGTCAGTCTCCAGAATGAAGAAGGGCAGGGGTGTGTGGTGAGGATAAAGGAGAGTCAGTCTCCAGAATGACGAAGGGGAGGTGTGTGGTGAGGATAAAGGAGAGTCAGTCTCCAGAATGAAGAAGGGGAGGGGTGTGTGGTGAGGATAAAGGAGAGTCAGTCTCCAGAATGAAGAAGGGGAGGTGTGTGGTATGGATGAAGGAGAGTCAGTCTCCAGAATGAAGAAGGGGAGGGGTGTGTGGTGAGGATGAAGGAGAGTCAGTCTCCAGAATGAAGAAGGGGAGGTGTGTTGTGAGGATATGGGAGAGTCAGTCTCCAGAATGAAGAAGGGGAGGTGAGTGGTGAGGATAAAGGAGAGTCAGTCTCCAGAATGAAGAAGGGGAGGGGTGTGTGGTGAGGATAAAGGAGAGTCAGTCTCCAGAATGATGAAGGGGAGGGGTGTGTGGTGAGGATAAAGGAGAGTCAGTCTCCAGAATGAAGAAGGGGAGGTGTGTGTGGTGAGGATAAAGGAGAGTCAGTCTCCAGAATGAAGAAGGGGAGGGGTGTGTGGTGAGGATATGGGAGAGTCAGTCTCCAGAATGACGAAGTTGAGGGGTGTGTGGTGAGGATGAACGAGAGTCAGTCTCCAGAATGAAGAAGGGGAGGGGTGTGTGGTGAGGATATGGGAGAGTCAGTCTCCAGAATGAAGAAGAGGAGGGGTGTGTGGTGAGGATAAAGGAGAGTCAGTCTCCAGAATGAAGAAGGGGAGGGGTGTGTGGTGAGGATATGGGAGAGTCAGTCTCCAGAATGACGAAGTTGAGGAGTGTGTGGTGAGGATGAAGGAGAGTCAGTCTCCAGAATGAAGAATGACAGGGGTGTGTGGTGAGGATAAAGGAGAGTCAGTCTCCAGAATGAAGAAGGGGAGGTGTGTGTGGTGAGGATAAAGGAGAGTCAGTCTCCAGAATGAAGAAGGGGAGGTGTGTGGTATGGATGAAGGAGAGTCAGTCTCCAGAATGAAGAAGGGGAGGGGTGTGTGGTGAGGATGAAGGAGAGTCAGTCTTCAGAATGAAGAAGGGGAGGTGTGTGGTGAGGATAAAGGAGAGTCAGTCTCCAGAATGAAGAAGGGGAGGGGTGTGTGGTAAGGATAAAGGAGAGTCAGTCTCCAGAATGAAGAAGGGGAGGTGTGTGTGGTGAGGATAAAGGAGAGTCAGTCTCCAGAATGAAGAAGGGGAGGTGTGTGTGGTGAGGATGAAGGAGAGTCAGTCTCCAGAAAAGAATGGGAGGTGTGTGTGGTGAGGATATGGGAGAGTCAGTCTCCAGAATGACGAAGTTGAGGGGTGTGTGGTGAGGATAAAGGAGAGTCAGTCTCCAGAATGAAGAAGGGGAGGTGTGTGTGGTGAGGATATGGGAGAGTCAGTCTCCAGAATGACGAAGTTGAGGGGTGTGTGGTGAGGATGAACGAGAGTCAGTCTCCAGAATGAAGAAGGGGAGGGGTGTGTGGTGAGGATATGGGAGAGTCAGTCTCCAGAATGACGAAGTTGAGGGGTGTGTGTTGAGGATGAACGAGAGTCAGTCTCCAGAATGAAGAAGGGGAGGGGTGTGTGGTGAGGATATGGGAGAGTCAGTCTCCAGAATGAAGAAGGGGAGGGGTGTGTGGTGAGGATAAAGGAGAGTCAGTCTCCAGAATGAAGAAGGGGAGGGGTGTGTGGTGAAGATATGGGAGAGTCAGTCTCCAGAATGACGATGTTGAGGGGTGTGTGGTGAGGATGAAGGAGAGTCATTCTCCAGAATGAAGAAGGGCAGGGGTGTGTGGTGAGGATAAAGGAGAGTCAGTCTCCAGAATGAAGAAAGGGAGGGGTGTGTGGTGAGGATAAAGGAGAGTCAGTCTCCAGAATGAAGAAGGGGAGGGGTGTGTGTTGAGGATAAAGGTGAGTCAGTCTCCAGAATGAAGAAGGGGAGGGGTGTGTTGTGAGGATAAAGGTGAGTCAGTCCCCAGAATGAAGAAGGGGAGGGGTGTGTGGTGAGGATATGGGAGAGTCAGTCTCCAGAATGAAGAAGGGGAGGGGTGTGTGGTGAGGATGAAGGAGAGTCAGTCTCCAGAATGAAGAAGGGGACGTGTGTGGTGAGGATAAAGGAGAGTCAGTCTCCAGAATGACGAAGTTGAGGGGTGTGTGGTGAGAATAAAGGAGAGTCAGTCTCCAGAATGAAGAAGGGGAGGTGTGTGTGGTGAGGATATGGGAGAGTCAGTCTCCAGAATGAAGAAGGGGAGGTGTGTGGTATGGATGAAGGAGAGTCAGTCTCCAGAATGAAGAAGGGGAGGGGTGTGTGGTGAGGATGAAGGAGAGTCAGTCTCCAGAATGAAGAAGGGGAGGTGTGTTGTGAGGATATGGGAGAGTCAGTCTCCAGAATGAAGAAGGGGAGGTGAGTGGTGAGGATAAAGGAGAGTCAGTCTCCAGAATGAAGAAGGGGAGGGGTGTGTGGTGAGGATAAAGGAGAGTCAGTCTCCAGAATGATGAAGGGGAGGGGTGTGTGGTGAGGATAAAGGAGAGTCAGTCTCCAGAATGAAGAAGAGGAGGGGTGTGTGGTGAGGATAAAGGAGAGTCAGTCTCCAGAATGAAGAAGGGGAGGGGTGTGTGGTGAGGATATGGGAGAGTCAGTCTCCAGAATGACGAAGTTGAGGAGTGTGTGGTGAGGATGAAGGAGAGTCAGTCTCCAGAATGAAGAATGACAGGGGTGTGTGGTGAGGATAAAGGAGAGTCAGTCTCCAGAATGAAGAAGGGGAGGTGTGTGTGGTGAGGATAAAGGAGAGTCAGTCTCCAGAATGAAGAAGGGGAGGTGTGTGGTATGGATGAAGGAGAGTCAGTCTCCAGAATGAAGAAGGGGAGGGGTGTGTGGTGAGGATGAAGGAGAGTCAGTCTTCAGAATGAAGAAGGGGAGGTGTGTGGTGAGGATAAAGGAGAGTCAGTCTCCAGAATGAAGAAGGGGAGGGGTGTGTGGTAAGGATAAAGGAGAGTCAGTCTCCAGAATGAAGAAGGGGAGGTGTGTGTGGTGAGGATAAAGGAGAGTCAGTCTCCAGAATGAAGAAGGGGAGGTGTGTGTGGTGAGGATGAAGGAGAGTCAGTCTCCAGAAAAGAATGGGAGGTGTGTGTGGTGAGGATATGGGAGAGTCAGTCTCCAGAATGACGAAGTTGAGGGGTGTGTGGTGAGGATAAAGGAGAGTCAGTCTCCAGAATGAAGAAGGGGAGGTGTGTGTGGTGAGGATATGGGAGAGTCAGTCTCCAGAATGACGAAGTTGAGGGGTGTGTGGTGAGGATGAACGAGAGTCAGTCTCCAGAATGAAGAAGGGGAGGGGTGTGTGGTGAGGATATGGGAGAGTCAGTCTCCAGAATGACGAAGTTGAGGGGTGTGTGTTGAGGATGAACGAGAGTCAGTCTCCAGAATGAAGAAGGGGAGGGGTGTGTGGTGAGGATATGGGAGAGTCAGTCTCCAGAATGAAGAAGGGGAGGGGTGTGTGGTGAGGATAAAGGAGAGTCAGTCTCCAGAATGAAGAAGGGGAGGGGTGTGTGGTGAAGATATGGGAGAGTCAGTCTCCAGAATGACGATGTTGAGGGGTGTGTGGTGAGGATGAAGGAGAGTCATTCTCCAGAATGAAGAAGGGCAGGGGTGTGTGGTGAGGATAAAGGAGAGTCAGTCTCCAGAATGAAGAAAGGGAGGGGTGTGTGGTGAGGATAAAGGAGAGTCAGTCTCCAGAATGAAGAAGGGGAGGGGTGTGTGTTGAGGATAAAGGTGAGTCAGTCTCCAGAATGAAGAAGGGGAGGGGTGTGTTGTGAGGATAAAGGTGAGTCAGTCCCCAGAATGAAGAAGGGGAGGGGTGTGTGGTGAGGATATGGGAGAGTCAGTCTCCAGAATGAAGAAGGGGAGGGGTGTGTGGTGAGGATGAAGGAGAGTCAGTCTCCAGAATGAAGAAGGGGACGTGTGTGGTGAGGATAAAGGAGAGTCAGTCTCCAGAATGACGAAGTTGAGGGGTGTGTGGTGAGAATAAAGGAGAGTCAGTCTCCAGAATGAAGAAGGGGAGGTGTGTGTGGTGAGGATATGGGAGAGTCAGTCTCCAGAATGAAGAAGGGGAGGTGTGTGGTATGGATGAAGGAGAGTCAGTCTCCAGAATGAAGAAGGGGAGGGGTGTGTGGTGAGGATGAAGGAGAGTCAGTCTCCAGAATGAAGAAGGGGAGGGGTGTGTTGTGAGGATATGGGAGAGTCAGTCTCCAGAATGAAGAAGGGGAGGTGAGTGGTGAGGATAAAGGAGAGTCAGTCTCCAGAATGAAGAAGGGGAGGGGTGTGTGGTGAGGATAAAGGAGAGTCAGTCTCCAGAATGATGAAGGGGAGGGGTGTGTGGTGAGGATAAAGGAGAGTCAGTCTCCAGAATGAAGAAGAGGAGGGGTGTGTGGTGAGGATAAAGGAGAGTCAGTCTCCAGAATGAAGAAGGGGAGGGGTGTGTGGTGAGGATATGGGAGAGTCAGTCTCCAGAATGACGAAGTTGAGGAGTGTGTGGTGAGGATGAAGGAGAGTCAGTCTCCAGAATGAAGAATGACAGGGGTGTGTGGTGAGGATAAAGGAGAGTCAGTCTCCAGAATGAAGAAGGGGAGGTGTGTGTGGTGAGGATAAAGGAGAGTCAGTCTCCAGAATGAAGAAGGGGAGGTGTGTGGTATGGATGAAGGAGAGTCAGTCTCCAGAATGAAGAAGGGGAGGGGTGTGTGGTGAGGATGAAGGAGAGTCAGTCTTCAGAATGAAGAAGGGGAGGTGTGTGGTGAGGATAAAGGAGAGTCAGTCTCCAGAATGAAGAAGGGGAGGGGTGTGTGGTAAGGATAAAGGAGAGTCAGTCTCCAGAATGAAGAAGGGGAGGTGTGTGTGGTGAGGATAAAGGAGAGTCAGTCTCCAGAATGAAGAAGGGGAGGTGTGTGTGGTGAGGATGAAGGAGAGTCAGTCTCCAGAAAAGAATGGGAGGTGTGTGTGGTGAGGATATGGGAGAGTCAGTCTCCAGAATGACGAAGTTGAGGGGTGTGTGGTGAGGATAAAGGAGAGTCAGTCTCCAGAATGAAGAAGGGGAGGTGTGTGTGGTGAGGATATGGGAGAGTCAGTCTCCAGAATGACGAAGTTGAGGGGTGTGTGGTGAGGATGAACGAGAGTCAGTCTCCAGAATGAAGAAGGGGAGGGGTGTGTGGTGAGGATATGGGAGAGTCAGTCTCCAGAATGACGAAGTTGAGGGGTGTGTGTTGAGGATGAACGAGAGTCAGTCTCCAGAATGAAGAAGGGGAGGGGTGTGTGGTGAGGATATGGGAGAGTCAGTCTCCAGAATGAAGAAGGGGAGGGGTGTGTGGTGAGGATAAAGGAGAGTCAGTCTCCAGAATGAAGAAGGGGAGGGGTGTGTGGTGAAGATATGGGAGAGTCAGTCTCCAGAATGACGATGTTGAGGGGTGTGTGGTGAGGATGAAGGAGAGTCATTCTCCAGAATGAAGAAGGGCAGGGGTGTGTGGTGAGGATAAAGGAGAGTCAGTCTCCAGAATGAAGAAAGGGAGGGGTGTGTGGTGAGGATAAAGGAGAGTCAGTCTCCAGAATGAAGAAGGGGAGGGGTGTGTGTTGAGGATAAAGGTGAGTCAGTCTCCAGAATGAAGAAGGGGAGGGGTGTGTTGTGAGGATAAAGGTGAGTCAGTCCCCAGAATGAAGAAGGGGAGGGGTGTGTGGTGAGGATATGGGAGAGTCAGTCTCCAGAATGAAGAAGGGGAGGGGTGTGTGGTGAGGATGAAGGAGAGTCAGTCTCCAGAATGAAGAAGGGGACGTGTGTGGTGAGGATAAAGGAGAGTCAGTCTCCAGAATGACGAAGTTGAGGGGTGTGTGGTGAGAATAAAGGAGAGTCAGTCTCCAGAATGAAGAAGGGGAGGTGTGTGTGGTGAGGATATGGGAGAGTCAGTCTCCAGAATGACGAAGTTGAGGGGTATGTGGTGAGGATGAACGAGAGTCAGTCTCCAGAATGAAGAAGGGGAGGGGTGTGTGGTGAGGATATGGGAGAGTCAGTCTCCAGAATGACGAAGTTGAGGGGTGTGTGTTGAGGATGAACGAGAGTCAGTCTCCAGAATGAAGAAGGGGAGGGGTGTGTGGTGAGGATATGGGAGAGTCAGTCTCCAGAATGAAGAAGGGGAGGGGTGTGTGGTGAGGATAAAGGAGAGTCAGTCTCCAGAATGAAGAAGGGGAGGGGTGTGTGGTGAGGATATGGGAGAGTCAGTCTCCAGAATGACGAGGTTGAGGGGTGTGTGGTGAGGATTTAGGAGAGTCAGTCTCCAGAATGAAGAAGGGCAGGGGTGTGTGGTGAGGATAAAGGAGAGTCAGTCTCCAGAATGAAGAAGGGGAGGGGTGTGTGGTGAGGATAAAGGAGAGTCAGTCTCCAGAATGAAGAAGGGGAGGGTTGTGTGGTGAGGATAAAGGTGAGTCAGTCTCCAGAATGAAGAAGGGGAGGGGTGTGTTGTGAGGATAAAGGTGAGTCAGTCCCCAGAATGAAGAAGGGGAGGGGTGTGTGGTGAGGATATGGGAGAGTCAGTCTCCAGAATGAAGAAGGGGAGGGGTGTGTGGTGAGGATGAAGGAGAGTCAGTCTCCAGAATGAAGAAGGGGAGGTGTGTGGTGAGGATAAAGGAGAGTCAGTCTCCAGAATGAAGAAGGGGATGTGTGTGGTGAGGATAAAGGAGTGTCAGTCTCCAGAATGAAGATGGGGAGGTGTGTGTGGTGAGGATAAAGGAGAGTCAGTCTCCAGAATGAAGAAGGGGAGGGGTGTGTGGTGAGGATAAAGGAGAGTCAGTCTCCAGAATGAAGAAGGGGATGTGTGTGTGGTGAGGATGAAGGAGAGTCAGTCTCCAGAAAAGAAGGGGAGGTGTGTGTGGTGAGGATATGGGAGAGTCAGTCTCCAGAATGACGAAGTTGAGGGGTGTGTGGTGAGGATAAAGGAGAGTCAGTCTCCAGAATGAAGAATGGGAGGTGTGTGTGGTGAGGATGAAGGAGAGTCAGTCTCCAGAAAAGAAGGGGAGGTGTGTGTGGTGAGGGTATGGGAGAGTCAGTCTCCAGAATGACGAAGTTGAGGGGTGTGTGGTGAGGATGAACGAGAGTCAGTCTCCAGAATTAAGAAGGGGAGGGGTGTGTGGTGAGGATATGGGAGAGTCAGTCTCCAGAATGAAGAAGGGGAGGGGTGTGTGGTGAGGATATGGGAGAGTCAGTCTCCAGAATGACGAAGTTGAGGGGTGTGTGGTGAGGATGAACGAGAGTCAGTCTCCAGAATGAAGAAGGGGAGGGGTGTGTGGTGAGGATATGGGAGAGTCAGTCTCCAGAATGAAGAAGGGGAGGGGTGTGTGGTGAGGATAAAGGAGAGTCAGTCTCCAGAATGAAGAAGGGGAGGTGTGTGGTATGGATGAAGGAGAGTCAGTCTCCAGAATGAAGAAGGGGAGGGGTGTGTGGTGAGGATGAAGGAGAGTCAGTCTCCAGAATGAAGAAGGGGAGGTGTGTTGTGAGGATAAAGGAGAGTCAGTCTCCAGAATGAAGAAGGGGAGGTGAGTGGTGAGGATAAAGGAGAGTCAGTCTCCAGAATGAAGAAGGGGAGGGGTGTGTGGTGAGGATAAAGGAGAGTCAGTCTCCAGAATGATGAAGGGGAGGGGTGTGTGGTGAGGATAAAGGAGAGTCAGTCTCCAGAATGAAGAAGGGGAGGTGTGTGTGGTGAGGATAAAGGAGAGTCAGTCTCCAGAATGAAGAAGGGGAGGGGTGTGTGGTGAGGATATGGGAGAGTCAGTCTCCAGAATGACGAAGTTGAGGGGTGTGTGGTGAGGATGAACGAGAGTCAGTCTCCAGAATGAAGAAGGGGAGGGGTGTGTGGTGAGGATATGGGAGAGTCAGTCTCCAGAATGAAGAAGGGGAGGGGTGTGTGGTGAGGATAAAGGAGAGTCAGTCTCCAGAATGAAGAAGGGGAGGGGTGTGTGGTGAGGATATGGGAGAGTCAGTCTCCAGAATGACGAAGTTGAGGAGTGTGTGGTGAGGATGAAGGAGAGTCAGTCTCCAGAATGAAGAATGGCAGGGGTGTGTGGTGAGGATAAAGGAGAGTCAGTCTCCAGAATGAAGAAGGGGAGGTGTGTGTGGTGAGGATAAAGGAGAGTCAGTCTGCAGAATGAAGAAGGGGAGGTGTGTGGTATGGATAAAGGAGAGTCAGTCTCCAGAATGAAGAAGGGGACGTGTGTGTGGTGAGGATAAAGGAGAGTCAGTCTCCAGAATGACGAAGTTGAGGGGTGTGTGGTGAGGATAAAGGAGAGTCAGTCTCCAGAATGAAGAAGGGGAGGGGTGTGTGGTGAGGATAAAGGTGAGTCAGTCTCCAGAATGAAGAAGGGGAGGGGTGTGTTGTGAGGATAAAGGTGAGTCAGTCCCCAGAATGAAGAAGGGGAGGGGTGTGTGGTGAGGATATGGGAGAGTCAGTCTCCAGAATGAAGAAGGGGAGGGGTGTGTGGTGAGGATGAAGGAGAGTCAGTCTCCAGAATGAAGAAGGGGAGGTGTGTGGTGAGGATAAAGGAGAGTCAGTCTCCAGAATGAAGAAGGGGATGTGTGTGGTGAGGATAAAGGAGTGTCAGTCTCCAGAATGAAGATGGGGAGGTGTGTGTGGTGAGGATAAAGGAGAGTCAGTCTCCAGAATGAAGAAGGGGAGGGGTGTGTGGTGAGGATAAAGGAGAGTCAGTCTCCAGAATGAAGAAGGGGAGGTGTGTGTGGTGAGGATAAAGGAGAGTCAGTCTCCAGAATGAAGAAGGGGAGGGGTGTGTGGTGAGGATATGGGAGAGTCAGTCTCCAGAATGACGAAGTTGAGGGGTGTGTGGTGAGGATGAACGAGAGTCAGTCTCCAGAATGAAGAAGGGGAGGGGTGTGTGGTGAGGATATGGGAGAGTCAGTCTCCAGAATGAAGAAGGGGAGGGGTGTGTGGTGAGGATAAAGGAGAGTCAGTCTCCAGAATGAAGAAGGGGAGGGGTGTGTGTTGAGGATATGGGAGAGTCAGTCTCCAGAATGACGAAGTTGAGGAGTGTGTGGTGAGGATGAAGGAGAGTCAGTCTCCAGAATGAAGAATGGCAGGGGTGTGTGGTGAGGATAAAGGAGAGTCAGTCTCCAGAATGAAGAAGGGGAGGTGTGTGTGGTGAGGATAAAGGAGAGTCAGTCTCCAGAATGAAGAAGGGGAGGTGTGTGGTATGGATAAAGGAGAGTCAGTCTCCAGAATGAAGAAGGGGACGTGTGTGGTGAGGATAAAGGAGAGTCAGTCTCCAGAATGACGAAGTTGAGGGGTGTGTGGTGAGAATAAAGGAGAGTCAGTCTCCAGAATGAAGAAGGGGAGGTGTGTGTGGTGAGGATATGGGAGAGTCAGTCTCCAGAATGACGAAGTTGAGGGGTATGTGGTGAGGATGAACGAGAGTCAGTCTCCAGAATGAAGAAGGGGAGCGGTGTGTGGTGAGGATATGGGAGAGTCAGTCTCCAGAATGACGAAGTTGAGGGGTGTGTGTTGAGGATGAACGAGAGTCAGTCTCCAGAATGAAGAAGGGGAGGGGTGTGTGGTGAGGATATGGGAGAGTCAGTCTCCAGAATGAAGAAGGGGAGGGGTGTGTGGTGAGGATAAAGGAGAGTCAGTCTCCAGAATGAAGAAGGGGAGGGGTGTGTGGTGAGGATATGGGAGAGTCAGTCTCCAGAATGACGAAGTTGAGGGTTGTGTGGTGAGGATTTAGGAGAGTCAGTCTCCAGAATGAAGAAGGGCAGGGGTGTGTGGTGAGGATAAAGGAGAGTCAGTCTCCAGAATGAAGAAGGGGAGGGGTGTGTGGTGAGGATAAAGGAGAGTCAGTCTCCAGAATGAAGAAGGGGAGGGGTGTGTGGTGAGGATAAAGGTGAGTCAGTCTCCAGAATGAAGAAGGGGAGGGGTGTGTTGTGAGGATAAAGGTGAGTCAGTCCCCAGAATGAAGAAGGGGAGGGGTGTGTGGTGAGGATATGGGAGAGTCAGTCTCCAGAATGAAGAAGGGGAGGGGTGTGTGGTGAGGATGAAGGAGAGTCAGTCTCCAGAATGAAGAAGGGGAGGTGTGTGGTGAGGATAAAGGAGAGTCAGTCTCCAGAATGAAGAAGGGGATGTGTGTGGTGAGGATAAAGGAGTGTCAGTCTCCAGAATGAAGATGGGGAGGTGTGTGTGGTGAGGATAAAGGAGAGTCAGTCTCCAGAATGAAGAAGGGGAGGGGTGTGTGGTGAGGATAAAGGAGAGTCAGTCTCCAGAATGAAGAAGGGGATGTGTGTGTGGTGAGGATGAAGGAGAGTCAGTCTCCAGAAAAGAAGGGGAGGTGTGTGTGGTGAGGATATGGGAGAGTCAGTCTCCAGAATGACGAAGTTGAGGGGTGTGTGGTGAGGATAAAGGAGAGTCAGTCTCCAGAATGAAGAATGGGAGGTGTGTGTGGTGAGGATGAAGGAGAGTCAGTCTCCAGAAAAGAAGGGGAGGTGTGTGTGGTGAGGGTATGGGAGAGTCAGTCTCCAGAATGACGAAGTTGAGGGGTGTGTGGTGAGGATGAACGAGAGTCAGTCTCCAGAATGAAGAAGGGGAGGGGTGTGTGGTGAGGATATGGGAGAGTCAGTCTCCAGAATGACGAAGTTGAGGGGTGTGTGGTGAGGATGAACGAGAGTCAGTCTCCAGAATGAAGAAGGGGAGGGGTGTGTGGTGAGGATATGGGAGAGTCAGTCTCCAGAATGAAGAAGGGGAGGGGTGTGTGGTGAGGATAAAGGAGAGTCAGTCTCCAGAATGAAGAAGGGGAGGTGAGTGGTGAGGATAAAGGAGAGTCAGTCTCCAGAATGAAGAAGGGGAGGGGTGTGTGGTGAGGATAAAGGAGAGTCAGTCTCCAGAATGATGAAGGGGAGGGGTGTGTGGTGAGGATAAAGGAGAGTCAGTCTCCAGAATGAAGAAGGGGAGGTGTGTGTGGTGAGGATAAAGGAGAGTCAGTCTCCAGAATGAAGAAGGGGAGGGGTGTGTGGTGAGGATATGGGAGAGTCAGTCTCCAGAATGACGAAGTTGAGGGGTGTGTGGTGAGGATGAACGAGAGTCAGTCTCCAGAATGAAGAAGGGGAGGGGTGTGTCTTGTGAGGATATGGGAGAGTCAGTCTCCAGAATGAAGAAGGGGAGGGGTGTGTGGTGAGGATAAAGGAGAGTCAGTCTCCAGAATGAAGAAGGGGAGGGGTGTGTGGTGAGGATATGGGAGAGTCAGTCTCCAGAATGACGAAGTTGAGGAGTGTGTGGTGAGGATGAAGGAGAGTCAGTCTCCAGAATGAAGAATGGCAGGGGTGTGTGGTGAGGATAAAGGAGAGTCAGTCTCCAGAATGAAGAAGGGGAGGTGTGTGTGGTGAGGATAAAGGAGAGTCAGTCTCCAGAATGAAGAAGGGGAGGTGTGTGGTATGGATGAAGGAGAGTCAGTCTCCAGAATGAAGAAGGGGAGGGGTGTGTGGTGAGGATGAAGGAGAGTCAGTCTTCAGAATGAAGAAGGGGAGGTGTGTGTGGTGAGGATAAAGGAGAGTCAGTCTCCAGAATGAAGAAGGGGAGGGGTGTGTGGTGAGGATAAAGGAGAGTCAGTCTCCAGAATGAAGAAGGGGAGGGGTGTGTGGTAAGGATAAAGGAGAGTCAGTCTCCAGAATGAAGAAGGGGAGGTGTGTGTGGTGAGGATAATGGAGAGTCAGTCTCCAGAATGAAGAAGGGGAGGTGTGTGTGGTGAGGATGAAGGAGAGTCAGTCTCCAGAAAAGAATGGGAGGTGTGTGTGGTGAGGATATGGGAGAGTCAGTCTCCAGAATGACGAAGTTGAGGGGTGTGTGGTGAGGATAAAGGAGAGTCAGTCTCCAGAATGAAGAAGTGGAGGTGTGTGTGGTGAGGACATGGGAGAGTCAGTCTCCAGAATGACGAAGTTGAGGGGTGTGTGGTGAGGATGAACGAGAGTCAGTCTCCAGAATGAAGAAGGGGAGGGGTGTGTGGTGAGGATATGGGAGAGTCAGTCTCCAGAATGACGAAGTTGAGGGGTGTGTGTTGAGGATGAACGAGAGTCAGTCTCCAGAATGAAGAAGGGGAGGGGTGTGTGGTGAGGATATGGGAGAGTCAGTCTCCAGAATGAAGAAGGAGAGGGGTGTGTGGTGAGGATAAAGGAGAGTCAGTCTCCAGAATGAAGAAGGGGAGGGGTGTGTGGTGAGGATATGGGAGAGTCAGTCTCCAGAATGACGATGTTGAGGGGTGTGTGGTGAGGATGAAGGAGAGTCAGTCTCCAGAATGAAGAAGGGCAGGGGTGTGTGGTGAGGATAAAGGAGAGTCAGTCTCCAGAATGAAGAAGGGGAGGGGTGTGTGGTGAGGATAAAGGAGAGTCAGTCTCCAGAATGAAGAAGGGGAGGGGTGTGTGGTGAGGATAAAGGTGATTCAGTCTCCAGAATGAAGAAGGGGAGGGGTGTGTTGTGAGGATAAAGGTGAGTCAGTCCCCAGAATGAAGAAGGGGAGGGGTGTGTGGTGAGGATATGGGAGAGTCAGTCTCCAGAATGAAGAAGGGGAGGTGTGTGTGGTGAGGATATGGGAGAGTCAGTCTCCAGAATGACGAAGTTGAGGGGTATGTGGTGAGGATGAACGAGAGTCAGTCTCCAGAATGAAGAAGGGGAGGGGTGTGTGGTGAGGATATGGGAGAGTCAGTCTCCAGAATGACGAAGTTGAGGGGTGTGTGTTGAGGATGAACGAGAGTCAGTCTCCAGAATGAAGAAGGGGAGGGGTGTGTGGTGAGGATATGGGAGAGTCAGTCTCCAGAATGAAGAAGGGGAGGGGTGTGTGGTGAGGATAAAGGAGAGTCAGTCTCCAGAATGAAGAAGGGGAGGGGTGTGTGGTGAGGATATGGGAGAGTCAGTCTCCAGAATGACGAAGTTGAGGGGTGTGTGGTGAGGATGAAGGAGAGTCAGTCTCCAGAATGAAGAAGGGCAGGGGTGTGTGGTGAGGATAAAGGAGAGTCAGTCTCCAGAATGAAGAAGGGGAGGGGTGTGTGGTGAGGATAAAGGAGAGTCAGTCTCCAGAATGAAGAAGGGGAGGGGTGTGTGGTGAGGATAAAGGTGAGTCAGTCTCCAGAATGAAGAAGGGGAGGGGTGTGTTGTGAGGATAAAGGTGAGTCAGTCCCCAGAATGAAGAAGGGGAGGGGTGTGTGGTGAGGATATGGGAGAGTCAGTCTCCAGAATGAAGAAGGGGAGGGGTGTGTGGTGAGGATGAAGGAGAGTCAGTCTCCAGAATGAAGAAGGGGAGGTGTGTGGTGAGGATAAAGGAGAGTCAGTCTCCAGAATGAAGAAGGGGATGTGTGTGGTGAGGATAAAGGAGTGTCAGTCTCCAGAATGAAGATGGGGAGGTGTGTGTGGTGAGGATAAATGAGAGTCAGTCTCCAGAAAAGAAGGGGAGGTGTGTGTGGTGAGGATATGGGAGAGTCAGTCTCCAGAATGACGAAGTTGAGGGGTGTGTGGTGAGGATAAAGGAGAGTCAGTCTCCAGAATGAAGAATGGGAGGTGTGTGTGGTGAGGATGAAGGAGAGTCAGTCTCCAGAAAAGAAGGGGAGGTGTGTGTGGTGAGGGTATGGGAGAGTCAGTCTCCAGAATGACGAAGTTGAGGGGTGTGTGGTGAGGATGAACGAGAGTCAGTCTCCAGAAGTAAGAAGGGGAGGGGTGTGTGGTGAGGATATGGGAGAGTCAGTCTCCAGAATGAAGAAGGGGAGGGGTGTGTGGTGAGGATATGGGAGAGTCAGTCTCCAGAATGACGAAGTTGAGGGGTGTGTGGTGAGGATGAACGAGAGTCAGTCTCCAGAATGAAGAAGGGGAGGGGTGTGTGGTGAGGATATGTGAGAGTCAGTCTCCAGAATGAAGAAGGGGAGGGGTGTGTGGTGAGGATAAAGGAGAGTCAGTCTCCAGAATGAAGAAGGGGAGGGGTGTGTGGTGAGGATATGGGAGAGTCAGTCTCCAGAATGACGAAGTTGAGGGGTGTGTGGTGAGGATGAAGGAGAGTCAGTCTCCAGAATGAAGAAGTGCAGGGGTGTGTGGTGAGGATAAAGGAGAGTCAGTCTCCAGAATGAAGAAGGGGAGGGGTGTGTGGTGAGGATAAAGGAGAGTCAGTCTCCAGAATGAAGAAGGGGAGGTGTGTGTGGTGAGGATAAAGGAGAGTCAGTCTCCAGAAAAGAAGGGGAGGTGTGTGTGGTGAGGATATGGGAGAGTCAGTCTCCAGAATGACGAAGTTGAGGGGTGTGTGGTGAGGATAAAGGAGAGTCAGTCTCCAGAATGAAGAATGGGAGGTGTGTGTGGTGAGGATGAAGGAGAGTCAGTCTCCAGAAAAGAAGGGGAGGTGTGTGTGGTGAGGGTATGGGAGAGTCAGTCTCCAGAATGACGAAGTTGAGGGGTGTGTGGTGAGGATGAACGAGAGTCAGTCTCCAGAATTAAGAAGGGGAGGGGTGTGTGGTGAGGATATGGGAGAGTCAGTCTCCAGAATGAAGAAGGGGAGGGGTGTGTGGTGAGGATATGGGAGAGTCAGTCTCCAGAATGACGAAGTTGAGGGGTGTGTGGTGAGGATGAACGAGAGTCAGTCTCCAGAATGAAGAAGGGGAGGGGTGTGGTGAGGATATGGGAGAGTCAGTCTCCAGAATGAAGAAGGGGAGGGGTGTGTGGTGAGGATAAAGGAGAGTCAGTCTCCAGAATGAAGAAGGGCAGGGGTGTGTGGTGAGGATAAAGGAGAGTCAGTCTCCAGAATGAAGAAGGGGGGTGTGTGTGGTGAGGATAAAGGAGAGTCAGTCTCCAAAAAAGAAGGGGAGGTGTGTGTGGTGAGGATATGGGAGAGTCAGTCTCCAGAATGACGAAGTTGAGGGGTGTGTGGTGAGGATAAAGGAGAGTCAGTCTCCAGAATGAAGAATGGGAGGTGTGTGTGGTGAGGATGAAGGAGAGTCAGTCTCCAGAAAAGAAGGGGAGGTGTGTGTGGTGAGGGTATGGGAGAGTCAGTCTCCAGAATGACGAAGTTGAAGGGTGTGTGGTGAGGATGAACGAGAGTCAGTCTCCAGAATTAAGAAGGGGAGGGGTGTGTGGTGAGGATATGGGAGAGTCAGTCTCCAGAATGAAGAAGGGGAGGGGTGTGTGGTGAGGATATGGGAGAGTCAGTCTCCAGAATGACGAAGTTGAGGGGTGTGTGGTGAGGATGAACGAGAGTCAATCTCCAGAATGAAGAAGGGGAGGGGTGTGTGGTGAGGATATGGGAGAGTCAGTCTCCAGAATGAAGAAGGGGAGGGGTGTGTGGTGAGGATAAAGGAGAGTCAGTCTCCAGAATGAAGAAGGGGAGGGGTGTGTGGTGAGGATATGGGAGAGTCAGTCTCCAGAATTTCGAAGTTGAGGGGTGTGTGGTGAGGATGAAGGAGAGTCAGTCTCCAGAATGAAGAAGGGCAGGGGTGTGTGGTGAGGATAAAGGAGAGTCAGTCTCCAGAATGAAGAAGGGGAGGGGTGTGTGGTGAGGATAAAGGAGAGTCAGTCTCCAGAATGAAGAAGGGGAGGGGTGTGTGGTGAGGATAAAGGTGAGTCAGTCTCCAGAATGAAGAAGGGGAGGGGTGTGTGGTGAGGATATGGGAGAGTCAGTCTCCAGAATGAAGAAGGGGAGGGGTGTGTGGTGAGGATGAAGGAGAGTCAGTCTCCAGAATGAAGAAGGGCAGGGGTGTGTGGTGAGGATAAAGGAGAGTCAGTCTCCAGAATGAAGAAGGGGAGGGGTGTGTGGTGAGGATAAAGGAGAGTCAGTCTCCAGAATGAAGAAGGGGAGGGGTGTGTGGTGAGGATAAAGGTGAGTCAGTCTCCAGAATGAAGAAGGGGAGGGGTGTGTGGTGAGGATATGGGAGAGTCAGTCTCCAGAATGAAGAAGGGGAGGGGTGTGTGGTGAGGATAAAGGAGAGTCAGTCTCCAGAATGAAGAAGGGGAGGGGTGTGTGGTGAGGATAAAGGAGAGTCAGTCTCCAGAATGAAGAAGGGGAGGTGTGTGGTGAGGATAAAGGTGAGTCAGTCCCCAGAATGAAGAAGGGGAGGGGTGTGTGGTGAGGATAAAGGAGAGTCAGTCTCCAGAATGATGAAGGGAGGGGTGTGTGGTGAGGATAAAGGAGAGTCAGTCTCCAGAATGAAGAAGGGAAGGTGTTTGGTGAGGATAAAGGAGAGTCAGTCTCAAGAATGAAGAAGGGGAGGTGTGTGTGGTGAGGATGAAGGAGAGTCAGTCTCCAGAAAAGAAGGGGAGGGGTGTGTGGTGAGGATAAAGGAGAGTCAGTCTCCAGAATGAAGAAGGGGAAGGGTGTGTGGTGAGGATATGGGAGAGTCAGTCTCCAGAATGACGAAGTTGAGGGGTGTGTGGTGAGGATGAACGAGAGTCAGTCTCCAGAATGAAGAAGGGGAGGGGTGTGTGGTGAGGATATGGGAGAGTCAGTCTCCAGAATGAAGAAGGGGAGGGGTGTGTGGTGAGGATATGGGAGAGTCAGTCTCCAGAATGACGAAGTTGAGGGGTGTGTGTTGAGGATGAACGAGAGTCAGTCTCCAGAATGAAGAAGGGGAGGGGTGTGTGGTGAGGATATGGGAGAGTCAGTCTCCAGAATGACGAAGTTGAGGGGTGTGTGTTGAGGATGAACGAGAGTCAGTCTCCAGAATGAAGAAGGGGAGGGGTGTGTGGTGAGGATATGGGAGAGTCAGTCTCCAGAATGAAGAAGGGGAGGGGTGTGTGGTGAGGATAAAGGAGAGTCAGTCTCCAGAATGAAGAAGGGGAGGGGTGTGTGGTGAGGATATGGGAGAGTCAGTCTCCAGAATGAAGAAGGGGAGGGGTGTGTGGTGAGGATAAAGGAGAGTCAGTCTCCAGAATGAAGAAGGGGAGGGGTGTGTGGTGAGGATAAAGGAGAGTCAGTCTCCAGAATGAAGAAGGGGAGGGGTGTGTGGTGAGGATAAAGGTGAATCAGTCTCCAGAATGAAGAAGGGGAGGGGTGTGTGGTGAGGATAAAGGTGAGTCAGTCCCCAGAATGAAGAAGGGGAGGGGGTGGCGTGGTGAGGATATGGGAGAGTCAGTCTCCAGAAAAGAAGTGGAGGGGTGTGTGGTGAGGATAAAGGAGAGACAGTCTCCAGAATGAAGAAGGGGAGGGGTGTGTGGTGAGGATATGGGAGAGTCAGTCTCCAGAATGAAGAAGGGGAGGGGTGTGTGGTGAGATATGGGAGAGTCAGTCTCCAGAATGACAAAGTTGAGGAGTGTGTGGTGAGGATGAAGGAGAGTCAGTCTCCAGAATGAAGAAGGGCAGGGGTGTGTGGTGAGGATAAAGGAGAGTCAGTCTCCAGAATGAAGAAGGGGAGGGGTGTGTGGTGAGGATAAAGGAGAGTCAGTCTCCAGAATGAAGAAGGGGAGGTGTGTGTGGTGAGGATAAAGGAGAGTCAGTCTCCAGAAAAGAAGGGGAGGTGTGTGTGGTGAGGATATGGGAGAGTCAGTCTCCAGAATGACGAAGTTGAGGGGTGTGTGGTGAGGATAAAGGAGAGTCAGTCTCCAGAATGAAGAATGGGAGGTGTGTGTGGTGAGGATGAAAGAGAGTCAGTCTCCAGAAAAGAAGGGGAGGTGTGTGTGGTGAGGGTATGGGAGAGTCAGTCTCCAGAATGACGAAGTTGAGGGGTGTGTGGTGAGGATGAACGAGAGTCAGTCTCCAGAATTAAGAAGGGGATGGGTGTGTGGTGAGGATATGGGAGAGTCAGTCTCCAGAATGAAGAAGGGGAGGGGTGTGTGGTGAGGATATGGGAGAGTCAGTCTCCAGAATGACGAAGTTGAGGGGTGTGTGGTGAGGATGAACGAGAGTCAGTCTCCAGAATGAAGAAGGGGAGGGGTGTGTGGTGAGGATATGGGAGAGTCAGTCTCCAGAATGAAGAAGGGGAGGGGTGTGTGGTTAGGATAAAGGAGAGTCAGTCTCCAGAATGAAGAAGGGGAGGGGTGTGTGGTGAGGATATGGGAGAGTCAGTCTCCAGAATTTCGAAGTTGAGGGGTGTGTGGTGAGGATGAAGGAGAGTCAGTCTCCAGAATGAAGAAGGGCAGGGGTGTGTGGTGAGGATAAAGGAGAGTCAGTCTCCAGAATGAAGAAGGGGAGGGGTGTGTGGTGAGGATAAAGGAGAGTCAGTCTCCAGAATGAAGAAGGGGAGGGGTGTGTGGTGAGGATAAAGGTGAGTCAGTCTCCAGAATGAAGAAGGGGAGGGGTGTGTGGTGAGGATAAAGGTGAGTCAGTCCCCAGAATGAAGAAGGGGAGGGGTGTGTGGTGAGGATATGGGAGAGTCAGTCTCCAGAATGAAGAAGGGGAGGTGTGTGTGGTGAGGATAAAGGTGAGTCAGTCCCCAGAATGAAGAAGGGGAGGGGTGTGTGGTGAGGATAAAGGAGAGTCAGTCTCCAGAATGATGAAGGGAAGGGTGTGTGGTGAGGATAAAGGAGAGTCAGTCTCCAGAATGAAGAAGGGGAGGTGTGTGGTGAGGATAAAGGAGAGTCAGTCTCCAGAATGAAGAAGGGGAGGTGTGTGTGGTGAGGATGAAGGAGAGTCAGTCTCCAGAAAAGAAGGGGAGGGGTGTGTGGTGAGGATAAAGGAGAGTCAGTCTCCAGAATGAAGAAGGGGAAGGGTGTGTGGTGAGGATATGGGAGAGTCAGTCTCCAGAATGACGAAGTTGAGGGGTGTGTGGTGAGGATGAACGAGAGTCAGTCTCCAGAATGAAGAAGGGGAGGGATGTGTGGTGAGGATATGGGAGAGTCAGTCTCCAGAATGACGAAGTTGAGGGGTGTGTGTTGAGGATGAACGAGAGTCAGTCTCCAGAATGAAGAAGGGGAGGGGTGTGTGGTGAGGATATGGGAGAGTCAGTCTCCAGAATGAAGAAGGGGAGGGGTGTGTGGTGAGGATAAAGGAGAGTCAGTCTCCAGAATGAAGAAGGGGAGGGGTGTGTGGTGAGGATATGGGAGAGTCAGTCTCCAGAATGACGAAGTTGAGGGGTGTGGTGAGGATGAAGGAGAGTCAGTCTCCAGAATGAAGAAGGGCAGGGGTGTGTGGTGAGGATAAAGGAGAGTCAGTCTCCAGAATGAAGAAGGGGAGGGGTGTGTGGTGAGGATAAAGGAGAGTCAGTCTCCAGAATGAAGAAGGGGAGGGGTGTGTGGTGAGGATAAAGGTGAGTCAGTCTCCAGAATGAAGAAGGGGAGGGGTGTGTGGTGAGGATAAAGGTGAGTCAGTCCCCAGAATGAAGAAGGGGAGGGGTGCGTGGTGAGGATATGGGAGAGTCAGTCTCCAGAATGAAGAAGGGGAGGGGTGTGTGGTGAGGATAAAGGAGAGTCAGTCTCCAGAATGAAGAAGGGGAGGGGTGTGTGGTGAGGCTTATAAGAGGAGAGACAGTCTCCAGAATGAAGAAGGGGAGGGGTGTGTGGTGAGGATATGGGAGAGTCAGTCTCCAGAATGAAGAAGGGGAGGGGTGTGTGGTGAGGATATGGGAGAGTCAGTCTCCAGAATGACAAAGTTGAGGAGTGTGTGGTGAGGATGAAGGAGAGTCAGTCTCCAGAATGAAGAAGGGCAGGGGTGTGTGGTGAGGATAAAGGAGAGTCAGTCTCCAGAATGAAGAAGGGGAGGTGTGTGTGGTGAGGATAAAGGAGAGTCAGTCTCCAGAATGAAGAAGGGGAGGTGTGTGGTATGGATGAAGGAGAGTCAGTCTCCAGAATGAAGAAGGGGAGGGGTGTGTGGTGAGGATGAAGGAGAGTCAGTCTCCAGAATGAAGAAGGGGAGGTGTGTGGTGAGGATAAAGGAGAGTCAGTCTCCAGAATGAAGAAGGGGAGGTGTGTGGTGAGGATAAAGGAGAGTCAGTCTCCAAAATGAAGAAGGGGAGGTGTGTGTGGTGAGGATAAAGGAGAGTCAGTCTCCAGAATGAAGAAGGGGAGGGGTGTGTGGTGAGGATAAAGGAGAGTCAGTCTCCAGAATGAAGAAGGGGAGGTGAGTGTGGTGAGGATGAAGGAGAGTCAGTCTCCAGAAAAGAAGGGGAGGTGTATGTGGTGAGGATATGGGAGAGTCAGTCTCCAGAATGACGAAGTTGAGGGGTGTGTGGTGAGGATAAAGGAGAGTCAGTCTCCAGAATGAAGAAGGGGAGGTGTGTGTGGTGAGGATGAAGGAGAGTCAGTCTCCAGAAAAGAATGGGAGGTGTGTGTGGTGAGGATATGGGAGAGTCAGTCTCCAGAATGACGAAGTTGAGGGGTGTGTGGTGAGGATGAATGAGATTCAGTCTCCAGAAGGAAGTAGGGGAGGGGTGTGTGGTGAGGATATGGGAGAGTCAGTCTCCAGAATGAAGAAGGGGACGGGTGTGTGGTAAGGATATGGGAGAGTCAGTCTCCAGAATGACGAAGTTGAGGGGTGTGTGGTGAGGATGAACGAGAGTCAGTCTCCAGAATGAAGAAGGGGAGGGGTGTGTGGTGAGGATATGGTTGAGTCAGTCTCCAGAATGAAGAAGGGGAGGGGTGTGTGGTGAGGATAAAGGAGAGTCAGTCTCCAGAATGAAGAAGGGGAGTGGTGTGTGGTGAGGATATGGGAGAGTCAGTCTCCAGAATGACGCATTTGAGGGGTGTGTGGTGAGGATGAAGGAGAGTCAGTCTCCAGAATGAAGAAGGGCAGGGGTGTGTAGTGAGGAAAAAGGAGAGTCAGTCTCCAGAATGAAGAAGGGGAGGGGTGTGTGGTGAGGATAAAGGAGAGTCAGTCTCCAGAATGAAGAAGGGGAGGGGTGTGTGGTGAGGATAAAGGTGAGTCAGTCTCCAGAATGAAGAAGGGCAGGGGTGTGTGGTGAGGATAAAGGTGAGTCAGTCCCCAGAATGAAGAAGGGGAGGGGTGTGTGGTGAGGATATTGGAGAGTCAGTCTCCAGAATGAAGAAGGGGATGGGTGTGTGGTGAGGATGAAGGAGAGTCAGTCTCCAGAATGATGAAGGGGAGGTGTGTGGTGAGGATAAAGGAGAGTCAGTCTCCAGAATGAAGAAGGGGAGGTGTGTGGTGAGGATAAAGGAGAGTCAGTCTCCAGAATGAAGAAGGGGAGGTGTGTGTGGTGAGGATAAAGGAGAGTCAGTCTCCAGAATGAAGAAGGGGAGGGGTGTGTGGTGAGGATAAAGGAGAGTCAGTCTCCAGAATGAAGAAGGGGAGGTGTGTGTGGTGAGGATGAAGGAGAGTCAGTCTCCAGAAAAGAAGGGGAGGTGTGTGTGGTGAGGATATGGGAGAGTCAGTCTCCAGAATGACGAAGTTGAGGGGTGTGTGGTGAGGATAAAGGAGAGTCAGTCTCCAGAATGAAGAAGGGGAGGTGTGTGTGGTGAGGATGAAGGAGAGTCAGTCTCCAGAAAAGAAGGGGAGGTGTGTGTGGTGAGGATATGGGAGAGTCAGTCTCCAGAATGACGAAGTTGAGGGGTGTGTGGTGAGGATGAACGAGAGTCAGTCTCCAGAATGAAGAAGGGGAGGGGTGTGTGGTGAGGATATGGGAGAGTCAGTCTCCAGAATGAAGAAGGGGAGGGGTGTGTGGTGAGGATATGGGAGAGTCAGTCTCCAGAATGACGAAGTTGAGGGGTGTGTGGTGAGGATGAACGAGAGTCAGTCTCCAGAATGAAGAAGGGAGGGGTGTGTGGTGAGGCTTTGGGAGAGTCAGTCTCCAGAATGAAGAAGGGGAGGGGTGTGTGGTGAGGATAAAGGAGAGTCAGTCTCCAGAATGAAGAAGGGGAGGGGTGTGTGGTGAGGATATGGGAGAGTCAGTCTCCAGAATGACGAAGTTGAGGAGTGTGTGGTGAGGATGAAGGAGAGTCAGTCTCCAGAATGAAGAAGGGCAGGGGTGTGTGGTGAGGATAAAGGAGAGTCAGTCTCCAGAATGAAGAAGGGGAGGGGTGTGTGGTGAGGATAAAGGAGAGTCAGTCTCCAGAATGAAGAAGGGGAGGGGTGTGTGGTGAGGATAAAGGAGAGTCAGTCTCCAGAATGAAGAAGGGGAGGGGTGTGTGGTGAGGATAAAGGAGAGTCAGTCTCCAGAATGAAGAAGGGGAGGGGTGTGTGGTGAGGATAAAGGTGAGTCAGTCCCCAGAATGAAGAAGGGGAGGGGTGTGTGGTGAGGATAAAGGAGAGTCAGTCTCCAGAATGAAGAAGGGGAGGGGTGTGTGGTGAGGATGAAGGAGAGTCAGTCTCCAGAATGAAGAAGGGGAGGGTGTGTGGTGAGGATAAAGGAGAGTCAGTCTCCAGAATGAAGAAGGGGAGGTGTGTGGTGAGGATAAAGGAGAGTCAGTCTCCAGAATGAAGAAGGGGAGGGGTGTGTGGTGAGGATAAAGGAGAGTCAGTCTCCAGAATGAAGAAGGGGAGGGGTGTGTGGTGAGGATAAAGGAGAGTCAGTCTCCAGAATGAAGAAGGGGAGGTGTGTGTGGTGAGGATGAAGGAGAGTCAGTCTCCAGAAAAGAAGGGGAGGTGTGTGTGTGAGGATATGGGAGAGTCAGTCTCCAGAATGACGAAGTTGAGGGGTGTGTGGTGAGGATGAACGAGAGTCAGTCTCCAGAATGAAGAAGGGGAGGGGTGTGTGGTGAGGATATAGGAGAGTCAGTCTCCAGAATGAAGAAGGGGAGGGGTGTGTGGTGAGGATATGGGAGAGTCAGTCTCCAGAATGACGAAGTTGAGGGGTGTGTGGTGAGGATGAACGAGAGTCAGTCTCCAGAATGAAGAAGGGGAGGTGTGTGTGGTGAGGATGAAGGAGAGTCAGTCTCCAGAAAAGAAGGGGAGGTGTGTGTGGTGAGGATATGGGAGAGTCAGTCTCCAGAATGACGAAGTTGAGGGGTGTGTGGTGAGGATATAGGAGAGTCAGTCTCCAGAATGAAGAAGGGGAGGGGTGTGTGGTGAGGATATGGGAGAGTCAGTCTCCAGAATGACGAAGTTGAGGGGTGTGTGGTGAGGATGAAGGAGAGTCAGTCTCCAGAATGAAGAATGGCAGGGGTGTGTGGTGAGGATAAAGGAGAGTCAGTCTCCAGAATGAAGAAGGGGAGGGGTGTGTGGTGAGGATATTGGAGAGTCAGTCTCCAGAATGAAGAAGGGGAGGGGTGTGTGGTGAGGATAAAGGTGAGTCAGTCCCCAGAATGAAGAAGGGGAGGGGTGTGTGGTGAGGATAAAGGAGAGTCAGTCTCCAGAATGATGAAGGGGAGGGGTGTGTGGTGAGGATAAAGGAGAGTCAGTCTCCAGAATGAAGAAGGGGAGGTGTGTGGTGAGGATAAAGGTGAGTCAGTCTCCAGAATGAAGAAGGGGAGGTGTGTGTGGTGAGGATGAAGGAGAGTCAGTCTCCAGAAAAGAAGGGGAGGGGTGTGTGGTGAGGATAAAGGAGAGTCAGTCTCCAGAATGAAGAAGGGGAGGGGTGTGTGGTGAGGATATGGGAGAGTCAGTCTCCAGAATGACGAAGTTGAGGGGTGTGTGGTGAGGATGAACGAGAGTCAGTCTCCAGAATGAAGAAGGGGAGGGGTGTGTGGTGAGGCTTTGGGAGAGTCAGTCTCCAGAATGAAGAAGGGGAGGGGTGTGTGGTGAGGATAAAGGAGAGTCAGTCTCCAGAATGAAGAAGGGGAGGGGTGTATGGTGAGGATATGGGAGAGTCAGTCTCCAGAATGACGAAGTTGAGGAGTGTGTGGTGAGGATGAAGGAGAGTCAGTCTCCAGAATGAAGAAGGGCAGGGGTGTGTGGTGAGGATAAAGGAGAGTCAGTCTCCAGAATGAAGAAGGGGAGGGGTGTGTAGTGAGGATAAAGGAGAGTCAGTCTCCAGAATGAAGAAGGGGAGGTGTGTGTGGTGAGGATAAAGAAGAGTCAGTCTCCAGAATGAAGAAGGGGAGGGGTGTGTGGTGAGGATAAAGGAGAGTCAGTCTCCAGAATGAAGAAGGGGAGGGGTGTGTGGTGAGGATAAAGGTGAGTCAGTCCCCAGAATGAAGAAGGGGAGGGGTGTGTGGTGAGGATATGGGAGAGTCAGTCTCCAGAATGAAGAAGGGGAGGGGTGTGTGGTGAGGATGAAGGAGAGTCAGTCTCCAGAATGAAGAAGGGGAGGGTGTGTGGTGAGGATAAAGGAGAGTCAGTCTCCAGAATGAAGAAGGGGAGGTGTGTGGTGAGGATAAAGGAGAGTCAGTCTCCAGAATGAAGAAGGGGAGGTGTGTGTGGTGAGGATATGGGAGAGTCAGTCTCCAGAATGACGAAGTTGAGGGGTGTGTGGTGAGGATAAAGGAGAGTCAGTCTCCAGAATGAAGAAGGGGAGGTGTGTGTGGTGAGGATGAAGGAGAGTCAGTCTCCAGAAAAGAAGGGGAGGTGTGTGTGATGAGGATATGGGAGAGTCAGTCTCCAGAATGACGAAGTTGAGGGGTGTGTGGTTAGGATGAACGAGAGTCAGTCTCCAGAATGAAGAAGGGGAGGGGTGTGTGGTGAGGATATTCGAGAGTCAGTCTCCAGAATGAAGAAGGGTAGGGGTGTGTGGTGAGGATATGGGAGAGTCAGTCTCCAGAATGACGAAGTTGAGGGGTGTGTGGTGAGGATGAACGAGAGTCAGTCTCCAGAATGAAGAAGGGCAGGGGTGTGTGGTGAGGATATGGGACAGTCAGTCTCCAGAATGAAGAAGGGGAGGGGTGTGTGGTGAGGATAAAGGTGAGTCAGTCCCCAGAATGAAGAAGTTGAGGGGTGTGTGGTGAGGATAAAGGAGAGTCAGTCTCCAGAATGAAGAAGGGGAGGGGTGTGTGGTGAGGATGAAGGAGAGTCAGTCTCCAGAATGAAGAAGGGGAGGGGTGTGTGGTGAGGATAAAGGAGAGTCAGTCTCCAGAATGAAGAAGGGGAGGGGTGTGTGGTGAGGATAAAAGTGAGTCAGTCTCCAGAATGAAGAAGGGGAGGGGTGTGTGGTGAGGATAAATGTGAGTCAGTCCCCAGAATGAAGAAGGGGAGGGGTGTGTGGTGAGGATATGGGAGAGTCAGTCTCCAGAATGAAGAAGGGGAGGGGTGTGTGGTGAGGATAAAGGTGAGTCAGTCCCCAGAATGAAGAAGTTGAGGGGTGTGTGGTGACGATAAAGGAGAGTCAGTCTCCAGAATGAAGAAGGGGAGGGGTGTGTGGTGAGGATAAAGGAGAGTCAGTCTCCAGAATGACGAAGTTGAGGGGTGTGTGGTGAGGATATGGGAGAGTCAGTCTCCAGAATGACGAAGTTGAGGGGTGTGTGGTGAGGATATGGGAGAGTCAGTCTCCAGAATGATTAAGTTGAGGGGTGTGTGGTGAGGATATGGGAGAGTCAGTCTCCGCAGTGTCGGCTCAGCTGTCTCCCGTTCAATTATTGTGCATTCATTGTTTCATTGTGTGAATTGTTTGCCCTTTGATTTGAGATTTTTATCAATTCCCCATTACATATGACACCATTAGTAAAAGTATGAATTACAGTTATTTACCATTCTCATTATTTAGCATTCTTCCCCAAACTTGAAACTCATACTCCACCTATGAAGTCTTTATAAAATAATTTCCTCCACATTTCCATAGTCAGATTTTGCCTATAGGCTACTTTGAAGCAAGGTAAGACATCCCTCAAAATATTAAATCAAATATTTAGGTTTCAAACAAACATACAAACAAGTATGTTTTCAAAATGCATACTGCCTCCAGCTCACATTGTAAAGTGGTGAGTAAC
>NC_138292.1:68265000-68335000 GCF_965601325.2 Salmo salar
GGGTAGACACACACACACAGAACACACACACACATAATCTACATAGTTCACACAATGCAAATCAATCCCTGATCTATGCAATAGATTACCCATAGTGCATTGTCAGGTCCGATTAAGAGGTGGACATGGAAGGCTTTTGATCTGGAGGAGGACAGGATGGAGGGCACGTGCTAAAGGGGTGGGAAAAGGAGAGAAGAGAGAGGGGGGACAGGATGGAGGGCACGTGCTAAAGGGGTGGGAAAAGGAGAGAAGAGAGAGGGGGGACAGGATGGAGGGCATGTGCTAAGGGGTGGGAAAAGGAGAGAAGAGAGGGGGGACAGGATGGAGGGCACGTGCTAAAGGGGTGGGAAAAGGAGAGAAGAGAGGGGGGACAGGATGGAGGGCACGTGCTAAAGGGGTGGGAAAAGGAGAGAAGAGAGAGGGGGGACAGGATGGAGGGCACGTGCTAAAGGGGTGGGAAAAGGAGAGAAGAGAGAGAAAGAGAAAAATAGTAATGGTCTGGTACCTAAAGCATGGTGATCTATTCTTGGTATTTTGTCTCTCTCTCTCTCTCTCTCTCTCTCCTCTCTCTCTCTCTCTCCTGGCTATGTCCCAATTATTTCTCCTTCCTCCCAAAGTGTGCTCTTGTTCACTTCCCTTTACTGAAAGGACATTACTGTTATTAGAAACTACCTCTAGCCCAATCCAATGCTTTTAGATTCGTGGGAAGTAGTGAACAAGTGCACACTTCAGGAGAATAGAGATATTATTGGGAGCACCCTCTCTCTCTCCCTGCCTGATGACTCCTAATAGATAGTCAGTCAGTCAGCAGACAGTCAGACAGACACCTAAGGCTAACCGTCTGTCTGTTCCTCCCTTGCCCTTCATATTCCCTCTTTCCTTCCCACGGGATGGGCCTCAGGCCTGTTTCACTGCCTCATCATAAATCAGTCAATGTCAACAACTGTCCACTAATTATGACATCACGATAATTGCTCAGTGATATTGTGTCTGATCTCATTATCTAAGGTTAGTATAGGGTCATATTCTCCTGCTCAGACATTGCATGCATCAACCATTGGTTGCGTGCCACATCATCAACTGTGCCGTCGGGCACCAGATTGCTATAACATATGAAGTGGTTAGCTGATACCTACTATACATATCCATGTGTCGTGTCGTGTCTTTGGCTATGCCGGATTAAGTGATATGACATGCTAACCTATAAAATTCTTTCTCTAATTAATATTACCTGATTAAGCTAATCATGTAAATGTAATTAACTAGAAAGTCGGGGCACCACGGAAGAACGTTTATAGAGCCGTTATCTTCCGAATAAACTCTTAAAATACTTAGTAATACTTTACATCGATAGCAGTCAATATTAACCCTTATCTTATTTTCAGTCTCATAATGAAAGTTGTAAATTCTTGGCTATCTTCACGAACCCTGGCTAACAAGTTGAATCAGCAATACCAAATTGGGTTTAATTATTTATTTACTAAATACCTAAACTAATCACACAGAATTACATATACACAGAATACAAATGATGTCATACAGAAAACGTCCTGGTGGACGGAACCTGTATGATGGCTGGTTACACAAAGGAAAGGGGGTTGGGCTTGAATGAAAGAGCGGGAAGACTTAGGAACGAAGAAACAGCAGCTATGCTATCGTAAATACATTATCTTATGCATTACTAAATTACCGCCCATTTGGAAAAGGAAAATGCAATAAATATTTACTCTGAGCTGCGCTTCGGTATATTGGTCGTAGATGCTGGCCGTGTTGGCCAACAGATCTTCCTGTCCTCGGAAGAATGTCAATGGAGGTAAAGTGGATACGTGGTGGTATCTTCGTCTGGTTGTTAGACTGGATCCGTCGTCCGTCCTTTCCTAGCCCACGTCTACAGCGGCCGCTGCTAACTCAACGGCTAGGAAGTATCACTTCTGTAGTGAATAAGCTCAAAGTTCATACCATTCGCCACCAAAGCTCACGCCGAGGTTGGCTTAGTTCTGTACTTGACATGTGTGTCCTTCTAACGTAGAGGCTGCAGACCTCACGTAGTGGAACATGTGGTTATCTTTTCGTCAAAGGCTTATATAGTGGAGAGGGGGAAGGATGTGTTTCATCATTTATAACCCCTGTCTCTTCACAGGGGTGGGCCACTGATCAAGCAGGGCACTTTCCTTATGAAAACCCAATTCTCTCATTTGGAAGCTAAAATTACATTTAATCTCCTAACAAACAATTTCAATATCAAACATTTCAATTGCATAACAATTCCATGTTACTCTGATAACTAGAGGGTGTATACTTTCTCAGGTACAGTTTATGTCGTCCTGTCATCAGTCATAATGTCTCAGATGACAACCGAACTGACATCCATACTCATTACGTTCCCAAGCATATTTCCAACTGGTTTTATTACCAAAATATGGTTCCTCTTCCCCATTTGTTTGATGTTCCCAGACTCTCTATATTTAACACAGGCTATTCAAGTCCTTCAGTAGGGTCAGAAAGAGAGGGGAAGGGAGAAAGGTATTTATGTGGGGGTCATAAACCTTACCCACAGGCCAACGTCATGACAGTCCCCCCATGTTGGGTTCAATCTTGCGATTAACCTGCATGTTGTAAACCAACATAAAAATGAACGTGGGTTGTCCTGGTTGTGGATCATCGTTGTGGTCCCCATCTGGCGGTCGACCCGGGTAGGGTGTCTGCAAATGAAGAAGTCCGCTCCAAGGCTGGGCAGCAGATGTCCAGTTGGTGGTTGCTATTGCAGTCCCCCCTCTGGTGGTCGACCCGGGTAGGGTCTCTGCAAATGAAGAAGTCCGTTCCATGGCTCGGCAGCGGATGTCCGGATTGGGATCGCCGTTCCGGACCCGTTGTCTGGTCGTCCAGACTGGAATATCTGGGCAGTAACTTAGGCAGATGTTAACAACGCACACACACTCATCAAATATATCATTACATTTCCTCCCAAATGAGCGGCGTTGTGGCACTAACTGATGGTTGTATGGGGGAGTTGTTTATGGCTTTATCACTTTCTATGTGCCGAAGAAAATGAAACAAAATGAATGAAAGCATAAACAAAACAAAATATAGTTATGCCACCTTAATCATCTAATTGGACTGTATCTACGTCCATGGTCTTGGCAAAATGACCCTATCATGGCATTGTCTAATGTCATATTTAGGGCTTTCCTTATTTGCGGGGTGGCGCTTAGGGTACTATCCTAAGTTGACAACTATATGATAAGTCTACAGCTGTAAGGCACTAGTTTTGGGCAGTCTACAGGGATGACCTATGGACTTCTGGTTAGAAAACTGGTGAGTGCTGTAGAGTCAAAGGCCTAGAAGTAAATGTTCAACTTTACTAAGGCTGGTATTTTGCTTGGACCCTTAAGTGATCCTAGCATAAATCCTAATTGGATGTTCCGTTGTGCATGTGCGTTTATGCTTACACAATCGCGCATGTCAAGGGAAGAAAACCAAGTATCCTGGCAGATTACAACTTGTTCAGAATGAGTCTGACGTAGTCAGGTAATTTTCAGGTCAATGCCTGGAGGTCAGTCAGAATTGGTGTCAAGGGAGTCTGTAGTAGTTTTCTACAAGTCACGGTGTCTTCCACTATTGTAGTGGCGGTAGGTATGAAGTCTATTTCATAGCTATGTTATCCACGGAGGAGCTAACCTCACGACGGAAGTACTCTAAGTATTAGACCAGTCGTACGTGGTGTGATCATGGTTCATGACTTCTAATAACTTTTCTCCTGAACGGAGGGTTCTATTTATTAGTGGCATGTGTTAACCATTGGAAGAGTGTAATGGAGATTCCCTTCCCCGTGTTGCACTCTGAGTGACTCCTATGTCGCTATTATCAATAGCAATTTAACTTGTGAGGTTACTAATCCTCTTACTGAGTGTTGCTGGACTGACTGTGGTATTGGTACTGGTATTCAAGGGGTCCAGTTGTCCTACCGATTTATTCTGAAATATTATCAACCAGAACACATGATTGAAGCATATTACTAGTTGTATTGTAGTTGAACCTACACATGGCAAGGAATGATTATTGTTGCCATTTGTTTTGGAGGTGGACAAGTCCACTGGACTTCCTTTACGACCAGTGTGGTACACCTCAGAACTATCTTAGATGTGTTCTAAGATAATCCCCGTCTAGGGGCCTGTCTGCTCCTCACTGTTCTCATAGGGGAGTTTACAACTAGATTTGATTTATGCTCTGGCGGCCTCGTACGGTGTTGTCCATAGTCTCGACCCCCCCCACTAGCCTCGATGAGGCTCATCATGGGTCTGGGCTACTATTCCCCCCCTTTGCGTCTCGGGACGCCCCCACCAGCGGGTGGTGTTGGTGTCCGAGGGGCAAACTAAAAGTTCAGACCCTATGTACGAGTTGTCAGTGACCGCGTTATTATGAGAATGGCTGTAACCTTTCAACCAAATCTCCTGGTGTTTGTGCTTCAAAGCACTCAGTGGCTGTCGAGGCATGTCAGTCACCACCGCGTCCGCGTGTGGCAACCTCTTCAGTACCTGCAAACTGAGACGAGGATATCGGTCTGTGATATCGCAAAGTGTTTCACCAGTGGGAGTCATCGGGTCAGTTGCTGGACTGACGCCATTAGTGTCATTGTAAGGGGTGACAGTCCCCAACAAAGCAGAAGGTGTATCATCGGAAGCAGAGTGTACACTGCGCATCAATGTTTTTCTTGCTGAGACGGCCGCAGTGCTTGCGGAAGTGTCTGAAGGGCAAGAGAAGTTCATCTCAACTACCGTATTGCACGACTGCAAGGAGGAGGGAAGTTGCTCATTCACAGAGACAGCTGGCTTGAAATCATGAAAAGAATGGTCAATCAGATTGGCTGATGGAATGTGTCGAGATATCGTAATATCTCCTTGGATCGGATTCTGCACCAAGAGGTTTCTAAACGTCTTTTTCCCAAGGGGTGCTTTCGACAGATACCCCTCGTGAATGACTGCGTTGCAGCTAGCGTTAGGGGAAGACAGTGTGGTCAGTGGAGAAGGCACTGTGGTCTGTGACCATACCTGGTTGGTTTTCCAATCCATCAATGGGAGTAACCGATCCATCAAGTCTGCTCCAAGTAGTAGGGATACAGTTTCGAGGCTGGTAACATACACAGGGTGAACGAGTGATACGTCCTTGAAGTGTAGTTTCAGCATGACTCTCAACGTGAGAGGCGAGGTAGACTGAGTGACCCCTCGAAGTGTAGTTTCGCATCGTTCCACTTTTAACCAACGTTTAGTTGGCTTCAAAGCCCTTTTGAGATCATCAAACAATGTTTGAGAGATAAGTGATATACTCCAGGACTGTTTCAAGGTATGGCCGTTTAGATTCATGGTTAGTGGACATATTCCCCACAAAGTGGAGTGGTCGTTCGCAACGACGTGATGTGCCCTTTCTGTTCAAGGTGGAAGCAGATTGACTATTCCGATTTTGAGTGGGCTTGGCTTTAATGAAGCGTTTGACCTTTTTCTTTGCAACTTTTGTATCAGAGTCTACAGACAAAACCCGGGGGCTTGTTTCTTGATCAAGCGGGCCCTGGATAGGGTCTTGAATGAGAGCGGGAGAAATTTGAACTTTAACTTCCTTGCTATGGGTGTTAATTCCTGCGGACCTGGTGTCCGGTAATTCCCCGTCTAGTCCTTGTGACTTATCTTTTACCCTTTTCTCAAATTGTTCTCGCTTTAGTTCTTCACGTAGTGGAACTTCTGGAGAACATTGGTCTACGTTTTGATCGTCCTTCAACCCTTTGTTATCCTTGTGTTCTGACACTTTGTGTGGGTTGGGTGCAGGAACGTAGCGAACAGGTCGATTGTAGCGGTAGTCGTTTTGAAGGCGACGTACTTTACAGTTATTTCGACCGCGGCGGTTATTGGAATCATGGTTTCGTGGTAGAAACTGTTGTTGTGCGTCATCTCTCGACGCTCCAATACCTGATAATGCACCCTCTAACTGGAGTGAGTGCTCCTGGTCAAACTTCAAAACCGAGTGGTCAGGGCTCTTAGAGTTGCGAGCTTTTGATGCCTCAAAAGCTGTGCTTGCAAGCTCTCTGAGTTGTAAGATAGGCAAGCCAACGTGGGCTGCAGGGCCCAAGTAGGTAATGAAGGTGGGATACATGTTCGACAGAAACATTTGTTTGAATGGTAACAGCTCTTCCATTCCTGTTTCCGTGAGTAGGCCAAAGTAAGCTGAACGAAGCCTATGATAGAAAGCTTGTGGGTGTTCGTTCCGAGCTTGTTTGACCATGTTAGCCAGTGAGCTATCGTGTTTGCGAGTCGCAGAACCACTGAATTCTAATTTCAAAGCTGTGGCAAGTTTAGCGTAGTCATTTATCACATGTTGCTGTTGTAGACGAATGAACCTTGTCACGTGTCTATTCGACGTTCGCTTCAACAGGTAAACCCTGTCAGAACCCGTAGCGTTCGGGTAGCCACCCAACGCGTCCTCTATGTCAGCTCAGTATCAGTATCGTTTGGCTGACCTGGAACGGGGTCAAAGGTGTGGAAATTCTTGACGAGTTTGTCAAGGTATTCCGCGCCAAGCAGGCGGAGAGGGTTGGCTTCATCCTGTGGAGAAATTGGGGCCGACAGGCCAAGAGGAGAAGCCAAGCTTTGGCTTTGTTGGCCAAGAGGCTCCATATTACTCAGTGCCGAATGGCCAAGAGGAGAAGACTGAGGGACACATGATGGAGGCAATGTCTGAAACCTATCGTCTTCACTCCTTTGAGTACCGGACTCCGGTTGCTTGGATGGGTAGTCATGCTGTAGAGCGTGACCATTCTGGACTTCCTCCAGATGGTACCTAAGGGTGGTCTTCTGCTGCATTGCAGAGTCCACTTGAGCGCTTAAAGTATCAATTTTGGACACGTGAGTGTCACAACTGCTCCTTTCGGTCTCAAACTTATCTGTCATGGTTTTCAGATAGAGGTCTTGAGTACGGAGCGAGAGATTCAGTGATGAGATTTCCTCTGCTTGCTTAGAAATCAATATTTCCATCCTCATCACCTGAGTTCTCTAATCATTCATTTGGTCAGCAACTTCAATAAGTTCTGCTGATTTGTCATCCAACTTTGTCATTGTGTTCATCAACTGATCGTCTTTGGTCTGCAGAATTTGGAGTAGAACATTGTTACCTTGAGTAACGTTCAACAAAACTGCCTGCATGTTATCAAATTGTGCGTTCCTGTTTGTAGATAACTCGACAGAGTTATCTAGTTTGGCGTGAACTACATCGCATTTAGTTTTGGCTAAATCGAGTTGTTCCTGCAGACGATGATTTTGTTGGAGAGTTTGTGCTCGTTCATCGTCATAAGTATTTGCAATAACTTTTAATTGTTCCGATTTCAAACGCAGTTCCTCGACTAGCAGAATGTTTTTATTTCCTGCTTTTGTCAATAGTTGCTCAGTTCTCTCCACCTGTGCCCTCATGTTAGCCATGTCTTGCACGTGCTTCAGCTGTGCACTGTGGTATTGGCCCGATGCCAACCTTTGATGGCGATACATAAGTGCTAAAGTGGAGAGAACCGTCACAAAGCCTGTGTTTGATGGTTGATTTTGGAGAGCGTTCGCAATTTCGGCTGTGTTTTCGCTAATGTCATAATTAGGGTTGGTATCCCTGCTGAGGTCAGAGATCAATCCTTTTATGGGTGGAGGTTCACTAATTAGCGGAGGAGTGGTGACCACCTCCTTTGGTAGCTTGCACATTATTAGAAAAATTTTGAGGAAAAATGTTCCAATTTTTTTTTCAATGTTTGGGTTTGGAATTCATTGGAAGCTGCAAAGACAAGTTTAATCTATTTATAGATGTTGACGAACCATCAGTACTGTACCAGTAATGGGGAAGTTGGACGTGAATGAATTTGCCAAAGCAAATTGAATTAATTAATCAATGCCAATGATTAATCCTACCTGGGTAGGCTATCTGGGTATTAAACTTGAATTAACCTGAGAGGTTGCTTCATCCAGGTTAATATGAGAAGTTTTAAAAGTGTCTCATTTGATTGGAAGAACATTAACCTCTTACATCTAGACGTTCCGCTAGCGGAACACCTGCTCCAATATCCAATGATAGGCGTGGCGCGAATTACAAATTCCTCAAAAATACAAAAACTTCAATTTTTCAAACATATGACTATTTTACAGCATTTTAAAGACAAGACTCTCCTTTATTTAACCACACTGTCCGATTTCAAAAAGGCTTTACAGCGAAAGCAAAACATTAGATTATGTCAGCAGAGTACCCAGCCAGAAATAATCAGACACCCATTTTTCAAGCATAGCATATAATGTCACAAAAAACAAAACCACAGCTAAATGCAGCACTAACCTTTGATGATCTTCATCAGATGACACACCTAGGACATTATGTTATACAATACATGCATGTTTTGTTCAATCAAGTTCATATTTATATCAAAAACCAGCTTTTTACATTAGCATGTGACGTTCAGAACTAGCATACCCCCCCGCAAACCTCCGGTGAATTTACTAAATTACTCACGATAAACGTTCACAAAAAACATAACAATTATTTTAAGAATTATAGATACAGAACTCCTTTGTGCAATCAAGGTGTCCGATTTTAGCTTTTTGGTGAAAGCACATTTTGCAATATTCTGATTAGATAGCCCAGCCATCACGGCTAGCTATTTAGAGACCCACCAAGTTTAGCCCTGACCAAACTCCGATTTACTATTAGAAAAGTTTGATTACCTTTGGTGTTCTTCGTCAGAATGCACTCCCAGGACTGCTACTTCAATAACAAATGTTGGTTTGGTTCAAAATAATCCATTGTTATATCCAAATAGCGGCGTTTTGTTCGTGCGTTCAAGTCACTATCCGAAGTGTAAATAAGGGTCACGAGCATGGCGCATTTCGTGACAAAAGATTTCTAAATATTCCATTATCGTACTTCGAAGCATGTCAACCGCTGTTTAAAATCAATTTTTATGCCATTTTTCTCGTAAAAAAGCGTTAATATTCCCGACCGGGAATCTGCGTTTAGGTAAAAAGACGAAAGAAAATAAAGCATGGGGTCGACTCGGGCACGAGCCTGAGTCTCACAGTACTGTGAGCAGCCACTATCCAAACGCGCTACTTTTTTTCAGCCAGAGCCTGCAAAGCCACGATTCAGCTTTTTGCTGCCTTCTGAGAGCCCATGGGAGCCGTAGGAAGTGTCACGTAACAGCAGAGATCCTCTGTAATGGATAGAGATAATCAAGAAGGGCAAGAAATTGTCAGACAGGGCACGTCCTGCATGGAATCTTCTCAGGTTTTGGCCTGCCAAATGAGTTCTGTTATACTCACAGACACCATTCAAACAGTTTTAGAAACTTGGAGTGTTTTCTATCAAAAGCTATTAATTATATGCATATTCTAGTTTCTGGGCAGGAGTAATAATCAGATTAAATCGGGTACGTTTTTTATCCGGACGTGAAAATACTGCCCTCTATCCATAACAGGTTAAAATACTTAGTAATACTTTACATCGATAGCAGTCAATATTAACCCTTATCTTATTTTCAGTCTCATAATGAAAGTTGTAAATTCTTGACTATCTTCACGAACCCTGGCTAACAAGTTGAATCAGCAATACCAAGTTGGGTTTAATTATTTATTTACTAAATACCTAAACTAATCACACAGAATTACATATACACAGAATACAAATGATGTCATACAGAAAACGTCCTGCTGGACGGAACCTGTATGATGGCTGGTTACACAAAGGAAAGGGGGTTGGGCTTGAATGAAAGAGCGGGAAGACTTAGGAACGAAGAAACAGCAGCTATGGTATCGTAAATACATTATCTTATGCATTACTAAATTACCGCCCATTTGGAAAAGGAAAATGCAATAAATATTTACTCTGAGCTGCGCTTCGGTATATTGGTCGTAGATGCTGGCCGTGTTGGCCAACAGATCTTCCTGTCCTCGGAAGAATGTCAATGGTGGTAAAGTGGATACGTGGTGGAATCTTCGTCTGGTTGTTAGACTGGATCCGTCGTCCGTCCTTTCCTAGCCCACGTCTACAGCGGCCGCTGCTAACTCAACGGCTAGGAAGTATCACTTCTGTAGTGAATAAGCCCAAAGTTCATACCATTCGCCACCAAAGCTCACGCCGAGGTTGGCTTAGTTCTGTACTTGACATGTGTGTCCTTCTAACGTAGAGGCTGCAGACCTCACGTACTGGAACATGTGGTTATCTTTTCGTCAAAGGCTTATATAGTGGAGAGGGGGAAGGATGTGTTTCATCATTTATAACCCCTGTCTCTTCACAGGGGTGGGCCACTGATCAAGCAGGGCACTTTCCTTATGAAAACCCAATTCTCTCATTTGGAAGCTAAAATTACATTTAATCTCCTAACAAACAATTTCAATATCAAACATTTCAATTGCATAACAATTCCATGTTACTCTCATAACTAGAGGGTGTATACTTTCTCAGGTACAGTTTATGTCGTCCTGTCATCAGTCATAATGTCTCAGATGACAACCGAACTGACATCCATACTCATTACGTTCCCAAGCATATTTCCAACTGGTTTTATTACCAAAATATGGTTCCTTTTCCCCATTTGTTTGATGTTCCCAGACTCTCTATATTTAACACAGGCTATTCAAGTCCTTCAGTAGGGTCAGAAAGAGAGGGGAAGGGAGAAAGGTATTTATGGGGGGGTCATAAACCTTACCCACAGGCCAACGTCAGGACAGTTGTAAGATCTGGCATGCGATTTTCAATGTAACGATTCCATGGCACATAGATACTTAAAAACGATGCTGGATTTTCAACTTAAATTGTTATACAAAATTCTTGCAATAAATGTATATGGGGGATACAACCATCCCAGCTCTGCAGATTGTACTGCCAAGAGACAGAATCATTAGATCTGTTCTGTCCATATGTAGCTTGTTTTTGATCACAGGTCCAGGAACGGCTGAAGAATTGCAACATTTACCTGGTGCTAATCCTGCAGATAGCAATACTGGGTGATTTGAGAAGTCATTGTCAATCGATCAACAATATAATAATATTCTGATCAAAAATGTGTATCTTTAATTTACTATCTGTAGAAACTATGAGAATAGACAGGTTCAGAACTTTCAGCGCAGTTTAATTTTTTTTTCAAGTAGAGATAGATGGGAGGTAAATAAAGTAAAAAGAAAATATAACTCATGTAAAATATACTGTGTCTGTAAAATGTATATAACTCATGTAAAATATACTGTGTCTGTAAAATGTATATAGTATGTATAAGCTGGAAGTAGAAGCCTAAGTGTTGTTGTCTATTAGTTTACTCCAATTAGGGGATGGGTGGTAGGGTTAGGGGAAAATAATAAAGAAGGAAAATATACACTGCTCAAAAAAATTAAGGGAACACTTAAACAACACAATGTAATTCCAAGTCAATCACACTTTTGTGAAATCAAACTGTCCACTTAGGAAGCAACACTGATTGACAATAAATTTCACATGCTGTTGTGCAAATGGAATAGACAACAGGTGGAAATTATAGGCAATTAGCAAGACACCCCCAATAAAGGAGTGGTTCTGCAGGTGGGGACCACAGACCACTTCTCAGTTCCTATGCTTCCTGGCTGATGTTTTGGTCACTTTTGAATGCTGGCGGTGCTTTCACTCTAGTGGTAGCATGAGACGGAGTCTACAACCCACACAAGTGGCTCAGGTAGTGCAGCTCATCCAGGATGGCACATCAATGCGAGCTGTGGCAAGAAGGTTTGCTGTGTCTGTCAGCGTAGTGTCCAGAGCATGGAGGCGCTACCAGGAGACAGGCCAGTACATCAGGAGACGTGGAGGAGGCCGTAGGAGGGCAACAACCCAGCAGCAGGACCGCTACCTCTGCCTTTGTGCAAGGAGGAGCAGGAGAAGCACTGCCAGAGCCCTGCAAAATGACCTCCAGCAGGCCACAAATGTGCATGTGTCTGCTCAAACGGTCAGAAACAGACTCCATGAGGGTGGTATGAGGGCCCGACGTCCACAGGTGGGGGTTGTGCTTACAGCCCAACACCGTGCAGGACGTTTGGCATTTGCCAGAGAACACCAAGATTGGCAAATTCGCCACCGGCGCCCTGTGCCCTTCACAGATGAAAGCAGGTTCACACTGAGCACATGTGACAGATGTGACAGAGTCTGGAGACGCCGTGGAGAACGTTTTGCTGCCTGCAACATCCTCCAGCATGACCGGTTTGGCGGTGGGTCAGTCATGGTGTGGGGTGGCATTTCTTTGGGGGGCCGCACAGCCCTCCATGTGCTCGCCAGAGGTAGCCTGACTGCTATTAGGTACCGAGATGAGATCCTCAGACCCCTTGTGAGACCATATGCTGGTGCGGTTGGCCCTGGGTTCCTCCTAATGCAAGACAATGCTAGACCTCATGTGGCTGGAGTGTGTCAGCAGTTCCTGCAAGAGGAAGGCATTGATGCTATGGACTGGCCCGCCCGTTCCCCAGACCTGAATCCAATTGAGCACATCTGGGACATCATGTCTCGCTCCATCCACCAACGCCACGTTGCACCACATACTGTCCAGGAGTTGGCGGATGCTTTAGTCCATGTCTGGGAGGAGATCCCTCAGGAGACCATCTGCCACCTCATCAGGAGCATGCCCAGGCGTTGTAGGGAGGTCATACAGGCACGTGGAGGCCACACACACTACTGAGCCTCCTTTTGACTTGTTTTAAGGACATTACATCAAAGTTGGATCAGCCTGTAGTGTGGTTTTCCATTTTTTTGAGTGTGACTCCAAATCCAGACCTCCATGGGTTGATAAATTGGATTTCCATTGATTATTTTTGTGTGATTTTGTTGTCAGCACATTCAACTATGTAAAGAAAAAAGTATTTAATAAGATTATTTCTTTCATTCAGATCTAGGATGTGTTGTTTAAGTGTTCCCTTTATTTTTTTGAGCAGTATATTTAATAAAAACTATATTTATATTGAAAATAATATATACAGTACCAGTCAAAAGTTTGGAAACACCACCTCATTCAAGGGTTTTTCTATATTTTTACTATTTTCTAATAATAGTGAAGACATAAGAACTATGAAATAACACATATGGAATCATGTAGTAACCAAAAAAGTGTTTTGCATTCTCTCAACCAGCTTCACCTGAAATGCTTTTCCAACAGGCTTGAAGGAGTTCCCACATATGCTGAGCACTTATTGGCTGCTTTTCCTTCACTCTGCGGTCCAACTCATCCCAAACCATCTCAATTGAGTTAAGGTTGGGTGATTGTGGAGGCCAGGTCATCTGATGCAGCACTCCATCATTCGCCTTCTTGGTCAAATAGCCCTTACACAGCCTGGAGGTGTGTTAAGTCACTGTCCTGTTGAAAAACAAACTAGATGGGATAGCGTATCACTGCAGAATGCTGTGGTAGCCATGCTAGTTAAGTGTGCCTTGAATTCTAAATAAATCACTGACAGTGTCACCAACAAAGCACCCTCACACCATCACACCTCCTCCTCCATGTTTCACTGTGGGAACTACACATGCAGAGATCATCCATTCACCTACTATGCGTCTCACAAAAACACGGCAGTTGGAACCAAAAATCAAACATTTGGACTCATCAGACCAAAGGACATATTTCCACCAGTCTAATGTCCATTGGTCATGTTTCTTGACCCAAGCAAGTCTCTTCTTATTATTGGTGTCCTTTAGTAGTGGTTTCTTTGCAGGAATTCGACCATGAAGGCCTGATTCACGCAGCCTCCTTTGAACAGTTGATGTTGAGATGTGTCAGTGACTTGAACTCTGTGAGGCATTTATTTGGGTTGCAATTTCTGAGGTTGGTAACTCTAATGAACTTGTCCTCTGCAGCAGAGGTAACTCTGGGTCTTCCTTTCCTGTGGCGGTCCTCATGAGAGCCAGTACATCATAGTGCTTGATGGTTTTTGCGACTGCACTTGACGAAACTTTCAAAGTTCTAGAAATTGTCACGATTGACTGACCTTCATCTCTTAAAGTAAGGATGGACTGTTGTTTCCTCTTTGCTTATTTGAGCTGTTCTTGACATAATATGGACTTGGTCTTTTACCAAGTAGGTCTATCTTCTGTACACCACCCTACCTTGTCACAACACAACAGATTGTCTCAAACACATTAAGAAGCAAAGAAATACCACAAATTAACTTTTAACAAGGCACACCTGTTAATTGAAATGCATTCCAGGTGACTACCTCATGAAGATGTTTGAGAGAATGTCAAGAGTGTGCAAAGCTGTCATCAAGGCAAATGGTGGCTACTTTGAAGAATCTCAAATATAAAGTATATTTTGATTTGTTTGACACTGTTTGGGTTACTACATGATTCCATATGTGTTATTTCATAGTTTTGATGTCTTCACTACTATTCTACAATGTAGAAAGTACTACAAATAAAGAAAAACCCTGGAATGAGTAGGTGTGTCCAAACTTTGACTGGTACTGTATATATATATATATATATATATATATATATATATATATATATATATATATATATATATATATATATATATATATATATATATATATTTACCCCCACAAAATATATGGGGGATTGTAAATGATGCAGATAATCACATTGATAGAAGACACAATATAAAGATGATCTACCCCCCCAAAAGAACACCTGGTCAGAGGAACACGCCCTAGGAGAGATAGTAATGACAACGGGGTCCAATGGGAGGTTTACAGTGTGTGTGTGTGTGTGAGTGTGAGTGTGAGTGTGAGTGTGTGTGTGTGTGTGTGTGTGTCAGTTTGTGACAGGCTGTAATAAATAAAGAGAGGAACACACTCTCTAAATAAGCTCCCAGTCATTTATTGGTTCGACAATCTAATGTTTCGGCATCCTAGTGTCTTCTTCAAGCGGTGATCATTTCCTCTCCCCTAAGGCTACCTCGTTAGCCACATTCCCAACACAACCAATAAATCAATACATGCAAATGATTCCTAATGTAGGATCTAATTATTTTCATTATTTACATTCAATTCCCCTTTTCACTTGAGTGTAATCTCTAAACATGCCGTGGCAGTGGATGCAATGATTGGATCATGTGTGTGTGTGTGTGTGTGTGTGTGTGTGTGTGTGTGTGTGTGTGTGTGTGTGTGTGTGTGTGTGTGTGTGTGTGTGTGTGTGTGTGTGTGTGTGTGTGTGTGCGCGCTGTCAAGGGGTACGGGAGGAACAGTGGCATCCAGTCGTGAAGCTGACAGAGGAAAGTCTGACAGCAAAAATGAGAGAGAGAGAGAGAGTTGATAGAGAGAGATAATATATGGGAGTGTGAAGGGGAAAAGAGAGACCACAGAATGGGAAGGTAAGATTAGAAGGAGAGAAACATGGAAGACAACTCATGGAGAGATGAGCGAGGGAGTTTGAAATGAAAGATAGAAGAGAAGGAGGGATAAAGAAGAGAGTGAGAGAAAGAGAGATAATATATAGAGGTTGGTTGCCAGGGGTAACAGTGTAAGGAAGGGTAAATGTACAGTACTGCCACCCACTCAATTTATTCCCTCTCTTTCCTCTCCTCCATCCGTCTCCGTGTGATCCCTCGTTAGTCCCAGATCTGCTGTCATCTCTTATCCCCCTCGCCTCTCCCTTCCTTCTCAAAGCATCCCTCATTATCCTCAGCCATCTCTCTCTCTCTCTCTCTCAACCCCCCCTCTCCTCCCATTTACCTGAATAAATCATTCCCTCTCTACCTGTGTTCCATCTTCTCCTTCATCTCATTTCATCTTTTCATAGCTGACAAATGATTTGAGACCTATGGGATCTGGTCAAAAGTAGTGCACTCTGTAGGGAATAGGGTGCCATTTGGAATGCACATTTGTCTATACCTATGGTGTTTAACACACTGTGATTCTCTGAAATCCTTCTGTTCTTTCTCTCCTCTGTCCCCTCTCCAGCTGGTTCTCCATCTTTCTGCCGCCTCCTCCGTCACAGTTACCTCATGTATTCTTGTATTATTCTTCTTTCCCATCCCTAAATACGTATCTCCTCTCCTCTCCTCTCCTCTCCTCTCCTCTCCTCTCCTCTCCTCTCCTCTCCTCTCCTCTCCTCTCCTCTCCTCTCCTCTCCTCTCCTCTCCTCTCCTCTCCTCTCCTCTCCTCTCATCTCCTCTCCTCTGTTCCTGTATTCAGGTTTTGATTCTCAACATTAATTCATCTTTTTCCTCAGCTCCCTCCGTCTCTCGCTCTCCCTCCATCCCTCATTCATGCTCTCCCCTTCCTATTGCCGTAATGTCTCTCCATCCCCTTTTATATCTCCCCTTCTCTCTCCATCTCTCCCTCCATCCCTACTTCCCTCCCCTTCCTCCCTCCCTCCCTTCCTCTCTCAGAACTCCCTCCCTCCTTCCCTCCAAATCCTACCTCCTCCCTCCCTCCCCTTCCTCCCTCTCTCTGAACTCCCTCCCTCCAAATCCTACCTACTTCCTCCCTCCCCCTTTCTCTCTCCTTCTGTATTCTGCTCATGCCTCTATGGTACATTGATTGATTGGTGCTACTGTGGATCGAAACATAATTTTCATCCTTTTGTCCAAACTCTTTCACTTCCTCCCCTCTCTCCCCCAGTCTCTCTCTCTCCTTCCTCTCCTCTCTCCCCCTACTCTCTTTCTCTCCTTCCTCTCCTCTCTCCCCCTACTCTCTTTCTCTCCTTCCTCCCCTCTCTCCCCCTACTCTCTTTCTCTCCTTCCTCTCCTCTCTCCCCCTACTCTCTTTCTCTCCTTCCTCCCCTCTCTCCCCCTACTCTCTTTCTCTCCTTCCTCCCCTCTCTCCCTCTACTCTCTTTCTCTCCTTCCTCCCCTCTCTCCCCCTACTCTCTTTCTCTCCTTCCTCCCCTCTCTCCCCCTACTCTCTTTCTCTCCTTCCTCTCCTCTCTCCCCCTACTCTCTTTCTCTCCTTCCTCCCCTCTCTCCCCCTACTCTCTTTCTCTCCTTCCTCCCCTCTCTCCCTCTACTCTCTTTCTCTCCTTCCTCCCCTCTCTCCCCCTACTCTCTTTCTCTCCTTCCTCCCCTCTCTCCCCCTACTCTCTTTCTCTCCTTCCTCCCCTCTCTCCCCTACTCTCTTTCTCTCCTTCCTCCCCTCTCTCCCCCTACTCTCTTTCTCTCCTTCCTCCCCTCTCTCCCCCTACTCTCTTTCTCTCCTTCCTCACCACTCTCCCCCTACTCTCTTTCTCTCATTCCTCTCCTCTCTCCCCCTACTCTCTTTCTCTCCTTCCTCTCCTCTCTCCCCCTACTCTCTTTCTCTCATTCCTCTCCTCTCTCCCCCTACTCTCTTTCCTCCTTCCTCTCCTCTCTCCCTCTACTCTCTTTCTCTCCTTCCTCTCCTCTCTCCCCCTACTCTCTTTCTCTCCTTCCTCTCCTCTCTCCCCCTAGTCTCTCTCTCTCCTTCCTCCCCTCTCTCCCCCTACTCTCTTTCTCTCCTTCCTCTCCTCTCTCCCCCTACTCTCTTTCTCTCCTTCCTCTCCTCTCTCCCCCTAGTCTCTCTCTCTCCTTCCTCCCCTCTCTCCCCCTACTCTCTTTCTCTCCTTCCTCCCCTCTCTCCCCCTACTCTCTTTCTCTCCTTCCTCTCCTCTCTCCCCCTACTCTCTTTCTCTCCTTCCTCCCCTCTCTCCCCCTACTCTCTTTCTCTCCTTCCTCTCCTCTCTCCCCCTAGTCTCTTTCTCTCCTTCCTCTCCTCTCTCCCCCTACTCTCTTTCTCTCATTCCTCCCCTCTCTCCCTCTACTCTCATTCTCTCCCTCCTCCCCTCTCTCCCCCTACTCTCATTCTCTCCTTCCTCCCCTCTCTCCCCCTACTCTCATTCTCTCCTTCCTCTCCTCTCTCCCTCTACTCTCTTTCTCTCCTTCTTCTCCTCTCTCCCCCTACTCTCTTTCTCTCCTTCCTCTCCTCTCTCCCTCTACTCTCTTTCTCTCCTTCCTCCCCTCTCTCCCCCTACTCTCTTTCTCTCCTTCCTCTCCTCTCTCCCTCTACTCTCTTTCTCTCCTTCCTCTCCTCTCTCCCTCTACTCTCTTTCTCTCCTTCTTCTCCTCTCTCCCCTACTCTCTTTCTTTCATTCCTCTCCTCTCTCCCCCTACTCTCTTTCTTTCATTCCTCTCCTCTCTCCCCCTACTCTCTTTCTCTCATTCCTCCCCTCTCTCCCCCAACTCTCTTTCTCTCCTTCCTCCCCTCTCTCCCCCTACTCTCTTTCTCTCCTTTCTCCCCTCCTCTATGGCATAACCAACCAGACAGATTTCCCTCAACAAGCTCCTTCTTCTTCTTCTTCTTCTTCTTCTTCTTCTTCTCTCTCCCTCGTTCCCTTCGCATCCTCTCCTTCCTTCTGTCACTCCACATTTCCGGATATGACCAAATTCAACGTTTTTGCTGACGGTTTCTATTTTACTTTTTGACAAGAAAAAGGCTATGAGGATTCTACCTTTATATTTGTAGCTACATCTGTCTTAATAAGAAATAGATGACAATGGTGGTGATGTCAACTGGTCATTTTTCCAAACTGCTATAACTGATTGGTGATGCAGTTTGCTAGGACAGTTGGCTTGTAGTACAAATACCACACGGAGCAGGTATGTTTCTTTAACAAATCCTTTATTTACAACATTCATCCTGTGCCCACAAACTTCGAATTCTGAAAGTGAAAGCATACCTGTGAGAGGGGTCGCCCTGGTAGTAGTTGTAGGTTTTACTACAGTACCCAAGAAGACCAATCTGTGAGTTCATTTGACCATGGGAAAAAGAGCTACAGTGTAAATACTGCAGGTTGGATTGAATTGAGCCCCTAATCTTCATTTTCAAGGTGATGATTGCACTTTTCTTCCCAACATAATACCGCAATAAATGTGAGTCCACATTAACAACAAAGAATGTTGCATCTCATGGGGGATTCAAACTGACAGTAGATGTCAGGAATTTAGCACAGAATCACTGTGAGCTAACTGTCTAAAGCCATATTTGCTTGTGATGCACATCATTTTATTATGAGAGCGTGCCAGTGGACTTCTGCTAAGTATGCTTTGGTGAGAAAGTGTTGGGATCAGGTGCGATTATAGTTTAAATGTCATTTTGCAAGCCAGCATAATGTGACTTGACAATGAGGCCTGCAAAGCAGGAGTTTCAGACAACTGTGTTAGGGTAAAATTAGGCTGTCGAATTCTGATCAAATTGTTGTTGTTTTTTTAAGTAATGTATTGTCATAAATAATTACATTTTCATGATAAAATATTCACCTAGGCACTCACTTGGTGAAGGCTACAGGACTGAACACCATCGAATGCCACACCTATGTCTAGGTCAATAGCAAACACAGTCATGGGTAGTACTGGTACCTCTAACATTCACTTGAAAGGCACCATGGGAAAAAAATATGCAAATATGGCTTTACACTCTACAGTGTTAAAACAACACCCCAAAATGAGTTTCTGTAACACTGCAGATGTTCATTCCCTAACACTGAGCAAGTGTAACAGCATCAGCTCTAATAAAGTGTTCATTTAAAGGGTAACTTTCAACGCAAATTTCAGCCTTTGTATAAAAAAAAGTTTTCAGGTGAGAAGTTGCGGGTGGGTAAACGTACATTGAAAAAAAGTATAAACACAACATGTAAAGTGTTGGTCCCATGTTTCATGAGCTGAAATAAAATATCCCAGAAATGTTCCATACACACAAAAAGCTTCTTTCTCTCAAATGTTGTGCATACATTTGTTTACATCCTTGTTAGTGAGGATGTTCTCCTTTGCCAAGATAATTCATCCACAGGTGTGGCATATCAAGAAGCTGATTAAACAGCATGATCATTACACAGGAGCAACTTGTGCTGGGGACAATAAAAGGAATAAGCTACGGACAAGGAACACAATTGCATTTTATCGATGGCAATTTGACTGCACAGAGATACCGTGACGAGATCCTGAGGCCCATTGTTGTTCCATTCATCCGCCACCATCACCTCATGTTTCAGCATGATAATGCACGGCCCCATGTCGCAAGGATCTGTACACAATTCCTATAAGCTGAAAATGTCCCAGTTCTTCCATGGCCTGCATACTCACCAGATATGTCAGCCATTGAGCATGCTTGGGATGCTCTGGATTGACGTGTACAACAGTGTGTTCCAGTTCTTGCCAATATCCAGCAACTGTGCACAGCCATTAAAGAGGAGTGGGACAACATTCCACAGGCCACAATCAACAGCCTGATCAACTCTATGCGAAGGAGATGTGTCGCGCTGCATGAGGCAAATGGTGGTCACAGCAGATATTGACTGGGTTTCTGGTCCACGTCCCTACCAACAGACCCATATCTGTGTTCCCAGTCATGTGAAATCCATAGATTTTTGCCTAATGAATTGATTTCAATTGACTGATTTCCTTATATGAACTGTAACTCTGTAAATTCTTTAAAATTGTTGCATGTTGCGTTTATATTTATTGTTCAGAGTAGTATAGAAAAATGTATTTTAGTATAAGATGAATTAATCAATCAATGTGCAAAAACTTAGATATTAAAACAAACTATTCTAAAAATCAACCTGCAACAAAGCATGCTGGGAAATATGATAACGAGTCCTCTCCCATGTCTTTTTCACTCTGAGAGAGTTAACAGAAATGAACTCAACACATTCGAGTTACAACAACACCATGTGGTGTTGATTCCACTGTGATCCAAATAACACTTAAAACCTGTTGAGGACAGACGTTCCGCTACCAAATATCCAATGGTAGAGCATGGCGCGAAATACAAAAACCTTAAAAATGCTATAACTTCAATTTCTCAAACATATGACTGTTACACCATTTGAAAGATAAGACTCTCGTTAATCCAACCACATTGTCCGATTTCAAAAAGGCTTTACAGCGAAAGCTAAACATTAGATTATGTCAGGAGAGTACCCAGCCAAAAATAATCACACAGTCATTTTCAAAGCAAGCATATATGTCACAAAAACCCAAACCACAGCTAAATGCAGCACTAACCTTTGATGATCTTCATCAGATGACACTCCTAGGACATTATGTTATACAATACATGCATGTTTTGTTCAATCAAGTTCATATTTATATCAAAAAACAGCTTTTTACATTAGCATGTGATGTTCAGAACTAGCATTCCCACCCAAAACTTCCGGTGAATTTACTAAATTACTCATCATAAACGTTGACAAAATACATAACAATTATTTGAAGAATTATAGATACAGAACTCCTTTATGCAATCGCTATGTCAGATTTTAAAATAGCTTTTCGGCGAAAGCACATTTTGCAATGTTCTGAGTACATAGCTCAGCCATCACAGGCTAGCTATTCAGACACCCGCCAACTTCGGAGCTCACTAAACTCAGAATTACTATTAGAAAAATTGTATTACCTTTGCTGTTCTTCGTCAGAATGCACTCCCAGGACTTCTACTTCAACAACAAATGTTGTTTTTGTTCCAAATAATCCATAGTTATATCCAAATACCTCCATTTTGTTCGTGTGTTCAGGTCACTATCCAAAGGGTAACGCGCGAGCGCATTTCGTGACAAACAATTTCAAAATGTTCCATTACCATACTTAGAAGCATGTCAAACGCTGTTCAAAATCAATTTTTATGCTATTTTTCTCTTAAAATAGCGATAATATTCCAACCGGACAATGATGTATTCATTCAAAGACGAAAAGAAAAAATGGCGAGGTCTCGTGAACGCGCATCTCCAGTCTCTCTGTCACCAGGCAGTCCACTGACAAACTGTGCTGCTATTATCTGCCCAGAGACAGGAGACGCCTCAATCCGGTTTCTGAAGGCTTTAGAGAGCCAATGGAAGCCTTAGAAAGTGTCACGTAACAGCTCAGATACTGTAATTTCGATAGAGATGCAACAGAAGGACTACAAATTGTCAGACAGCCCACTTCCTGCTTGGAATCTTCTCAGGTCTTTGCGTGCCATATGAGTTCTGTTATACTCACAGACACCATTTAAACAGTTTTAGAAACTTTAGAGTGTTTTCTATCCAAATCTACTAATTATATGCATATTCTAGTTTCTGGGCAAGAGTAGTAACCAGATTAAATCGGGTACGTTTTTTTCACCCGGCCGTGAAAATACTGCCCCCTATCCACAACAGGTTTTAATTTATTCACTGCAGGTAGCGTCAATTTTAATCCCACTGGTGTTAACCCACTGGTGTTAACCCCACTATAATCAACACTCAGATATAACACTCACAACACTAGTTACAGTTTTGACATAAATATACTTGAACATCTATGGCAAGACTGGAAATGGCTGTCTAGCAATGATCAACAACTAACTTGGAAGAATTTTAAAATAATAATGTGCAAATATTGTACAATCCAGGTGTGTAACTCTTAGAGACTTACCCAGAAAGCCTCACAGCTGTAATTGCTGCCAAATATGATTGTAACATATATTGACTCAGGGGTGTGAATACTTATGTACATTATATATTTCTGTATTTCATTTTCAATAAATTTGCTAAGAAATCAAAAAACATGTTTCACTTTGTCATTATGGGGTATTGTTTGTAGATGGGTGACAAATATATATGTAATCAATTTAGTCTGTAACACAACACATTGTGGAACAAGTCAAGGGGTATGAATACTTTCTGAAGCACTGTATATGCAAATGTGGCCTATGCATACATGGCTGGGCAATGTGAACGCTACATCCAATCAACAAAATGATCTGATAAATGTAAATGTAATTTAATACAGGATGGAAATTAAAGTAGCTGCTATGCCAGCAGGACAGGCGAGGGTATGCACAGTCCATTTAGCATGTCTAGTCAATTTATATCTTAGACATAGAGTAAAATCTCTCTCTCTCTCTCTCTCTCTCTCTCTCTCTCTCTCTCTCTCTCTCTCTCTCTCTCTCTCTCTCTCTCTCTCTCTCTCTCTGTCTCTCTCTCTCTCTCTCCCTTGAAACCAACTTTTTATTTAGAAACGAAATGTACTACAACGTAGAAATAGGATACATTTGGTCATAAAGTCAGTCTCGTTCATAGCTGAGCCTTGTGGTCACAACGTAAATAAAGGTTGGGTTTGTTTCAATACTGCCCACATGCCTACAGCTGGCAGCACACAAGTCATCATCAATTCAGAGTGAAGCTGCATGCAACCTGATCGTAATTCCTGTGGTAAATTTGTGTTGACTTTGGATATCCCAGTGGGGCTAGTTAGGGACCATCTGTAAATTACACAATGTACATTGGACAATATGTTAAAATTTGGTCTCATTTATTGATGGTCCCTAACTAACCCAGGAGCTAGGCTATCCAAAGTGAAACCAAATTATCCACAGTAGCACACCAGCTGGCTAAAGCTTATTGGCAAAATAATTTGGCTTACTCTTCCTACACACACAAGACCCCCACATCAAACCACACAACAAAACCAACTCACATTTGAATTCAGTCATGGCACCTAGCATTTCTTAATGAACCAAATCTAAAATGAGGCCAAATCAGGAAGGGCAGTCATCCTTTAAGCTGGCTGTTTGACTAGCTGAATGTAAAGTTCAAATATCATGTTCTCTCTCTTTCTCTCTCCACAGCTACTTGTCCGAAGCCCCTGCATTGATCAGTGAAGACTTAGTGGATTACCGGACCAGTGTTTCTATGGTGATGGACTGACGGTCATACCCAGTCTACTCAGGACTAAGTGTGGACCTTGGAGGGAGGGACCACCAAGGACTACAACTGGCTCCAGCACCCAGACTTTTAGACCAAGCCACCCACCTAACCAGGCACCAGTGAATGAAACAGGGGGACTAACAACAGACAACCTGAGGAGAAGCCTCTCTCTTCCTATCTTCATCTCTTTCTTCACCTGGATCTCTAGATTATTCTAGTAGACTGTGTCAGAGAACTCAGAGAAGCATCAGGAGAAGAGAAGAATAGGTGAGTGAGCCCCTAACATACCACATATAAAAAGTGGTATAATTCACCTGATTTGGATGTAAATACCCTCAAATTAAAGCTGAAAGTCACTTTCAGCTCATCTTGATTGTTTCCTTTCAAATCCATTGTGGTGGCGTACAGAGCCAAAATGATAATAACTTGGTCAATGTCCAAATATTTATGGACCTGACTGTACCTATTACAATTTAGACATTCAGCAGATGCTCTCATCCAGTGCGACCCACAGCTAGTGCATTCATCTGGCGATAGCCAGGAGAGACAATCACATATCACAGTCGTATCCCAACCACCTATCACAAACATAATATAATACAAAATACAATACAAAATGCATAAACATTCAGTGTTCTGTGCCCAACTGGCCACTGCAACAGGTGGTGTCAACAAGGGGAAATTGCCAAGTTCTTTCTGGAAAAACAGAGAGCGAAAGAGAGAAAGAAAGAGTGCGAAAGATACGGTCTGACTGGTGAAAAGTCTCTGTCTCTACACAGTCTGTCTATGGCAGCGTTTTAAATGGCCCCCTATCCCCTATATATCCCCTATGGGCCCTGTTCAAAAGTAGTGCGCTATGTAGGGAAAAGGGTGTCATTTGGGACATATGAAAGTAGGCCAGTCTTCCCGGTGTTGACAGACAGGCAGCCAGACCCTTAAGGAATGATCTCATCTAGAGACAGAATAACAGGACAACACAAAGGAAGAAAAGATGAAACCACAGACCAGGTTCAGATCTCTACGGACATGGGGAGATGGTGTGTGTGTGTGTGTGTGTGTGTGTGTGTGTGTGTGTGTGTGTGTGTGTGGTGTGTGTGTGTGTGTGTGTGTGTGTGTGTGTGTGTGTGTGTGTGTGTGTGTGTGTGTGTGTGTGTGTCGGAGAGGAAGAGAGGGAGAGCGTTCATGCTGTATGAGTTTTGTATGTATGGGGTAGTATGGTGATATGTCTGATTGTGTGTGTGTGTTGGACTGTACCTCTCGCTGCTCCACTGTCCTCCTCCTTGTCAAATCCATCAGATTGTCAGAGTGACAGCATCTTCCTACACAGTCACTGTGATGTGTGTGTGTCCCGCTGGAGTTGGTTGATAAGAGTGTGTGTACGTGTGTGTGTACGTGTGTGTGTTTCATCTCTCAGACGGTGGCTGAGATAAGAATGTGATAAGGGGACTCCATTCTCTGTCCACCTCTCTCACACAGCTAGTGACCATGGTAGAGTAATGTAGTGATGCTCTCCTCACACAGCTAGTGACCATGGTAGAGTAATGTAGTGATGCTCTCCTCACACAGCTAGTGACCATGGTAGAGTAATGTAGTGATGCTCTCCTCACACAGCTAGTGGCCATAGTAGAGTAATGTAGTGATGCTCTCCACAAACAGCTAGTGGCCATGGTAGAGTAATGTAGTGATGCTCTCCACAAACAGCTAGTGGCCATGGTAGAGTAATGTAGTGATGCTGTCCTCATACAGCTAGTGGCCATGGTAGAGTAATGTAGTGATGCTCTCCTCACACAGCTAGTGGCCATGGTAGAGTAATGTAGTGATGCTCTCGTCACACAGCTAGTGGCCATGGGAGAGTAATGTAGTGATGCTCTCTCACACAGCTAGTGGCCATGGTAGAGTAATGTAGTGATGCTCTCTAACACAGCTAGTGGCCATGGTAGAGTAATGTAGTGATGCTCTCTCACACAGCTAGTGACCATGGTAGAGTAATGTAGTGATGCTCTCCTCACACAGCTAGTGGCCATGGTAGAGTAATGTAGTGATGCTCTCTCACACAACTAGTGGCCATGGTAGAGTAATGTAGTGATGCTCTCTCACACAGCTAGTGGCCATGGTAGAGTAATGTTATGATGCTCTCTCACACAGCTAGTGGCCATGGTAGAGTAATGTAGTGATGCTCTCCTCACACAGCTAGTGGCCATGGTAGAGGAATGTAGTGATGCTCTCTCACACAGCTAGTGGCCATGGTAGAGTAATGTAGTGATGCTCTCTAACACAGCTAGTGGCCATGGTAGAGTAATGTTGTGATGCTCTCTCACACAACTAGTGGCCATGGTAGAGTAATGTAGTGATGCTCTCTCACACAGCTAGTGGCCATGGTAGAGTAATGTTATGATGCTCTCTTACACAGCTAGTGGCCATGGTAGAGTAATGTAGTGATGCTCTCCTCACACAGCTAGTGGCCATGGTAGAGTAATGTAGTGATGCTCTCCTGACACAGCTAGTGGCCATGGTAGAGTAATGTAGTGATGCTCTCCTCACACAGCTAGTGGCCATGGTAGAGTAATGTAGTGATGCTCTCCTCACACAGCTAGTGGCCATGGTAGAGGAATGTAGTCATGTGAAGAGGTAGATACTAACTACAGGATGGAGAGATACTACTGTGAGATTTGTGTTTGTGTAAGAGAGCGAGAGAGCAAGAGAGAGAGAGAGAGAGAGATAGAGAGAGAGAGTTTCTATGTGCGTACGTGTATTAAAATGTGTTTGTTTATGTGAGAGGTAATGTGTGTGTGATGGCGTGTTTGTGCATTCCACTGGGCAGGCCCCCAACAGGCCCCAGGTATCGGTAATCCCTTCTTTCATCTCTCCCTCCCTACTCCCCAGGTGTTTGCCAGGTACTACCGTGCCTCTCCAAATGCTGTGAGAAACACTGCCAAGCTGCCTACCGGGTGGGCAGGCCTCCCTCTCTATCTAGCGTTCTCTCTCTCTTTCTCTCTCTCTCTCTCCATAGGGTTCTTCACTCCCCCTTTGACTCCTGCTATTCCATTCTTAGTATGAAGACCAGATTGAAACAGGAGGTTTTCTTGCTTTGTCAAGCCCAAACTCACGAACTTCAAGCTAGGTAACTCTCACTTCCCTTCCCATGGAGGTCCAGACAGGGGGCTTTCCTGGATTGGCAAGCCGACATTGGGTACCCCGACCTGGGCAGCCCTCAGTTCCTCTCCCCCCTGCGCTGAGCTACTGTGGGAAGATGAGTGAGGATCCTGGCTCAGTAAGCATTAGCCATGAATGAGCCATGCTAATCTCATTAGCGAGGTGATGATTGAATCCTGTAGGAATACCACCGCCAGCGAGGCAGATGAGCCTTCCTCATCTTTTATTGAGGGTTTATTTCAGTCACAAGGGTGATGGAGGGATAAGAGAGGAAAAGAAGAAAGATCTAATGAGTTAGAAGAAAGTAGAATAATGGATTGGACAGAGAGAAGAGGAGAGGTAGACGGAGAGGACAAGAGAGATAGGAAGTAGAATAGTGGAAAGGAGAGAGAGAAAGACTGTGAAATAAAGAGGCAGAGGGAGAGAAAGAGTGAGGGGAATATAAAGGCAGAGAGAGAAAGAGGGAGGGAAATATAGAGGCAGAGAGAGAGAGAGAAAGAGGGAGGGAAATAAAGAGACAGAGAGAAAGAGGGAGGGAAATATAAAGAGGGAGAGGGAGAGGGAGGGAAATAAAGAGGCAGAGAGAGAGAGAAAGAGGGAGGGAAATATAAAGAGGGAGAGGGAGAGAAAGACTTGAGGGATCTCTCTCTCTCCATGGTCTCTCCTCCCTCTCTACTCCACCCCACTAACCCCTGTAGCTGAAGCCCTAAAGGAACTAGCTGTAATGCTGGGTTTCATTACTGGCTTCCAAATCAGAGTTTGGGAAACAGTGAGCAAACAAACTAACAAACTCTCTCTGTTTTCTCTCTCTCTCTGTGTTTGTGTGTGTCTAAACTAAATGGCTGTGTTCTGTATGGTTCATTACAGACCAGGGACTCTGGAGTCTAAGTAAACAAGCAAGGCTCCAGCTACAGGGTCTCTACCCTCCACTAGCCCTCTGACTTCTCTTTCACCACTTATTTGTTTTGTCCTTTCTCTCTCTCTCTCTCTCACTTTCTCTTTCAGTCTCCCCTCCCTTGCTCTATCCACCCCCTCTATCTTCACTCTCTTTTTTTTCAAATGTTCTCCCTCCTTCCCCAGACTAGACCAGTGTAATGTCAGAGTCTGTGGTGGGTCAGCCCAACACTGGTACTGCTTTTCCTGCCCATTCTACAAATAATCAGGAAGTAACACTGTATTCTTTTTTTTAACCTTTATTTAACTAGTGTCGTGTCTTTGGCTATGCCGGATTAAGTGATATGACATGCTAACTTATAAAATGATTTCTCTGTAATTAATATTACCTGATTAAGCTAATCATGTAAATGTAATTAACTAGAAAGTCGGTGCACCACGGAAGAACGTTTATAGAGCCGTTATCTTCCGAATAAACTCTTAAAATACTTAGTAATACTTTACATCGATAGCAGTCATATTATTAACCCTTATCTTATTTTCAGTCTCATAATGAAAGTTGTAAATTCTTGGCTATCTTCACGAACCCTGGCTAACAAGTTGAATCAGCAATACCAAATTGGGTTTAATTATTTATTTACTAAATACCTAAACTAATCACACAGAATTACAAATACACAGAATACAAATGATCTCATACAGAAAACGTCCTGGTGGACGGAACCTGTATGAAGGCTGGTTACACAAAGGAAAGGGGGTTGGGCTTGAATGAAAGAGCGGGAAGATTTAGGAACAGAGAAACAGCAGCTATGCTATCGTAAATACATTATCTTATGCATTACTAAATTACCGCCCATTTGGAAAAGGAAAATGCAATAAATATTTACTCTGAGCTGCGCTTCGGTAGATTGGTCGTAGATGCTGGCCGGGTTGGCCAACAGATCTTCCTGAAAACTCTTAAGAATGTCTCTGGTGGTAAATTGGATACGTGGTGGTATCTTCGTCCGTCTGTTAGACTGGATCCATCGTCTGTCCTTTCCTAGCCCACGTCTACAGCGGCTAGGAAGTATCACTTCTGTAGTGAATAAGCTCAAAGTTCATATCATTCGCCACCAAAGCTCACGCCGAGGTTGGCTTAGTTCTGTACTTGACATGTGTGTCCTTCTAACGTAGAGGCTGCAGACCTCCCGTACTGGAACAACATGGTTATCTTTTCGTCAAAAGGCTTATATAGTGGAGAGGGGGGAAGGATGTGTTTCATCGTTTATAACCCCTCCTCTTCACAGGGGTGGGCCACTGATCAAGCAGGGCACTTTCCTTATGAAAACCCAAATCTCTCATTTGGAAGCTAAAATTACATTTCATCTCCTAACAAACAATTTCAATATCAAACATTTCAATTGCATAACAATTCCATGTTACTCTGATAACTAGAGGGTGTATACTTTCTCAGGTACAGTTTATGTTGTCCTGTCATCAGTCATAATGTCTCAGATGACAAGCGAACTGACATACATACTCATTACGTTCCCAAGCATATTTCCAACTGGTTTTATTACCAAAATATGGTTCCTTTTCCCCATTTGTTTGATGTTCCCAGACTCTCTATATTTAACACAGGCTATTCAAGTCCATCAGTAGGGTCAGAGAGGGGAAGGGAGAAAGGTATTTATGGGGGGGGGGGGGTCATAAACCTTACCCACAGGCCAACGTCATGACACTAGGCAAGTCAGTTAAGAACAAATTCTTATTTACAATGACAGCCTACTGGGGAACAGTGGGTTAACTGCCTTGTTCAGGGGCAGAATGACATATTTTACCTTGTCAGCTCGGGGATTCAATCCAGCAACCTTTCAGTTACTGGCCCAACGCTCTAACCACTAGGCAGGTAGCCTAGTATACCCTGGGGGTATAGTTTGTCTTATAGCACCATGTCCATTCTACAAATAATCAGGAAGTAACACTATCTTGGGGGTACAGTTTTTCTCATAGCACCATGTCCATTCTACAAATAATCAGGAAGTAACACTGTATCTGAGGGGTACAGTTTTTCTCGTAGCACCATGTCCATTCTACAAATAGTCAGGAAGTAACACTGTATCACAGGGGTACGGTTTGTTTCATAGCATTACATCCAGACAGGAAGTAACACTTTTGGTATTTTGGTATTTTATTAGGATCTCCATTAGCTGTTGCGAAAGCAGCAGCTACTCTTCCTGGGGTCCACACAAAACATGAAACATGACATACAGTTGAAGTTGGAAGTTTACATACACCTTAGCCAAATACATTTAAACTCAGTTTTTCACAACTCCTGACATTTAATCATAGTAAAAATTCCCTGTCTTAGGTCAGTTAGGATCACCAATTTATTTAAAGAATGTGAAATGTCAGAATAATAGTAGAGAGAATCATTTGTTTCAGCTTTAATTTCTTTCATCACATTCCCAGTGGGTCAGAAGTTTACATACACTCAATTAGTATTTGGTAGCATTGCCTTTAAATTGTTTAACTTCGGTCAAATGTTTTGTGTAGCCTTACACAAGCTTCCCACAATAAGTTGGGTGAATTTTGGCCCATTCCTCCTGACAGAGCTGGTGTAACTGAGTCAGGTTTGAAGGTGACTCAGTTACACCAGGACAACAAAGTCAATATCTTGACTTTGTTGTCCTTTGCCACAACTTTGGAAGTATGCTTGGGGCCATTGTCCATTTGGAAGACCCATTTGCTACCAAGCTTAAACTTCCTGACTGATGTCTTGAGATGTTGCTTCAATATATCCACATAATTTTCTTTCCTCGTGATGCCATCTATTTTGTGAAGGGCACCAGTCTCTCCTGCAGCAAAGCACCCCCACAAGATGATGCTGCCACCCCTGTGCTTCACAGATGGGATGGTGTTCTTCAGCTTGCAAGGCTCCCCCTTTTTCCTCCAAACATAACGATGGTCATTATGGCCAAGCAGTTCTATTTTTGTTTCATCAGACAAGAAGACATTTCTCAAAAAAGTACGATCTTTGTTCCAATGTGCAGTTGCAAACCGTAGTCTGGCTTTTTTATGCCGGTTTTGGAGCAGTGGCTTCTTCCTTGCTGAGCGGCCTTTCAGGTTAAGTCGATATAGGACTTGTTTTACTGTGGATATAGATACTTTTGTACCTGTTTCCTCCAGCATTTTCACAAGGTCCTTTGCTGTTGTTCTGGGATTGATTTGCACTTTTTGCACCATAGTACGTTCATCCCTAGGAGACAGAACGCGTCTCCTTCCTGAGCGGTATGACGGCTGCGTGGTCCCATGGTGTTTATACTTGCGTACTATTGTTTGTACAGATGAACATGGTACCTTCAGGCATTTAGAAATTGCTCCCAAGGATGAACCAGACTTGTGGAGGTCTACAATTTCTTTTCTGAGGTCTTGGCTGATTTCTTTTGATTTTCCCATGATGTCAAGCAAAGAGGCACTGAGTTTGAAGGTAGGCCTTGAAATACATCCACAGGTACACCTCCAATTGACTCAAATGATGTCAATTAGCCTATCTGAAGCTTCTAAAGCCATGGCATCATTTTCTGGAATTTTCCAAGCTGTTTAACCTCTTACATCTAGACGTTCCGCTAGCGGAACACCTGCTCCAATATCCAATGATAGGCGTGGTGCGAATTACTAATTCCTCAAAAATACAAAAACTTCAATTTTTCAAACATATGACTATTTCACAGCATTTTAAAGATAAGACTCTCCTTTATCTAACCACACTGTCCGATTTCAAAAAGGCTTTACAACGAAAGCAAAACATTAGATTATGTCAGCAGAGTACCAAGCCAGAAATAATCAGACACCCATTTTTCAAGCTAGCATATAATGTCACAAAAACCCAGAAGACAGCTAAATGCAGCACTAACCTTTGATGATCTTCATCAGATGACAACCCTAGGACATTATGTTATACAATACATGCATGTTTTGTTCAATCAAGTTCATATTTATATCAAAAACCAGCTTTTTACATTAGCATGTGACGTTCAGAACTAGCATACCCCCCGCAAACTTCCGGCGAATTCACTAAGAATTTACTAAATTACTCACAATAAACGTTCACAAAAAGCATAACAATTATTTTAAGAATTATAGATACAGAACTCCTCTATGCACTCGATATGTCCGATTTTAAAATAGCTTTTTGGTGAAAGCACATTTTGCAATATTCTAAGTACATAGCCCAGGCATCACGGGCTAGCTATTTAGACACCCGGCAAGTTTAGCACTCACCCATATCAGCTTTACTATTATAAAAGTTTGATTACCTTTTGTTGTCTTCGTCAGAATGCACTCCCAGGACTGCTACTTCAATAACAAATGTTGGTTTGGTCCAAAATAATCCATCGTTATATCCGAATAGCGGCGTTTTGTTCGTGCGTCCCAGACACTATCTGAAATGGTAAATCAGGGTCGTGCGCATGGCGCAATTCGTGACAAAAAAAATCTAAATATTCCATTACCGTACTTCGAAGCATGTCAACCGCTGTTTAAAATCCATTTCTATGCAATTTTTCTCGTAAAAAAGCGATAATATTCCGACCGGGAATCTCCTTTTAGCTAAACAGAGGAAAGTAAACAAAGCTTTCGGTCGACGCGGGCACGAGCCTGAGTCTCACAGTACTGTAACCAGCCACTACCCAAACGCGCTACTTTTTTTCAGCCAGAGCCTGCAAAGCCACGATTCAGCTTTTTACCGCCTTCTGAGACCCTATGGCAGCCGTAGGAAGTGTCACGGGACAGCTAAGATCCTCACTCTTCAATAAACAGTGACAAGAAGAACGACACCTTGTGAGACAGGCCACTTCCTGCCTGAAATGAGTTCTGTTATACTCACAGACACCATTCAAACAGTTTTAGAAACTTTAGGGTGTTTTCTATCCATATGTAATAAGTATATGCATATTCTAGTTACTGGGTAGGAGTGGTAACCAGATTAAATCGGGTATGTTTTTTTATCCAGCCGTGAAAATACTGCCCCCTAGCCATAACAGGTTAAAGGCACAGTCAATTTACTGTTTGTAAACTTCTGACCCACTGGAATTGTGATACAGTGAATTATAAGTGAAATAATCTGTCTAAACAATTGTTGGAAAAATTACTTGTGTCATGCACGAAGTAGATGTCCTAACCGACTTGCCAAAACTATAGTTTGTTAACAAGAAATGTGTGGATTGGTTGAAAAAGAGTTTTAATGACTCCAACCTAAGTGTATGTAAACTTCTGACTTCAACTGTAATGCAGAATATTAATAATACATTAATAGACAAGAACAGCTCAAGGACAGAACTAAATCCATTTCAAAAGGCACACGTAGCCTTCATATCAATACATACACTCAATATCTAGGTCAAATATGGGAGAGGTGTTGTGCCATGAGATGTGTATCTGTTTTTTTAAGGTTTGCTCTTCATTTGAGCAATATGAGATGGAAGGGAGTTCCATGCAGTAATGGCTCTATATAATATTTTATATATAATACTGTACATATAGAATCCTGTTCTGGATTTGGGGACTGTGAAAAGAATCTGTGCTTCATAGCACTATGTCCATTTTACCACACAGTCCTATGTACTGTTCTTCCCTCCCTCCCCCTCTCCTTCCCTCCCTCTCATCTTCTCTCTCTCTCACTTTCTGAAGATGACTGTGGGGATTAATTGACTTAGGCCAGCGCTAAAACACATCAGCTTAATGAATCTGCCTCTACAGCCTGCCTTTCTCGCTTTCTCGGGTCCTTTGTCTGTCACCCAGACACACAGACATTCTGTGTCAGAGCATGCCCACTGAGAGAGCTCTTATACTGGCATGACAAGGAGACAAGGCTCCCTGGAGGAATGGAGGCTGGAGGATGTGACTGTGTGTGTGCAGGCCCGCACGCACATACAAATGTACACACACACACTCCTCCGGGCCTCCTTAATGATGTTAACGAGGTGTTAAGAGGATTTGTCACTTCTTGTGACACTTGCATATGTGTGTGTGTGTGTGTGTGTGTGTGTGTGTGTGTGTGTGTGTGGGGGGGGGGGGGGGGGGGGGGGGTTATTTTCACATCCATTGCTTCTCCTCCCCCTCCCTCAAAAACGCAATAACAAATGCCAAAAGGACTTTTGAAAGGAGCCATGGCTCTGGCGTTATGTCTCAATGACAAACAGGACAATCACTTCACTAGAGGCGTTTTCTTCTATTGAACAATTAGACAGCTGGTGCCGCCATGTTTATGTGTCTTTGATGACTGTGTGAATGAAAGAAAATCTGTTAGCGGGGGAAGATTGGTAGGAGAAGGAGGGAGGGAACTCATCTGTTAGGGTGAGAGAAGAAGGTGTAATGGAGGGAGGGAACTCATCTGTTAGGGTGAGAGAAGAAGGTGTAATGGAGGGAGGGAACTCATCTGTTAGGGTGAGAGAAGAAGGTGTAATGGAGGGAGGGAACTCATCTGTTAGGGTGAGAGAAGAAGGTGTAATGGAGGGAGGGAACTCATCTGTTAGGGTGAGAGAAGAAGGTGTAATGGAGGGAGGGAACTCGTCTGTTAGGGTGAGAGAAGAAGGTGTAATGGAGGGAGGGAACTCGTCTGTTAGGGTGAGAGAAGAAGATGTAACGTTCTATTAAACAGCTGGTGAGGTTATTGAGGACTGTCATGGTATGAAGAAAAGGGATGGATGGCTGAGGGAGGAGGGAGGGAGAAAGAGAGGGACAGACAGAGTGAAAGACAAGGGAGGTGATAAAACTAAGAAAAGTAGAGGAGGAAGTGAGAAAGCAGTTTTAGAGACAAAAAGGTAGATAGAGGGGTAGATAATGGCAGACCTGATGCGAGAGAGAGAGAGAGAGAGAGAGAGAGAGAGAGAGAGAGAGAGAGAGAGAGAGACTTGCTTTCACTTGCTTTGGCAATCTAAACATGTTTCCCAATAAAGCCCTTTTGAATTGAATTGACAGAGAGAGACAGAGAGAGACAGAGAGAGAGGAGGGAGGGATGGATTGAGACAGAGAAGGAGTAAATACATGTGGCCCAAGGATTAGAGAGAAAGATTGAAAGATAAGTAAGGGATAATCAACGAGCGGCTATGTGTTCTATGGAAAATAGAGTTGCATTATTTTCCACAGAACGCACAGAGCCCTGAGTTGATTATCCCTTTCATACCAAGGCTATAATTTAACACATTTGCTGCTAGAAATGTGTTCAACATCCACTGAAGTAGCTAGCAAGTTACCTAGATAGCTACAGGAGTAGTTGCCTTGGTAACCTAAACAAACAGACTTGCTAGTTTAGCTAACCCAACCATCAGTCCTAGAGGATGTTGTGGACAGCCCAGTACTCTGCTCTCTACACTTTCAGTTGCTAGAGTAGGTTCTGTCAGTCTTCAGTTGGGTTCTAGTTTATAACGTCAGAGACACGACTTAATAAATTAAAGAGATATAAGTTGAGGGATGGAATTCAGCATTTAACAAACGTGTAAACCAATACTTTAAATTACACATTTTAGCTTTTCATATGGCAGTCATGAAAACGAGGGAGATTCAACTCTTAGCCTACGAGGTCTGGAGCCTGCTGGTTTTCTTTTCTACCTGATAATTAATTGCACGCACCTTGTGTCCCAGGTCTAAATCAGTCCCTAATTAGAGGGAAACGATGAAAAAATGCTGTGGCTTCGAGGTCCTGAGTTGAGTTTGAAGGCTTTATAAGGACACTGCTGATGTGTAAATGGCCTAACTCTAACCTTAACCAAACCTTTAACACTGACCCTTAACCTAACCCTAACCTTAGCCAAACCTTTAACCCTTAACCTAACCCTAACCTTAGCCAAACCTTTAACCTAACCCTAACCTTAGCCAAACCTTTAACCCTTAACCTAACCCTAACCTTAGCCAAACCTTTAACCCTTAACCTAACTCTAACCTTAACCAATCCTTTAACCCTGACCCTTAACCTAACCCTAACCTTAGCCAAACCTTTAACCCATAACCTAACCCTAACCTTAGCCAAACCTTTAACCCTTAACCTAACCCTAACCTTAGCCAAACCTTTAACCCTTAACCTAACCCTAACCTTAGCCAAACCTTTAACCCTTAACCTAACTCTAACCTTAACCAATCCTTTAACCCTGACCCTTAACCTAACTCTAACCTTAACCAATCCTTTAACCCTGACCCTTAACCTAACTCTAACCTTAACCAATCTTTTAACCCTGACCCTTAACCTAACCTCTAACCTTAACCAAACCTTTACCACTGACCCTTAATCTAACCCCCTAACCTTAACCAAACCTTTAACCCTGACCCTTAACCTAACTCTAACCTTAACCAAAACTTTAATACTGACCCTTAACCTAACCCCCTAACCTTAACCAAACCTTTAACCCTGACCCTTAACCTAACCCTATCCTTAACCTAATTTTAACAAGTTATGAAATTAAATATTGGTTTGGAGTGTCTGTATAGACGGTTCCTGAAAACGACAAGTTGACAACATTGCACTGTAGTGGTGTGAACATCCCTTATCTTCCCTATCCCCTCAAACCCCCTTCTGGTACTGGAACTGACTCTTTCAGTATTTCCTGTATATAATATACTTACTTTATTGTGTATTTCATATTTCTTATTCTCATGTTTTTATCTTTTTTCTAGTGATACATTGTTATTGAATATTGTGTTATTGGGTTTTGAGTTTACAAGAAATGCATTTCACTGTACTTATGAATATTGAATTCAACATTGCCAATAATGTTTTCAATGTGACTTTTGCTTTTAAAAGCAGCTCAAACATAGAACATGTAAGAATGAACTGAAGCCATTACATACTACCGTGCTGATATACTGTGTGTTATAGGGGAATAATGCACACTCTAGAATGCCCTTGAAGCCAATCAGAAACCAGTATTCAACAATGCCATGGTATACACAGTAATAAAGACGGACCGAGATTAAGGGATGGAGGGAGAGATAGATAAAGAGAGGGAGAGATGATGCACTCTTCAGTAAATTGGGTTGACAGTTAAGTGTGGTTGGATCAAATGCTGGACCCGTCTGTTTCAAGAGCCCTGGTATGTCTGTGTGTACCGTCATTACCAGTTAGAAGTTCCCGCTTCAACAATCTCTCTCTCTCTCTCTCTCTCTCTCTCTCTCTCTCTCTCTCTCTCTCTCTCTCTCTCTCTCTCTCTCTCTCTCTCTCTCTCTCTCTCTCTCTCTCTCTCTCTCTCTCTCTCTCTCTCTCTCTCTCTGTCTCTCTGTCTGTCTATTTGATATAGGTACTGTAAGAAATAAATTCAGTAGTTTCCTTTCTGTTTGAGCCAGTGGAGGCTGCTGAGGGGAGGACGGGTCATAATGATGTCTGGAGTAGAGTTAATGGAATGGTATCAGACACACCCGGTGTTCATCTGTTTGATACCGTTCCATTCACTCCATTCCAGCCATCATTATGACCCCGTCCTCCCCTCAGCAGCCTCCACTGATTTCAGCCTTTCTACCGGCCCCATTTCAGAGGATATTTGGGAATTAGTCCTATCTCGTTTTCATTTTCTGAAGAAAGAGAATAAAGGAAATATATAGACATGAGAGAGAGAGAGAGAGAGAGAGAGAGAGAGAGAGAGAGAGAGAGAGAGAGAGAGAGAGAGAGAGAGAGGAGAGAGAGAGAGAGAGAGAGAGAGAGAGAGACAGCATGTTAGGCTGATAGGGAAAGAGTGGTCAGCAGGTCTCTAGTTTTGTCAGCCTTTCTGTAGTATTTCTGGAGGGTTTCGTCAGTGCTTTGGCTGTTGTGTTGGTCCATGTAGTGTGATACTGAGAGGTTGCTATACAGTTACATGTTCTGCTACCTCCTGAACCCCCTTTCACACACCCCTCCCTATCTCTAGGCCCCCTCTCTCAATCCCTCTTTACCCCTCTAGTCCCTCTCATCCCCCCTTTCACACACCCCTCCCTATCTCTAGGCCCCCTCTCTCAATCCCTCTTTACCCCTCTAGTCCCTCTCATCCCCCCTTTCACACACCACTCCCTATTTCTAGGCCCCCTCTCTCAATCCCTCTTTACCCCTCTAGTCCCTCTCATCCCCCCTTTCACACACCCCTCCCTCCCTCTAGGCCCCCTCTCTCAATCCCTCTTTACCCCTCTAGTCCCTCTCATCCCCCCTTTCACACACCCCTCCCTATCTCTAGGCCCCCTCTCTCAATCCCTCTTTACCCCTCTAGTCCCTCTCATCCCCCCTTTCACACACCCCTCCCTCCCTCTAGGCCCCCTCTCAATCCCTCTTTACCCCTCTAGTCCCTCTCATCCCCCCTTTCACACACCCCTCCCTATCTCCAGGCCCCCTCTCTCAATCCCTCTTTACCCCTCTTTACCCCTCTAGTCCCTCTCATCCCCCCTTTCACACACCCCTCCCTCCCTCTAGGCCCCCTCTCAATCCCTCTTTACCCCTCTAGTCCCTCTCATCCCCCCTTTCACACACCCCTCCCTATCTCCAGGCCCCCTCTCTCAATCCCTCTTTACCCCTCTTTACCCCTCTAGTCCCTCTCATCCCCCCTTTCACACACCCATCCCTTCCTCTATGCCCCCTCTCTCAATCCCTCTCTACCCCTCTAGTCCCTCTCACCCCCCCTCAACCCTTTTTCCTCCCCCTTCCATTATTTTACTTCAAGGCTGAACCCATCTCATTCCTCCCATAGTGCCACAAATCTCCCTCTCTGTTCCCTCTATTCTCTCCTTCCCCTCCCTCCTACTAGGTCTCCCTCGCTCCCATTCATCTCTCCCCATCCCTCCTTCTCCCCCTTCACCCCTTCTCTCCCCTCTATCCTCTGACTCCCTGGCCCCTTATCTCCAGTGAGTAGGTTAAGGGTCCAACTACAGGGTTGGGGTCAATTCCAGTAAATTCAGAAAGTACACCAAATTCCAGTTCCAAAAATATCTCATTGAAAAGCATTGACAAGAATTGGAATTTAAATGTCAGCATAAGCCATACTACCAGTTGACATGAAATAGGGTGACAATCACACTCAATTAGATCTTTGCTTTGCCTTTCAGTGTGTTCTTCCTGGTTCTACACATAGGAAGAGAGAGAGAGAATGAATAAATGGATGAATTTATACATGAACAAACTAAAAAAAGAGGAACAGAGAAAGAACAGCACTTTTGAGAGAGAGAGAGAGAGAGAGAGAGAGAGAGACAGCAACACATAGAGAGAGAGACAGCAACACACAGAGAGAGAGAGAGAGAGTGAGAGAGACATGTACATTACATTTCTACTATATTGTTGTTATTTTTGTATTTAATTTTGTATTATTATTTACTACCATTTTATATAATTATTTGTTATTGTTTATCATTTTATTACACTGTATATTGTATACATTGTTGCTTTGGAAATATTGACACAATGTTTTTCATGCCAATAAAGCAGCTTGAATTTGAATTTGAGAACGAGAGAGAGAAACAGCAACACAGAGAGAGAGAAAGACAAACAACAACACAGAGAGAGCAACACACAGAGAGAGAAACAGCAACACAGAGAGAGAGAAAGACAAACAACAACACAGAGAGAGCAACACACAGAGAGAGAAACAGCAACACAGAGAGAGAGAAAGACAAACAACAACACAGAGAGAGCAACACACAGAGAGAGAAACAGCAACACAGAGAGAGAGAAAGACAAACAACAACACAGAGAGAGCAACACACAGAGAGAGAAACAGCAACACAGAGAGAGAGAAAGACAAACAACAACACAGAGAGAACAACACACAGGGAGAGAAACAGCAACACAGAGAGAGAGAAAGACAAACAACAACACAGAGAGAGCAACACACAGAGAGAGAAACAGCAACACACACACACAGAGAGAAAGAAACAGCAACACACACACAGAGAGAGAGAAACAGCAACACATACACAGAGAGAGAGAAACAGCAACACACACACACACACACACACACACACACACACACACACACACACACACACACACACACACACACACACAGAGAAACAGCAACACACACACACACAGAGAAACAGCAACACACAGAGAGAGAGAAACAGCAACACACACACACACAGAGAGAGAGAAACAGCAACACACACACACACACAGAGAGAGAGAAACAGCAACACACACACAGAGAGAGAGAAACAGCAACATACACACACAGAGAGAGAGAGAAACAGCAACACACACACACAAAGAGAGAGAGAGAAACAGCAACACACACAGAGAGAGAGAGAAACAGCAACACACAGAGAGAGAGAGAGAAACAGCAACACACAGAGAGAGAGAGAGAGAAACAGCAACACACAGACAGAGAGAGAGAGAGAAACAGCAACACACAGAGAGAGAGAGAGAGAAACAGCAACACACACAGAGAGAGAGAGAGAAACAGCAACACACACACACAGAGAGAGAGAGAAACAGCAACACACACACAGAGAGAGAGACAGCAACACACACAGAGAGAGAGAGAGAAACAGCAACACAGAGAGAGAGAGAGAGAGAGAGGAGAGAGAGAGAGAGAGAGAGAAACAGCAACACACACACAGAGAGAGCGAAACAGCAACACACAGAGAGAGAGAGAGAAACATCAACACACAGACAGAGAGAGAGAAACAGCAACACACACACACACAGAGAAACAGCAACACACACACACACAGAGAGAAACAGCAACACACACACAGAGAGAGAGAAACAGCAACACACAGAGAGAGAGAGAGAAACAGCAACACACACAGAGAGAGAGAGAAACAGCAACACACACAGAGAGAGAGAGAAACAGCAACACACAGACAGAGAGAGAGAGAAACAGCAACACACACACACAGAGAGAAACAGCAACACACAGAGAGAGAGAGAGAGAAACAGCAACACACACACAGAGAGAGAGAGACAGCAACACACACAGAGAGAGAGAGAGAAACAGCAACACACACACAGAGAGAGAGAGACAGCAACACACACAGAGAGAGAGAGAAACAGCAACACACACACAGAGAGAGAGAGACAGCAACACACACAGAGAGAGAGAGAGAAACAGCAACACAGAGAGAGAGAGAGAGAAACAGCAACACAGAGAGAGAGAGAGAGAAACAGCAACACACAGAGAGAGAGAGAAACAGCAACACACAGAGAGAGAGAGACAGCAACACACACAGAGAGAGAGAGAGAAACAGCAACACGAGAGAGAGAGAGAGAAACAGCAACACACAGAGAGAGAGAGAAACAGCAACACACAGAGAGAGAGAAACAGCAACACACACACACACACAGAGAGAGAGAAACAGCAACACACACACACAGAGAGAGAGAAACAGCAACACACACAGAGCGAGAGAAACAGCAACACACACACACACAGAGAGAAACAGCAACATACACACACAGAGAGAGAGAAACAGCAACACACACACAGAGAGAGAGAGAAACAGCAACACACACACAGAGAGAAACAGCAACACACACAGAGAGAGAGAGAGAGAGAAACAGCAACACACAGAGAGAGAGAGAAACAGCAACACACACACAGAGAGAGAGAGAAACAGCAACACACACACAGAGAGAGAAACAGCAACACACAGACAGAGAGAGAGAGAGAAACAGCAACACACAGAGAGAGAGAGAGAAACAGCAACACACAGAGAGAGAGAGAGAGAAACAGCAACACACAGAGAGAGAGAGAGAAACAGCAACACACAGAGAGAGAGAGAGAAACAGCAACACAGAGAGAGAGAGAGAGAAACAGCAACACACACACAGAGAGAGAGCGAAACAGCAACACACAGAGAGAGAGAGAGAGAAACAGCAACACACAGAGAGAGAGAGAGAAACATCAACACAGAGAGAGAGAGAGAGAGAGAGAGAAACAGCAACACACACACAGAGAGAGAGAGAAACAGCAACACACAGACAGAGAGAGAGAGAAACAGCAACACACAGAGAGAGAGAGAGAAACAGCAACACACAGAGAGAGAGAGAGAAACAGCAACACACACACAGAGAGAGAGAAACAGCAACACACAGACAGAGAGAGAGAGAAACAGCAACACACACACACAGAGAGAAACAGCAACACACACACAGAGAGAGAGAGACAGCAACACACACAGAGAGAGAGAGAAACAGCAACACACACACAGAGAGAGAGAGAGAAACAGCAACACACACACAGAGAGAGAGAGACAGCAACACACACAGAGAGAGAGAGAAACAGCAACACACACACAGAGAGAGAGAGACAGCAACACACACACAGAGAGAGAGAGAAACAGCAACACAGAGAGAGAGAGAGAGAAACAGCAACACACAGAGAGAGAGAGAGAAACAGCAACACACAGACAGAGAGAGAGAGAAACAGCAACACACAGAGAGAGAGAGAAACAGCAACACACACACACAGAGAGAGAGAAACAGCAACACACACAGAGCGAGAGAAACAGCAACACACACACAGAGAGAGAGAAACAGCAACATACACACAGAGAGAGAGAGAAACAGCAACACACACACAGAGAGAGAGAGAAACAGCAACACACACACAGAGAGAGAGAAACAGCAACACACACACACACAGAGAAACAGCAACACACACAGAGAGAGAGAGAGAAACAGCAACACACAGAGAGAGAGAGAAACAGCAACACACACACAGAGAGAGAGAGAAACAGCAACACACACACAGAGAGAGAGACAGCAACACACAGACAGAGAGAGAGAGAGAGAAACAGCAACACACAGAGAGAGAGAGAGAAACAGCAACACACACACAGAGAGAGAGAGAGACAGCAACACACACAGAGAGAGAGAGAGAAACAGCAACACAGAGAGAGAGAGAGAGAGAGAGAGAGAGAGAGAGAGAAACAGCAACACACACACAGAGAGAGAGCGAAACAGCAACACACAGAGAGAGAGAGAGAGAAACAGCAACACACAGAGAGAGAGAGAGAAACATCAACACACACACAGAGAGAGAGAGAGAGAAACAGCAACACACACACAGAGAGAGAGAAACAGCAACACACAGACAGAGAGAGAGAGAGAAACAGCAACACACACAGAGAGAGAGAGAAACAGCAACACACACACACAGAGAGAGAAACAGCAACACAGAGAGAGAGAGAGAGAAACAGCAACACAGAGAGAGAGAGAGAGAAACAGCAACACACAGAGAGAGAGAGAAACAGCAACACACAGAGAGAGAGAGACAGCAACACACACAGAGAGAGAGAGAGAAACAGCAACACAGAGAGAGAGAGAGAGAAACAGCAACACACAGAGAGAGAGAGAAACAGCAACACACAGAGAGAGAGAAACAGCAACACACACACACACACAGAGAGAGAGAAACAGCAACACACACACACAGAGAGAGAGAAACAGCAACACACACAGAGCGAGAGAAACAGCAACACACACACACAGAGAGAGAAACAGCAACATACACACACAGAGAGAGAGAAACAGCAACACACACACAGAGAGAGAGAGAAACAGCAACACACACACAGAGAGAAACAGCAACACACACAGAGAGAGAGAGAGAGAGAAACAGCAACACACAGAGAGAGAGAGAAACAGCAACACACACACAGAGAGAGAGAGAAACAGCAACACACACACAGAGAGAGAAACAGCAACACACAGACAGAGAGAGAGAGAGAAACAGCAACACACAGAGAGAGAGAGAGAAACAGCAACACACAGAGAGAGAGAGAGAGAAACAGCAACACACAGAGAGAGAGAGAGAAACAGCAACACACAGAGAGAGAGAGAGAAACAGCAACACAGAGAGAGAGAGAGAGAAACAGCAACACACACACAGAGAGAGAGCGAAACAGCAACACACAGAGAGAGAGAGAGAGAAACAGCAACACACAGAGAGAGAGAGAGAAACATCAACACAGAGAGAGAGAGAGAGAGAGAGAGAAACAGCAACACACACACAGAGAGAGAGAGAAACAGCAACACACAGACAGAGAGAGAGAGAAACAGCAACACACAGAGAGAGAGAGAGAAACAGCAACACACAGAGAGAGAGAGAGAAACAGCAACACACACACAGAGAGAGAGAAACAGCAACACACAGACAGAGAGAGAGAGAAACAGCAACACACACACACAGAGAGAAACAGCAACACACACACAGAGAGAGAGAGACAGCAACACACACAGAGAGAGAGAGAGAAACAGCAACACACACACAGAGAGAGAGAGACAGCAACACACACAGAGAGAGAGAGAAACAGCAACACACACACAGAGAGAGAGAGACAGCAACACACACACACAGAGAGAGAGAAACAGCAACACAGAGAGAGAGAGAGAGAAACAGCAACACACAGAGAGAGAGAGAGAAACAGCAACACACAGACAGAGAGAGAGAGAAACAGCAACACACAGAGAGAGAGAGAAACAGCAACACACACACACAGAGAGAGAGAAACAGCAACACACACAGAGCGAGAGAAACAGCAACACACACACAGAGAGAGAGAAACAGCAACATACACACAGAGAGAGAGAGAAACAGCAACACACACACAGAGAGAGAGAGAAACAGCAACACACACACAGAGAGAGAGAAACAGCAACACACACACACACAGAGAAACAGCAACACACACAGAGAGAGAGAGAGAAACAGCAACACACAGAGAGAGAGAGAAACAGCAACACACACACAGAGAGAGAGAGAAACAGCAACACACACACAGAGAGAGAGACAGCAACACACAGACAGAGAGAGAGAGAGAGAAACAGCAACACACAGAGAGAGAGAGAGAAACAGCAACACACACACAGAGAGAGAGAGAGACAGCAACACACACAGAGAGAGAGAGAGAAACAGCAACACACAGAGAGAGAGAGAGAGAGAGAGAGAGAGAGAGAGAGAGAGAAACAGCAACACACACACAGAGAGAGAACGAAACAGCAACACACAGAGAGAGAGAGAGAGAAACAGCAACACACAGAGAGAGAGAGAGAAACATCAACACACACACAGAGAGAGAGAGAGAGAAACAGCAACACACACACAGAGAGAGAGAAACAGCAACACACAGACAGAGAGAGAGAGAAACAGCAACACACAGAGAGAGAGAGAGAGAGAGAAACAGCAACACACACAGAGAGAGAGAGAGAAACAGCAACACACACAGAGAGAGAGAGAAACAGCAACACACACACACAGAGAGAGAAACAGCAACACACACACAGAGAGAGAGAGACAGCAACACACACAGAGAGAGAGAGAGAAACAGCAACACACACACACAGAGAGAGAGACAGCAACACACACAGAGAGAGAGAGAGAAACAGCAACACACACACAGAGAGAGAGAGACAGCAACACACACAGAGAGAGAGAGAGAAACAGCAACACACACACAGAGAGAGAGAGAGAAACAGCAACACAGAGAGAGAGAGAGAAACAGCAACACACACATAGAGAGAGAGAAACAGCAACACACACACAGAGAGAGAGAGAGAAACAGCAACACACAGAGAGAGAGAGAGAAACATCAACACACAGAGAGAGAGAGAGAGAGAGAGAGAGAGAGAAACAGCAACACACACACACAGAGAGAGGGAAACAGCAACACACACACAGAGAGAGAGAAACAGCAACACAGAGAGAGAGAGAGAAACAGCAACACACAGACAGAGAGAGAGAAACAGCAACACACAGACAGAGAGAGAGAGAAACAGCAACACACAGAGAGAGAGAGAAACAGCAACACACAGAGAGAGAGAGAAACAGCAACACACAGAGAGAGAGAGAAACAGCAACACACAGAGAGAGAGAGAGAGCAACACACAGAGAGCGAGAGAAACAGCAACACACAGAGAGAGAGAGAGAGAAACAGCAACACACAGAGAGAGAGAGAAACAGCAACACACAGACAGAGAGAGAGAGAAACAGCAACACACAGAGAGAGAGCGAAATAGCAACACACAGAGAGAGAAACAGCAACACACAGAGAGCGAGAGAAACAGCAATACACAGAGAGCGAGAGAAACAGCAACACACAGAGAGAGAGAGAGAGAAACAGCAACACACAGAGAGAGAGAGAAACAGCAACACACAGACAGAGAGAGAGAGAAACAGCAACACACAGAGAGAGAGAGAAACAGCAACACACAGAGTGAGAGAGAAACAGCAACACACAGAGCGAGAGAGAAACAGCAACACACAGAGAGAGAGAAACAGCAACACACAGAGAGCGAGAGAAACAGCAACACACAGAGCGAGAGAGAGAAACAGCAACACACAGAGCGAGAGAGAAACAGCAACACACAGAGAGAGAGAGAGAAACAGCAACACACAGACAGAGAGAGAGAGAAACAGCAACACACAGAGAGAGAGAAACAGCAACACACAGAGCGAGAGAGAGAGAAACAGCAACACACAGAGAGAGAGCGAAATAGCAACACACAGAGAGAGAAACAGCAACACACAGAGAGAGAGAGAGAGAAACAGCGAGAGAGAGAGAGAAACAGCGAGAGAGAGAAACAGCGAGAGAGAGAGAAACAGCGAGAGAGAGAGAAATAGCGAGAGAGAGCGAGAGAGAAACAGCAACACAAAGAGTGTGAGCGAGAGAGAGAGAGAGAGAGAGACTGCCCTGAACCCTACCATCAAGGGTCCTGTCTGCCTACTAAAGCTCTCTGTGTCGCAGATGGTATTGTCTGCACTTATCAGAAATGTCACACATTATAGAAAGTCCTTCTGCTTACAGAGAGGAGACTAGCTAGGCCTTATTCCAGGGCATTACCATTATTGTGTGTGTGTGTGCATGAGTGAGCATACTATTATGCATATGCATGTTTGTGTGTGTATGACTGTGTCTATAATTTTGAGGACACCTAGTTTTTCACTGTGTCTGCATAATATTCACAGTGTGTGTTTGTATGTGTGGTACTGGAGCACCAAGTCTAGGTCCAAAAGGCTCCTCAACAGCTTCTACCCCCAAGCCATTAGACTGCTGAACAATTAATCAAATTGCCACCGGACTATTTACATTTACCCTACCCCCATTTGTTTTTTTGACCCCCCCATTTGTTTCGTACACTGCTGCTACTCGCTGTTTATTATCTATGCATAGTCACTCCACCCCTACCAACAGTACTTTTGCAAGGTGTCTCAGAAGGGTAATGGCATATGATCCTTCTGCCCATAGAATCACAGCAATCAAATCCAAATCAAATCAGATCAAGTGAGGGAGAAGGTGAGTGAGTGAGGGAGAAGGAGAGAGAGATGGAGAGAGAGGGAAGAATACAAAACGTTGTATTGTAGAATGGAGACCGATATTAAGGGGGACAGGAGAGGACAAGAACAGCATACTGTGGGAGAGAGTGAGAGAGAGAGAGAGAGAGAGAGAGAGAGAGAGAGAGAGAGAGATAGAGAAGGGGTGAGACACAAAGAGAGCTTTATAATGACCCTGCCTATGTCTCCAGAGCCTTCTCTTCTGCTCTTAAATCATTTAGCTTATTATTCTAATAGGACCCTTCTTTAGATATTCCCTCTCTACACTGACGTCTCTACTAGCTAGACAATTTCAGACAATTTTCAGTTCTAGCTAATAACAACTGGCTTATGAGACACATTGATGCAAGAGTGATGCAAAACGGCTTAAAGATAAAACGTAAAATCGAAAGAGAAACAACATTTGAGAAAAGCATTGATAAATAGCTGTGCGGTTTACTTTTAATCCAGTATGTCATAGTGCTCTTTAGATCTTCCCTCTAAGTGGCAGGTAGCCTAGCGAATCCCTGAGCTGACCTGGTGAAACACGTGCCGTGGTTCCCCTGAGCAAGGCACTTATCCCTAATTGCATCTGTAAGTGTCTCTGGATAAGAGCGTCTGCTGAAATGTCATATGTACTCTGCTCTCTACACTTTCAGTTGCTAGAGTAGGTTCTGTCAGTCTTCAGCTGGGTTCTAGTTTATAACATCAGAGACACGACTTAATAAATTAAAGAGATATAAGTTGAGGGATGGAATTCAGCATTTAACAAACGTGTAAACCAATACATTAAATTACACATTTTAGCTTTTCATATGGCAGTCATGAAAACGAGGGAGATTCAACTCTTAGCCTACGAGGTCTGGAGCCTGCTGGTTTTCTTTTCTACCTGATAATTAATTGCACGCACCTTGTGTCCCAGGTCTAAATCAGTCCCTAATTAGAGGGAAACGATGAAAAAATGCAGTGGCTTCGAGGTCCTGAGTTGAGTTTGAAGGCTTTATAAGGACACTGCTGATGTGTAAATGGCCTAACTCTAACCTTAACCAAACCTTTAACACTGACCCTTAACCTAACCCTAACCTTAGCCAAACCTTTAACCCTTAACCTAACCCTAACCTTAGCCAAACCTTTAACCCTTAACTTAACTCTAACCTTAGCCAAACCTTTAACCCTGACCCTTAACCTAACCCTAACCTTAGCCAAACCTTTAACCCTTAACCTAACTCTAACCTTAACCAAACCTTTAACACTGACCCTTAATCTAACCCCCTAACCTTAACCAAACCTTTAACCCTGACCCTTAACCTAACTCTAACCTTAACCAAAACTTTAACACTGACCCTTAACCTAACCCCCTAACCTTAACCAAACCTTTAACCCTGACCCTTAACCTAACCCTAACCTAATTTGAACAAGTTATGAAATTAAATATTGGTTTGGAGTGTCTGTACAGACTTTTCCTGAAAACGACAGGTTGACAACATTGCACTGTAGTGGTGTGAACATCCCTTATCTTCCCTATCCCCTCAAACCCCCTTCTGAGAACCCCCGCTCAGTCGATCGGCCCCGGTCACAGTCACCATAGCAATGAGGTTGAAGATTAAAGGGTGATATTGTTTGAACTTGACCCCCAATGATGACTCCATGACAACCATAACTGGTATGACATCACAAGGCCCTGTATGAGTCATAATACAGCTGGCCTCGTAGGGAGAGGCTGAAGGACTGCTGATGAGAGTGTGTGTGTGTTTCTGTCTCTGTGAGGTGTGTGTGTGTGTGTCTCTGTCTGTGTGTCGCTGTCTGTGTGTGTGAAAACATTATTGTGTTGTGCATATAGTAACAGTCAAAAGTTTGGACACACCTACTCATTCCAGGGTTGTTCTTTTTCTTTTTACTATTTTCTACATTGTAGAATCATAGTGAAGACATCAAAACTATGCCACCATTGGCCTTGATGACAACTTTGCACACACTTGGCATTCTCTCAATCAGCTTCACCTGGAATGCTTTTCCAACAGTCTTTAAGGAGTTCCCACATATGCTGAGCACTTGTTGGCTGCTTTTTCCAACTCATCCAAAAACATCTGATGCATCTGATGCAGCACTCCATCACTCTCCTTCTTGGTCAAATAGCCTTTACACAGCCCAGAGGTGTGTTGGGTCATTGTCCTGTTGAAAAACAAATGATAGTCCCACTAAGGGCAAACCAGATGGGATGGCATATCGCTGCAGAATGCTGTGGTAGCCATGCTGGTTAAGTGTGCCTTGAATTCTAAATAAATCACTGACAGTGTCACCAGCAAAGCACCCCCACACCATGACACCTCCTCCTCCATGCGTCACGGTGGGAACTACACATGTGGAGATCATCCGTTCACCTACTCTGTGTCTCACAAAGACACAGCAGTTGGAACCAAACTTCTCAAATTTGGACTCAATAGACTGGTGGAATCTGTCCTTTGGTCGAATGTCCAGTACTTGTGTTTCTTGGCCAAAGCAAGTCTCCTCTTCTTATTGGTGTCCTTTAGTAGTGGTTTCTTTGCAGCAATTCGACCATGAAGGCCTGATTCATGCAGTCTCCTCTTAACAGTTGATGTTGAGATGTGTCTGTTACTTGAACTCTGTGAAGCATTTATTTGGGCTGCAATCTGAGGTGCAGTTAAAACTTCTTGGTGACAGGGAGCAGTATTCGGAAATTCAGATGAATAATGTGCCCAAATTAAACTGCCTGCTACTCGGACCCAAAAGGTAGGATATGCATATTATTAATAGATTTGGATAGAAAACACTCTGAAGTTTCGAAAACTGTTTGAATGATGTCTGATGTCAGAACTCATATGGCAGGCAAAAACCTGAGAAAAAATCCAACCCGGAAGTGGTTTGTAGTTTTTCAAGTAATTGCCTAGCCAAACTACAGTGTCTGTGGGGTCATTTTGGACTTCCTAAGGCTTCCACTAGATGTCAACAGTTTTTAGAACCTTGTTTCATGCTTCTACTGTTACTGGGGAGAGAATAAGAGCTGTCTCAAGCCTGGGACCAACAAGTTGTTTACTGCGCGGGCACACAGGCGCACCATTCCTTCTTTTTCTTCTGTAATGAATACGCTATTGTCCGGTTGGAATATTATCAAAGATTTATGTTAAAAAGATTAACATCATTTGAAATGTTTCTACGAACGGTAATCATTTACATTACATTTTAGTAATTTAGCAGACGCTCTTATCCAGAGCGACTTACAGTAGTGAATGCATACATTTCATTGCATGCATTTTATTATAAAAAAAATTATAATAATTGTACTGGCCCCCCATGGGAATCGAACCCACAACCCTGGCGTTGCACACACCATGCTCTACCAACTGAGCCACAGGGAAGACAATGGAACATTAATGGAACATTTTGACTTTTCATCTCTGGTTTTTCGCTCGCGCATTTTGCCTTTGGATAGTGATCTGAACGTGCAAACAAAAGGAGGTATTTGGACATAAATATGGAGTTTATCGAACAAAACTAACATTTCTTGTGGGAGTCCTGGGAGTGCATTCCGACGAAGATCAGCAAAGGTAAGTGAAGATTTATAATACTATTTCTGAGTTTTGTTGACTCCAGAACTTGGCGGGTAACTGTATAGCTTGCATTGATGGCTGAGCTCTGTACTCAGAATATTGAACAATGTGCTTTCGCCGTGAAGCTATTTTGAAATCTGACACAGCGGTTGCATTAAGGAGAAGTGCATCTATAATTCTTTCAATAACTGTTGTAAATTTTATCAACGTTTATGATGAGTATTTTTGTAAATTGATGTGCTCATTCACCGGGAGTTTTGGAGGCAATACATTTCCTGAACATCACGCGCCAATGTAAAATGGGTTTTTTGGATATAAATATAAACTTTATCGAACAAAACATACATGTATTGTGTAACATTGAGTCCTGGGAGTGTCATCTGATGAAGATCATCAAAGGTTAGTGATTCATTTTAGCTATATTTCTGGTTTTTGTGACGCCTCTCCTTGCTTGGAAAATGGCTGTGTGGTTTTTCTTGTCTCAGCGCTGTCCTAACATAATCTAATGTTATGCTTTCGCCGTAAAGCCTTTTTGAAATCGGACAATGTGGTTGGATTAACGAGAAGTGTATCTTTAAAATGGGATATAATGGTTGTATGTTTGAGAAATTTGAATTATGAGATTTTTGTTGTTTTGAATTTTACGCCCTGCTATTTCACTGGCTGTTGAATAGTGTGTCCCGCAGGTGGGACACTAGCGTCCCACATGTTCCAGAGAGGTTATCGCTAATGAACTTATCCTCTGTAGCAGAGGTAACTCTGGGTCTTCCTTTCCTGTGGCGGTCCTCATGAGAGCCAGTTTCATCATAGCGTTTGATGGTTTTTGCAACTGCACTTGAAGAAACTTTCAAAGTTCTTGACATTTTCCAGATTGACTGACCTTCATGATTTAAAGTAAGGATGGACTGTTGTTTCTCTTTGCTTATTTGAGCTGGTCTTGCCATAATATGGACTTGGTCTTTTACAAAATAGGGCTATCTTCTGTACACCACCCTACCTTGTCACAACTCAACAGATTGGCTCAAATGCGTGAACAAAATGTACTTTAAACAAGGCACACCTGTTAATTAAAATGCATTCCTGGTGACTACTTTATGAAGCTGGTTGAGAGAATGCCAAGAGTGTGCAAAGCTGTCATCAAGGCAAAGGGTGGCTACTTTGAAGAATCTCAAATCTCAAATATATTTTGATTTGTTTAACACTTTTTTGGTTTCTACTTGATTCCATATGTGTCATTTCATAGTTTTGATGTCTTCACTATGATTCTACAGTGTAGAAAATAGTAAAAATAAAGAAAAACCCTGGAATGAGTAGCTATTCTAAAACTTTTGACTGGTACTGTATATGCCACTTTATGCGGTGTTTACATTGAGTGTACAAAACATTAAGAACACCTTACCCTCAGAACAGCCTCAATTTGTTGGGGCATGGACTCTACAAGGTGTTGAAAGAGTTCCACAGGGATGCTGGCCCATGTTGACTCCAATGCTTCCCACAGTTGTGTCAAGTTGACTGGACGTCCTTTGGGTGGTGGACCGTTCCTGATACACACCGGAAACTGTTGAGCATGAAAAACCCAGCTGCGTTGCAGATCTTGACACAAAACGGTGTCCTACCCCTACTTTCATACCCCGTTCAAAGGCACTTCAATATTTTGTCTTGCCCATTCACCCTCTGAATGGTACACACTCAAAAAATCCATGTCTCAATTGTCTCAAGGCTTAAAAATCCTTCTTTAACCTGTCTCCTCCCCTTCATCTTCACTGATTGAAGTGGACTTAATAAGTGACATCAATAAGAGATCATAGCTTTCACCTAGATTCACCTGGCCAGTCTGTCATGGAAAGAGAAGGTGTTCCTAATGTCTTGTACACTGTGTATATATGTGTCTATTTGTGAATCCGTGAACACATGTACACTCTGTCTAATCATAGTAGTGAACATGCTCTGTAGTGGTCTAGTGGTGTACAGGTCAGTGTAGTGGTCTAGTGGTGTACAGGTCAGTGTAGTGGTCTAGTGGTGTACAGGTCAGTGTAGTGGTCTAGTGGTGTACAGGTCAGTGTAGTGGTGTACAGGTCAGTGTAGTGGCCTAGTGGTGTACAGGTCAGTGTAGTGGTGTACAGGTCAGTGTAGTGGTCTAGTGGTGTACAGGTCAGTGTAGTGGTCTAGTGGTGTACAGGTCAGTGTAGTGGTGCACAGGTCAGTGTAGTGGCCTAGTGGTGTACAGGTCAGTGTAGTGGTCTAGTGGTGTACAGGTCAGTGTAGTGGTGTACAGGTCAGTGTAGTGGCCTAGTGGTGTACAGGTCAGTGTAGTGGTCTAGTGGTGTACAGGTCAGTGTAGTGGGTTAGTGGTGTACAGGTCAGTGTAGTGGTGTACAGGTCAGTGTAGTGGTCTAGTGGTGTGCAGGTCAGTGTAGTGGTGTACAGGTCAGTGTAGCGGTGTACAGGTCAGTGTAGTGGTCTGGTGGTGTACAGGTCAGTGTTTGTGGTCTGGTGGTGTACAGGTCAGTGTAGTGGTCTGGTCGTGTACAGGTCAGTGTAGTTGTCTGGTGGTGTACAGGTCAGTCTAGTGGTGTACAGGTCAGTGTAGTGGTGTACAGGTCAGTGTAGTGGTCTAGTGGTGTACAGGTCAGTGTAGTGGTCTAGTGGTGTACAGGTCAGTGTAGTGGTCTAGTGGTGTACATATCAGTGTAGTGGTCTAGTGGTGTACAGGTCAGTGTAGCGGTGTACAGGTCAGTGTAGTGGTCTAGTGGTGTACAGGTCAGTGTAGTGGTCTAGTGGTGTACAGGTCAGTGTAGTGGTCTAGTGGTGTACAGGTCAGTATAGTGGTCTAGTGGTGTACAGGTCAGTGTAGTGGTATACAGGTCAGTGTAGTGGTCTAGTGGTGTACAGGTCAGTGTAGTGGTCTAGTGGTGTACAGGTCAGTGTAGTGGTCTTGTGGTGTACAGGTCAGTGTAGTGGTCTAGTGGTATACAGGTCAGTGTAGTGGTGTACAGGTCAGTGTAGTGGTCTAGTGGTGTACAGGTCAGTGTAGTGGTCTAGTGGTGTACAGGTCAGTGTAGTGGTCTAGTGGTGTACAGGTCAGTGTAGTGGTCTAGTGGTGTAAAGGTCAGAATAGTGGTCTAGTGGTGTACAGGTCAGTGTAGTGGTCTAGTGGTGTACAGGTCAGTGTAGTGGTGTACAGGTCAGTGTAGTGGGTTAGTGGTGTACAGGTCAGTGTAGTGGTGTACAGGTCAGTGTAGTGGTCTAGTGGTGTACAGGTCAGTGTAGTGGTGTACAGGTCAGTATAGTGGTCTAGTGGTGTACAGGTCAGTGTAGTGGTCTAGTGGTGTACAGGTCAGTGTAGTGGTCTAGTGGTGTACAGGTCAGTGTAGTGGTCTAGTGGTGTACAGGTCAGTGTAGCGGTCTAGTGGTGTACAGGTCAGTATAGTGGTCTAGTGGTGTACAGGTCAGTGTAGTGGTGTACAGGTCAGTGTAGTGGTCTAGTGATGTACAGGTCAGTGTAGTGGTGTACAGGTCAGTGTAGTGATGTACAGGTCAGTGTAGTGGTCTAGTGGTGTACAGGTCAGTGTAGTGGTATACAGGTCAGTGTATTGGTCTAGTGGTGTACAGGTCAGTGTAGTGGTCTAGTGGTGTACAGGTCAGTGTAGTGGGTTAGCGGTGTACATGTCAGTGTAGTGGTCTAGTGGTGTACAGGTCAGTATAGTGGTCTAGTGGTGTACAGGTCAGTGTAGTGGTCTAGTGGTGTACAGGTCAGTATAGTGGTCTAGTGGTGTACAGGTCAGTGTAGTGGTATACAGGTCAGTGTAGTGGTCTAGTGGTGTACAGGTCAGTGTAGTGGTCTAGTGGTGTACAGGTCAGTGTAGTGGTCTAGTGGTGTACAGGTCAGTGTAGTGGTGTACAGGTCAGTGTAGTGGTGTACAGGTCAGTGTAGTGGTCTAGTGGTGTACAGGTCAGTGTAGTGGTGTACAGGTCAGTGTAGTGGTCTAGTGGTGTACAGGTCAGTGTAGTGGTGTACAGGTCAGTGTAGTGGTGTACAGGTCAGTATAGTGGTCTAGTGGTGTACAGGTCAGTGTAGTGGTGTACAGGTCAGTATAGTGGTCTAGTGGTGTACAGGTCAGTGTAGTGGTCTAGTGGTGTACAGGTCAGTGTAGTGGTCTTGTCGTGTACAGGTCAGTGTAGTGGTGTACAGGTCAGTGTAGTGGTGTACAGGTCAGTGTAGTGGTCTAGTGGTGTACAGGTCAGTGTAGTGGTCTTGTCGTGTACAGGTCAGTGTAGTGGTCTAGTGGTGTACAGGTCAGTATAGTGGTCTAGTGGTGTACAGGTCAGTGTAGTGGTCTAGTGGTGTACAGGTCAGTGTAGTGGTCTAGTGGTGTACAGGTCAGTGTAGTGGTCTAGTGGTGTACAGGTCAGTGTAGCGGTCTAGTGGTGTACAGGTCAGTATAGTGGTCTAGTGGTGTACAGGTCAGTGTAGTGGTGTACAGGTCAGTGTAGTGGTCTAGTGATGTACAGGTCAGTGTAGTGGTGTACAGGTCAGTGTAGTGGTGTACAGGTCAGTGTAGTGGTGTACAGGTCAGTGTAGTGGTCTAGTGGTGTACAGGTCAGTGTAGTGGTGTACAGGTCAGTGTAGTGGTCTAGTGGTGTACAGGTCAGTGTAGTGGTGTACAGGTCAGTGTAGTGGTGTACAGGTCAGTGTAGTGGTCTAGTGGTGTACAGGTCAGTGTAGTGGTGTACAGGTCAGTATAGTGGTCTAGTGGTGTACAGGTCAGTGTAGTGGTCTAGTGGTGTACAGGTCAGTGTAGTGGTGTACAGGTCAGTATAGTGGTCTAGTGGTGTACAGGTCAGTGTAGTGGTCTAGTGGTGTACAGGTCAGTGTAGTGGTCTTGTCGTGTACAGGTCAGTGTAGTGGTGTACAGGTCAGTGTAGTGGTCTTGTCGTGTACAGGTCAGTGTAGTGGTCTAGTGGTGTACAGGTCAGTGTAGTGGTCTAGTGGTGTACAGGTCAGTGTAGTGGTCTAGTGGTGTACAGATCAGTGTAGTGGTCTAGTGGTGTACAGGTCAGTGTAGTGGTGTTCAGGTCAGTGTAGTGGTCTAGTGATGTCCAGGTCAGTGTAGTGGTCTAGTGGTGTACAGGTCAGTGTAGTGGTGTACAGGTCAGTGTAGTGGTCTAGTGGTGTACAGGTCAGTGTAGTGGTGTACAGGTCAGTGTAGTGGTCTAGTGGTGTACAGGTCAGTGTAGTGGTCTAGTGGTGTACAGGTCAGTGTAGTGGTGTACAGGTCAGTGTAGTGGTGTACAGGTCAGTGTAGTGGTCTAGTGGTGTACAGGTCAGTGTAGTGGTGTACAGGTCAGTGTAGTGGGTTAGTGGTGTACAGGACACTGTGAGTGACCACATCAAGGCTTGGCATATCAACACCACATTGATAATGACTGGAAACGTGGTTGGAGTATAGATACCACCCAGTGTGTGTTTGTGTGTGTGTGTGTGTGTGTGTGTGTGTGTGTGTGTGTGTGTGTGTGTGTGTGTGTGTGTGTGTGTGTGTGTGTGTGTGTGTGTGTGTGTGTGTGTGTGTGTGTGTGTGTAAGTGTGTGTTCTGTAGAGATACCGCCGGTCCCATTACATTTCTCCTTGCAGTGCACCTGCTCTATGCATGATTACCTACCAATCTCCCCAATACACACAGACACACACACCGGCCTCTTCAATATACTCCCTTTGTATGACTGTCTCTCCTCCCCTGGCACCACTCACCTATCTCTTTGTCTTTCTCTCTCTCTCTCTCTTTCTCTCTCTTCTCCCTCTCTCTTTCTCTTTCTCTCTCTCCCTTCCTCTCTCTCTCTTCTCCCTCACTTTCTCTCTCTCTCTCTCTCTCTCTCTCTCTCTCCCTTCCTCTCTGTCTCTCTCTCAGTATAAATCTGGTTGTATATGTGTAATGAGGGATTGGAAGTTATTTTAATAAGAGGATTGGGGCATGAGGTTGGTGTGAAGCTAAGCTGTGTGAGTGTGTCTGTGTTCTTTCTATGTGTGTGTGTGTGTGTTATGAATATATTGAGACAGAAAATCCATATCCTTTTACCTGAGCATTCACAAAGGACATAAAAAACATCACTCATACTTTCATATATTTTGCTTTAAGCTTTCTCTCTCTTTTTCAGCTCTCTCTGGCTGAGCGATTAACCCACATGTCAGTGTTTTGGGGGGGTTTTGAACAATGTTGGTTCAATTTGTTGAATTCCATTTAGTTCCTTTTTTTCTGTGAGTGCATTGCACAGGTTCCCTAGAGATCAATCAGACCAAGCCTGAACTGTGCGATGTAGAAGGGAGTTGTAGTTTCCAACACGGCAATATTCGACATAGTTTAGCACAGAAAACGTGTTAAATAACTTCAATGACCAGCGATCGAGACGGTTAGAGAGCGTTTGCTCCGTGAGGTATCTCTACCTGAAAATGCATGATCTAAGTGATTGATAGTTGGTGTTCAGTAGTCATAAAAGTATGCCTTGTTTACTTTGAAGAACTACAAAATAGCAGCTCTGTAGAGATGTGATGATGACTTGGAATGACATAATACAGTCATCAAATAGGCCTAAAACAAATGTAATATATACAACAACTGAACTTTTTTATTAAAGTAATGTGAAGAAATGGTGATAAGCAGTAATGGGACTTTTATCAATTATTTTATTCTGTGTTACAGCATTCAACACACAAAATAATCGAAACTGATAATCGAACAAAAACAAACTCAAAAAGCATTAATCGCTCAGCACTATTCTTTCCTCACCCCCTCTTTTTATCTCTCTCTCTCTCTCTCTCTCTCTCTCTCTCTCTCTCTCTCTCTCTCTCTCTGTCTTTCTCTCTTTCTCTCTCTCTCTGTCTCTTTCTCTCTGTCCGTCCTTCTGTCCCTGCCTCCCCCCACATCCTTGTCTTTCTGTCTGTTTGACATGTAAACTGCCATATCCCGTAGACATCTAATTAACATCATCAACATGAATTAACAGCCGTCAGACTTGCCAAAACAGCCAATTAGGCGAACTGAAGGGTGCGACAGAGCTCTCACAGAGCTCTTACCTCTGATTGACAGGGTCGGGCAGGGAGGTGATTGGAGGGCTTTGGAGGGGTCATGCCCGCCAAGCCCCAGGGCCAATAGTGTCTCTCTCCATCATTATCTGGGAGTGTGAAGTGTGTGTGAAGTGTGTGTGAAGTGTGTGTGAAGTGTGTGTGTGTGTGTGTGTGTGTGTGTGTGTGTGTGTGTGTGTGTGTGTGTGTGTGTGTGTGTGTGTGTGTGTGTGTGTGTGTGTGTGTGTGTGTGTGTGTATATATACAGAAGAGCTAGTTAGTGAGTGTCTGTCTACTGAGGAGTTCAGAGATCACAACTTTGGATGTTCAATATTATCATCAGTTTATACTCACTTCCTCAGTGTGTGTGTGTGTGTGTGTTTCTGTGTGTGTATGTGTGTGTTTCTGTGTGTGTATGTGTGTGTTTCTGTGTGTGTATGTGTGTGTTTGTGAAAATAATAGCATAATCAAAACAGTCTTGGCTTCTTTCACTTGACCAATAAGCCAGTAGACTGATGGCCTTGACTCAGTTTCAGATTAAATCCCTTTTCCTCATTAGTTTCTCTCTTTCTTTGTTCTCACCCCCCCACCACCTCCCCCTGTACAATCTCATGTCTTTTCCTCCTATTTCACCCCCCTCCATTTATTTTCTCCTCCTTCTCTCCTCCTTTCCTCAGACATTGTCTCCATCTCTCCTTAGCAGTTGGTCAAAGGAAATTATTCTTTTTTTCTAAAGCCAAGCACATCGCCTGCTATTTTGTTACCAAGCAACAAGGGTGTGTTTGTGTCCTACGGTGTGTGTTGGTGTTTGTGTTTGTACGGTGTGTGTGTGCTATGTGTGTGTTTGTACAGTGTGTGTGCTGTGCTGTGGGGGCATGAGAATTTGGTCCACTCTTCATGATAGCACCTTGTCCACTATCAACTAACCAGTCAAAGAGGGGGAGAGTAGGAGTGTGCCTCAATGTGCATACAGCCACCAGTTCATATACACAGTATGTCTGTTTGATTTGAAGTGATTCAGAACCTTGAGCTGTATTTGTTCAACGTTAATATCTAATTAATATCTATTTAGTGTGTAAGTACTGTATGTTCCAACACCTGTCTGCTTCTCCTGCAAGGTCTGTCTCCTCTCCTCCAAAGACACACATTTAATTAGGGACCGCGTGTGTGTGCGTGTGTGTGTGTGTGTGTGTGTCTGTGTTTGTCACAGCATTGAATCGTGCTTCCGCGTAATTGCCAATCCCTGGCCATGCAGTGTTTGAAGTGTAGGAGGTGGAAATAAATTGCTGGTCCCAAATTGCTTAAATTAAGGTGTGTGTGTGTGTGTGTGTGTGTGTGTGTGTGTGTGTGTGTGTGTGTGTGTGTGTGTGTGTGTGTGTGTGTGTGTGTGTGTGTGTGTGTGTGTGTGTGTGTGTGTGTGTGTGTGTGTGTGTGTGTGTGTGTGTGTGTGTGTTTGTGTGAAAAGATGAGCCAACCTCTTGTTCCATTAGGGGTACTTTTCCTCTCTTCTCCTCCCTCCACCCCTCCTTTCATCCCTCCCTCTAACCGGTGAACATATGGCCCTTGGTCCCCCCTCGCTGTCCCTGGACAAAGGTGCTTGCCAGACATCTTTTGGACGGAGGGTATAAGAGTGGAACGAGTGAGGAGGGGAGGAGGAGAAGAGTTTTGGATGAGGGGAGGGCTTCAGTCCTGACTGGAAAGAGGAGGGGTGAGGAGAGAGGAGAGAGAGAGAGAGAGAGAGAGAGAGACAAAGAGAGAGAGACAAAGAGAGAGAGACAAAGAGAGAGAGACAAAGAGAGAGAGACAAAGAGAGAGACCTGAGCTAATGAAGTCATGTAGGTATGGAAACACGTTCAGAGATGCTCAGGGTCCAATCGTTTAGCTGTTCATCAATCGTTCTCTCCTCCACCAGTAGCACTTATAGTGGATCAATGGTCTCCATGATGATAGAACAGGACTCATCAACATCTGTACTGGCCCAAGTAAATCCACTCTTTATGGTCACACACACACCACAGTCTCATCAACATCTGCATGGTCAGTCTACAAATTCCCTGTTTATGGTCTGCTGGGGACTGGGACTGGGAATAGATGGGTAGTGTTCAATATAAATGGGACAATCCAGTGTTACATTTAGCACTTTAGAAAGCATCCCTTCTGTATCAAACGCATTAGAATTACATTTGGAAGAGGTCTGTCCATGATAAGGCGCTGCTGTGCTTTCTTGAAATCTGAGCCGACCAGACAGGTCAGGTTCTAGTTTTATCACACCTGGACTACTGCCCAGCTGTGTGGTCATGTGCGGCAAAGAGGGACATAGGCAAATTGCAGTGGGTCCAGAACAGAGCATCGGGTATTGCACTTAGATGAACACGGAGGACGGATGTCAATAACATGCAGGTTTATCTCACCTGACTCAAAGTTGAGGAGAGATTGACTGCATCACTGTTGGTCTTTGTGTGAGATGTTGATGTGTTGAAGGGACCGAACTGTCTGTTCAAGTAGTTGGTACACAGTTCAGACACTCATCGGTTCAACACAACACATGGAACCAGAGGTCTCTTCACAGTCCCCAGGTCCAGATCAGAGGCTGGGAAACACACAGTGTTAAATAGAGCCATGACTACATGGAACTCTCTGCCACCCGAGGTAACTCAAGCTAGCAATAATACCAGATTCAACAACCAGATAAAAGAACACCTTACGGCCCAACGGGTCTGTGAAGAGACAGACATGTTGATATACTTTGTAATTGAATTCACACTGGGTTATGTATTGTATCATGTAGGTGGGTGGCCTTGTACGAGCCTTGGCTATATCATGTCTTTTATTTGTTGTGTTGTTTCCTGTTTGGACCCCAGGAAGAGTAGCCGTTGCCTTAGCAACAGCTAATTGGGGATCCCAATAAAATCCCAAAAATACTAAACACACTTCCAGTTGTTCTGTTTGGCTGCTTCATTTTAATACTACAGGGACAAAGCTATTGGCACCATACAGTAATATCAATACACTCAACCCCATTAGATGAAGTCAGACATGTGGTGACAGGTGTTGTACTACACGGTGTGTGTGTGTGTGTGCATGTCGTTAAGCAACATTGTATACAGTCCTCATTGAGCTTTAATGTATTGGTTTCTATTGTTCCATGTATGTGTCACCTTTGACTCATCTGAATGGGTTTACCAATGGAGAGAGAGATGGATGGGCATCACACACACACACACACACACACACACACACACACACACACACACACACACACACACACACACACACACACACACACACACACACACACACACACACACACACACACACACACACACACACACACACACACACACACACACACACACCATTTGTCATGACGAGAGGTTCATACACACTGATATGTTTAATTACAGGAGGATGAAAGAGAGGAAGGAGTTGCTTGGGGATAAATGATTTATCCCTCCATCCACAGGGAGATGGAGAGGTGGGTTCAGGGAGATGGAGAGGTGGAGAGGTGGGTTCAGGGAGATGGAGAGGTGGGTGCAGGGAGATGGAGAGGTGGGTTCAGGGAGATGGAGAGGTGGAGAGGTGGGTTCAGGGAGATGGAGAGGTGGGTTCAGGGAGATGGAGAGGTGGAGAGGTGGGTTCAGGGAGATGGAGAGGTGGGTGCAGGGAGATGGAGAGGTGGGTGCAGGGAAATGGAGAGGTGGGTGCAGGGAGATGGAGAGGTGGGTGCAGGGAGATGGAGAGGTGGGTGCAGGGAGATGGAGAGGTGGGTTCAGGGAGATGGAGAGGTAGGTTCAGGGAGATGGAGAGGTAGGTGCAGGGAGATGGAGAGGTGGGTGCAGGGAGATGGAGAGGTGGGTTCAGGGAGATGGAGAGGTAGAGAGGTGGGTTCAGGGAGATGGAGAGGTGTGTGCAGGGAGATGGAGAGGTGGGTTCAGGGAGATGGAGAGGTGGGTTCAGGGAGATGGAGAGGTAGGTGCAGGGAGATGGAGAGGTGGGTGCAGGGAGATGGAGAGGTGGAGAGGTGGGTGCAGGGAGATGGAGAGGTGGGTTCAGGGAGATGGAGAGGTGGGTTCAGGGAGATGGAGAGGTGGAGAGGTGGGTGCAGGGAGATGGAGAGGTGGGTTCAGGGAGATGGAGAGTTGGGTGCAGGGAGATGGATAGGTGGGTTCAGGGAGATGGAGAGGTGGGTTCAGGGAGATGGAGAGGTGGGTGCAGGGAGATGGAGAGGTGGGTTCAGGGAGATGGAGAGGTGGGTTCAAGGAGATGGAGAGGTGGGTGCAGGGAGATGGAGAGGTGGGTGCAGGGAGATGGAGAGGTGGGTTCAGTGAGATGGAGAGGTGGGTTCAGCGAGATAGAGAGGTGGGTTCAGGGAGACGGAGAGCTGGGTGCATGGAGATGGAGAGGTGGGTTCAGCGAGATGGAGAGGTGGGTTCAGGGAGATGGAGACGGAGAGAGAGGAAGATGGATGGAAGAGAGGAAGGGAGTAGAAGAATGGAGAGGTGGGTTCAGGGAGATGGAGAGAGAGAGAGAGAGGAAGATGGATGGAAGAGAGGAAGGGAGTAGAAGAATGGAGAGGTGGGTTCAGGGAGATGGAGAGAGAGATAGAGGAAGATGGATGGAAGAGAGGAAGGGAGTAGAAGAACGGAGGGGTGGACTTGATAAACATGAAACAGTGGCTTAATCATTTCATCACAGATGGAAGAAAGAGAGAGAGAAGAGAGAGATGAGGACAGGGAGGATAGACAAATGAAAGAGGGGGGCCATTAGGAAGTACAGTGCGATTATTGAGTTTTGAGGTTGGTTTGATTATTAGAAAATTATCTTGGTTTTCAATTTCGGTTTCGATTATTATAATTTTCTACATTAAATGCACTAGTCATTATGTGAGTTGAATGCTGTAACAACCCAGAATTAAACAATTAATACAAGTCCCATGATGGTAGTTACTGCCCATGACTACTTTTTAACCATCATTTATCCACATGACTTTACGTGTAATGAAATGTATCAGTGGAAATGAGAAGGTGATACTAGCGACTGGCTGGCGTGGTAGCACAGCGTGATGACTCACCCCCATTATGCCATTGTTTGGATGGCAGACCATCTGTGGGCTACCACAGGGTCAAACACACCTGATCTGGGTCAATCTCTAGGAAGAGACGTTCCCACAGAACCCTGGGGTCACTGACGCCAGGAGAGGTCTGACGACTGATGAAAACTGTGTTACTGTGTGAATTAAATGGTCGTGTTTGGTTTGTTTCAAGATCTGATAAAGAGCTGCATATTTTGATATGTCTTATTGTTTTCTGGTTGATGTATTTTAAAGTGACTGGATTGAAATGGTATTATTGGGTTGACTAGTTATCGGGCACATTCATGTTGTCTGGTCATAACATTCAAATTGAGCTGATTAGATTAGAATCTGGGTGTGAAGTTCCTGCCTATTGTTTTTACTAGCAAAGTGTTAAGAAATGTTCATTCAGGTTGGAGGTGCGTTCCAGCTTGAATGTGGTTAAAAGGGCAGTGAATTCTGTCATACTGTATCAGACACACATAGATTTGTCTCTTAGAAACTATTCTGCACTGAAGACACGTGTAACCACGTTGTTTTAGCCTGTTGGTGATAAATCAAGTCACATTTTTATTGGTCACATACACATATGTAGTAGATGTTATTGCGGGTGTAGCGAAATGCTTGTAAACATTATTAAAGTGACCAGTGATTCCATGTCTATGTACATAGGCCAGCCGTCTCTAAGGTGCAGGGTTGAGTGACCGGGTGGTAGGCTGCTAGTGATGGCTATTCTCGGTCCCAGCTTTGATGCACCTGTACTGACCTCGCCTTCTGGATGGTAGCGGGGTGAACAGGCAGTGGCTCAGGTGGTTGATGTCCTTGATGATCTTTTTGGCCTTCCTGTGACATCGGGTGGTGTAGGTGTCCTGGAGGGCAGGTAGTGTGCCGCCGGTGCTGTGTCAGGGAAGACCGCACCACCCTCTGGTGGGCCCAGAGGTTGTGGGCGGTGCAGTTTTCAGACCAGGCGGTGATACAGCCCGACAGGATGCTCTCAATTGTACATCTGTAAAAGTTTGTGAGGGTCTTAGGGGCTAAGACAAATTTCTTCAGCCTCCTGAGGTTGAAGAGGCGCTGTTGCGCCTTCTTCACCACGCTGCCTGTGTGGATGGACCATTTCAGATTGTCAGTGATGTGTATGCTTTTTACCTTCTCCACTGCAGTCACATCGATGTGAATAAGGGTGTGCTCCCTCTGCTGTTTCCTAAAGTCCACGATCAGCTTGTTTGCTTTGTTGACGTTGAGAGAGAGGTTATTTTCCTGGCCCCACTCTGCCAGGGCCCTCACCTCCTCCCTGTAGGCTGTCTTGTCATTGTTGGTAATCAGGCCTACTAATGTTGTGTCGTCTGCAAACTTGATGATTGAGTTGGAGGCGTACGTGACCACGCAGTCATGGGTGAACAGGGAGTACAGGAGAGGGCTGAGAACGCACCCATGTGGGGCCCCAGTGTTGAGGATCAGTGAAGTGGCAATGTTGTTTCCTACCTTCACCACCAGGGGTTACACAGGGCGGGGTTGAGACCCAGGGCCTTAGGCTTAATGATGAGCTTGGAGGGTACTATGGTGTTGATGGCTGAGCTATAGTCAATGAACAGCATTCTTACATAGATATTCCTCTTCTCCAGATGGGATAGGGCAGTGTGCAGTGTGATGGCGATTGCATCGTCTGTGGACCTGTTGAGGCGGTATGCAAATAGAAGTGGGTCTAGGGTGACAGGTATGGTGGAGGTGATGTGATCCTTAACTCTGTGGTATTTTGTAATGTAACATGTATTTTCATGTACACTGGAATTGTTTGCAATGATTTCATGACTAATAAATGATATTAGTTGAATTCAGTAAATGCATTCCTCGTTTTACACATTATTAATTGATTATGTCTATGATTTAGTCGGTCTGTTGACAGCTGTTATTTACACATAGCACATGCTTGGGCACCACCTTGACATCCCTGATCTACTTGACTCAATAAAGGAACGCTAGAACATTAGTTGCCAGGGTTACCGATTTGTATCTAGCCTCTTAATAACTGCATAACGTTGCAAGATAGACACGTTCATTATAGTCACACTGAGCCGGTGACGCAATGATTCGCTATCTTGCTCAATCCTTCAGAGACGCATTTATTCACATAATAATGGAGTCAGATTGATCAATGTCGTTTATTATTATTCAGCATCATTTGTACACATCTACATCGTTTGTTGTGTTTATTACATTTGTTTTATTTGATTCATTTATTATTTCATTCCATGTCATCATCTCATGTCTATAGAGCTGCTGCCTATGCTGTCTGACAAAATCTCTGTTTTGTAGTTCTTCAAAGTAAACAAGGCATACTTTTATGACTGCTGAACACCAACTATCAATCACTTAGATCATGTATTTTCAGGTAGAGATACCTCACAGAGCAAGAGCTCTCTATCCCTCTCCATCACACTTTCTTCTGTCTCTTCTCTCTCTCTCTCTCTCACCGTGTCTGCACATGCCGCATGGACCGGACAAGTAGGCGTGCAATGGATTATGGTCATTGTAGTTAATTACCACGTTTTCTGTGCTAAACTATGTCGAATAGTGACCTGTTGGAAACTACAGCTCCCTACTACATCGCACAGTTCGTACTTCATCTGTTTTATCTCTAGAGAAACTGCAGTGCAATGTGCGCATTGAGCAAAAGTAATATAATTGAAAAACATTTGAATTCAAATCATAGAACCAACATTGGACAATTAGTTATTGAAAAAAGAAAAAGAACCGAAATGGAGCGGGCAAAGATAAAAAGAGGACGAGTGATGGAGGATTGAGAGAGAGAGAAACAGATGATAGAGAGGTAGAAGGAGAGGCCAGAATGTCAAGGGGGTGGAGAGAGTGATGGAGAATGAGAGAGAGAGAGAGAAACAGATGATAGAGAGGTAGAAGGAGAGGCCAGAATGTCAAGGGGGTGGAGAGAGTGATGGAGAATGAGAGAGAGAGAGAAACAGATGATAGAGAGGTAGAAGGAGAGGCCAGAATGTCAAGGGGGTGGAGAGAGTGATGGAGAATGAGAGAGAGAGAGAGAGCTTCTAAAAGATATGATCAAAAGAGCTGTTATCTCGAGGGGTTCAGGGTAGAGGGTCTCTCTCCCTCTCTTTCCCTCTCCCTCCTCTCTCTCTCTCTCTCTCTCACGCTCTCTCTCGCCATCTGTCTGATTTCTGGGTTTATATTTTATTCAGTTAACGTGCTGCTCATCGTTATTTAAGACACCCACCTGTGATGGCTTGGGAGAGATTCATTTTGTGATTTCCTATTAGGAAAACAACTCTTGGATTGAGATCTAGATCCCATGATGAAGATGTGTGATCTACATATCAGGTGAGATCTTGACTGGAACTGAAACGCTTTCAGTAGTTCCAATGCCTTCAGAAAGTATTCATACCCCTTGACTTAATGAATCCACATTCTGTGGTGTTATAGCCTGAATAATGACAAAGTGAAAACATCTTTATAGACATTTTTGCAAATTTATTGAAAATGAAATACAGAAATATTCTATTTACATAAGTATTCACACCCCTGAGTCAGTACATGTTAGAATCACCTTTTGGGTTATTAAAGTCTCTAAGAGCATTACCCACCTATTTGCACATTGTTCTATTGTAAATTCTTCAAGCTCTGTCTAGTTGGTTGGTGATCATTGCTAGACAGACATTATCAAGTCTTGCCATAGATTTTTTAAGATGATTTAAGTCAAAATGGTAATTAGTCCACTCAGGAACATTCAACGTGGTCTTGGTAAGCAACTCCAGTGTATAGCTGGCCTTGTGTTTTAGGTTATTGTCCTGCTGAAAGGGGAATTTGTCTCCCAGTGAATTTGTCTCCCAGTGATTGAACTAAGTTTTCCTCTATGATTTTGCCTGTGATCAGCTCTATTCCGTTTCTTTTTATCCTAAAAAACTCCTTAGTCCTTGCCGATGACAAGCATACCATAACATGATGCAGCCACCACCATGCTTGAAAATAGTGGTTCTCAGTGATGTGTTATGTTGGATTTGCCCCAAACATTACACTTTGTATTCAGGACATAAAATTAATTTCTTTGTTACAGTTTTTGAAATTTTACTTTAGTGCTTTATTGCAAACAGTATGCATGTTTTGGAATATTTGTATTATGTACAGGCTTCCTTCTTTTCACTCATTCATTTTGGTTAGTGTTGTGAAGTAACTACAATGTTGTTGATCCATCCTCAGTTTTCTCCTATCACAGCCAAGGTGTGAATACTTTCTGTAACTGTTTTAAAGTCACAATTGGCCTCATGGTGAAATCCCTGAGCGGTTTCCTTCCTGTCCGGCAACTGAGTTAGGAAGGACCCCTGTATCTTTGTAGTGACTGGGTGTATAGATACATCGTCTAAAGTGTAATTAATAACTTCACCATGGGATATGCAATGTCTGCTTTTTTTACCCATCTACCAATAGGTGCCCTTTGTGAGGAAAACCATTTGAAAAACCTCCCTGTTCACTGTGGTTGAATCTGTGTTTGAAATTCACTGCTTAACTGAGGGACCTTACAGATAATTGTATGTGTGGGGTACAAAGATGAGGTGAACACTATTATTGCACACAGAGTGAGTCCATACATCTTATTATGTGACTTGTTAAGCACATTTTGACTCCTGAACTTATTTAGGCTTGCCATAACAAAGGGATTGAATACTTATTTACTCAAGACCTGTCACGATCGTCAAAAGGAGTGGACCAAAGCGCAGCGTGGTGAGTGTTCATCGTATTTTATTACCTCAGAACACTACAAACAAAAAGGAATAAACAATGAATATGACTGTAACGTCGTGTAGGCTTAACAAGCAGTACAAAATAAAGATCCCACAACTACAGGTGGGGAAAGGCTGCCTAAGTATGATTCCTAATCAGAGACAACGATAGACAGCTGCCTCTGATTAGGAACCATACTCAAAACAAAGAAATAGACATCATAGAATGCCCACCCCACACCCTGACCTAACCACATAGAGAAACAAACCCTCTCTCTCAGGTCAGGGCGTGACAAGACCTTTCAGCTTTCCATTTTTAATTAATTTGTAAACATTTCTAAAATCAGAATTCCACTTTGACGTTATGGGGTATTGTGTGTAGGCCAGTATGGGTATTGTGTGTAGGCCAGTATGGGTATTGTGTGTAGGCTAGTATGGGTATTGTGTGTAGGCCAGTATGGGTATTGTGTGTAGGCCAGTATGGGTATTGTATGTAGGCCAGTATGGTATTGTGTGTAGGCCAGTATGGGTATTGTGTGTAGGCCAGTATGGGTATTGTGTGTAGAACAGTATGGGTATTGTGTGTAGGCCAGTATGGGTATTGTGTGTAGGCCAGTATGGGTATTGTGTGTAGGCCAGTGACACACAATCTACATTTAAAAAGTCAAGGTGTGAATACTTTCTGAAGGCACTGTAGGAGTTGAAGAGATTTGGGTTGACATTGTGTTTGGTGTGTGTGTGTGTGTGTGTGTGTGTGTGTGTGTGTGTGTGTGTGTGTGTGTGTGTGTGTGTGTGTGTGTGTGTGTGTGTGTGTGTGTGTGTGTGTGTCTGTGTGTGTGTGTGTGTGTGTGTGTGTGTGTGTGTGTGTGTGTGTGTGTGTGTGTGTGTGTGTTCTCTGAATCCTAACCTTGTTGTTAGGATGTAACAGTGCTTAATTTGTACCGGATCCTGGCGGAACAGGATCCGGAACCGATCCGTTTTGGACTGTTTTGTTTTGGAACCTATTTGGCCGGATCCGGTACCTCTCATGGCATGACAAATAATTGTCACTTTTGCAATGTAAAAATTCGAACAAAAGTGCTCTAAGTTCATTCGAGTTGCCTCTTCGTTAATTCTCCTGCCTCCACAACAAAAAACATAATGTGAAAAAGTAGATTTTCAGCCCGGGCCTAATATTCTAAGAGTTGATTCGGGTTGGGCTGGCCCGTGTTTATGGTTTGCACAACATTGTAACCTATGTTTGAGACCAACGCATGGCCGTGGCTGTGTGAGAAGCACGTCAGTATCTCTCACATAGCTAGAATGAGACTCACTTTATAGGATCTCTCTCCCGCTCTGCTCTGAAAGAGCCTGCGACTCTCATCTCTCCAGTATTGCATTTCATCATTTATTTCCTTGTACAATCGCGCGAAGGGTTCTGAAGGAACTGCAGCACCCCTGATAAAATGAAATCAATTTGCCAAAGTTATATAATTACAGCTGTCTGTTCAGAATGAAATGAAATCCTTCAGAATAGCCTACTATACAATGAGAAGGCCTATAATGTAGCCACAGAGGATCAATAGCTTCTTTTAAAAAAATAGCCTAGTTGTTGATTGGAGACAAGGAATACAGTCGGGAAAGTGCCGCAAATCTGTCAGTGAAAAAACAAAGCAGGCCTTTCGCAACATTTCAAATACAATCGAGGGAAAACACAGGTTGGAAAGCAAATGGGTCCTGCTGAAGAAGGCTACCAAAATATTTGATCAACTTCCAAATATTGTTTTACAAAGTGAAACAAGAGAGACATAGGCTTTTGGAAGGAGCGTATTGGCCATCACCAGCCAGTGAGCTGCCCATCATTGGGTGAGTCAGTGAAACCTCCTCCTCATATTGTAGCCTACCATATGTCTCCACACACCTAGACCTAGGCTATTGATGGATTCAAGGTCATTTTTATTGATCTCAGATTCTCAGTTTGTCAGGGTCAAAGTAGCCTGCCATTTGGATCATTTGTGCGGTATTAAAAAAGATTCTGCCAAAGTCTCCAGTCATGTAAAATGACGTAGAATTGCATGAAATTGATTTATAAAAGGCACATTTTTCTCGGACCCAAGACTACTAAAAATGTTCCCCATGTGTTCAACTTCTGGAAGTGTCTCTACTCTACTGCTCTATGTCACTACGCAAATGTGATGATATGCTTTATAAAGGAGATTTTTTTTTTCTTCTCACGCGTTCCAGTACCTCAGAACTCCCCAGGTCACCCCATTCTCGCACTCACTCTTTGTTCCGGGCACCTCCCAATTTACGAATTAAGCACTGGGATGTAATGTATAGTTTGTATCATGGTCTTACTTTTAGTACATCAAGTTGTCAGTCTCTGATTGGTGGATTTGGGTTATTGAGTTTGTGATGGAAACAGGAAGTTGACTGATGATAGATGGGACTTGTAGTCCAACCCCTCACTCCTTCTCTACAATGCTTAGTCCTCTCAGGCAAGATGGACGGCATCCATCTATCTTCTCTCTGTCCACCTTTCCCCCCCTCTATCTTCTTTCTATCTGCCCTCCCCCTCCTCTCATTCTCTGGTAGTCTATCCTCCATTCCCCTCCTCTGCCCTCCATATAGCATCCCTCTCT
>NC_138292.1:68340000-68362500 GCF_965601325.2 Salmo salar
AGAAGGCGAACTAATTGGAGGGAGAGATTTCTCGATTCACTTTCTGTATGCTCAGTATTCTGTGTGAGTAGAGATGACAGATGTGGTGGATCGGTGATTTGGTAAACCCAGTGTGATCATTATAGTAACATATTCTATATGGCTTCTCTACATCCCCCACATAGTTCATTCTACCCATACATTATTTATCCACAACATCAAATAGTATGTGTGTTTGTGTCCATATCGTTCATGTCATGAGATTAGATGTGTGTGTGTGTGTCTCTGTGTCCTCGTGTGTGTGTTATCCATCCATGTCATGAGATGATAACAGATGATCACCACATGGTTTCCCTTAGCTACAGTATAGATGTCACATAGCACCATGGCAACCAGTCAACTCGTGTGTGTGTGTGCGTTAATGTCTATATGCTTGTGGGTATGTGTCTCAATGTGTGTGTGTGTGTGTGTGTGTGTGTGTGTGTGTGTGTGTGTGTGTGTGTGTGTGTGTCTGTGTGTGTGTGTGTGTGTGTGTGTGTGTGTGTGTGTGTGTGTTACTGGCGTCCCCTCTGAGTACTGGTAATAGTGATGGGACCTGTAGGGTTAAAGGAGAAGGCATATAGCAGTGCTGCTGAAGCCCTCATCAACATTCATCAAAGCAAAACAGCACTGGTAACACACACACTCAAATGAGGGAGCTGGTGTGTGTGTGTGTGTGTGTGTGTGTGTGTGTGTGTGTGTGTGTGTGTGTGTGTGTGTGTGTGTGTGTGTGTGTGTGTGTGTGTGTACGGTATGTTTGTGTCTAGCATGTACGAACTCTCATTTGAGGCATGTATATATTTGAATGTTCACTACATGACCAAAAGTATGTGGACACCTGCTCGTCGAACGTCTCATTCCAAAATCATGGGGCATTATCATAACAGCCTCCACTCTTCTGGGAAGGCTTTCCACTAGATGTTGGAACGTCCCAAAGGTGTTTTATGGGTTGAAATCAGGGCTCTGTGCAGGCCAGTCAGGTTCTTCCTCACCGATCTCGAGAAACCATTTCTTTATGGAACTTGGTTTGTGCACGGGGCATTGTCATGCTGGAACAGGAAAGGGCTGTCTCCAAACTGTATATTCTCTCTCTCTCTCTCTCTCTCTCTCTCTCTCTCTCTCTGTACTCTCTCTACTCTCCCCACTCTCTCTGTACTCTCTCTCTCTCTCTCTACTCTCCCTACTCTCTCTCTCTCTCTCTCTCTCTCTCTCTCTCTCTCTCTCTCTCTCTCTCTCTCTCTCTCTCTCTCTCTCTCTCTCTCTACCTACTCTCTCTCTCTATTCTCTCGCTACTATCTCTCTCTACCTACTCTCTCTCTCTATTCTCTCGCTACTATCTCTCTCTACCTACTCTCTCTCTCTATTCTCTCGCTACTATCTCTCGCTCTCTACTCGCTCTCGCTATTCTCTCTCTACTCTCTCTCTATTCTCTCTCTACTCTCTCTCTATTCTCTCTCTACTCTCTCTCTCTCTACTCTCTCTCTATTCTCTTTCTACTCTCTCTCTCTCTACTCTCTCTATTCTCTTTCTCTATTCTCTCTCTACTCTCTCTCGCTACCTATTCTCTCTCTCTACTCTCTCTCTCTATTCTCTGTCTCTACTCTCTCTCTATTCTCTACTCTCTCTCACTGTTCTCTCTCTACTCTCTGTCTCTACTCTCTCTCTATTCTCTCTCTACTCTCTCTGTCTCTACTCTCTCTCTATTCTCTACTCTCTCTCGCTATTCTCTCTCTCTACTTTCTCTCTCTACTCTCGCTCTATTCTCTCTCTCTATTCTCTACTCTCTCTCGCTATTCTCTCTCTACTCTCGCTCTACTCTCTCTCTCTATTCTCTACTCTCTCTATTCTCTCTCTCTCTCTCTCTCTCTCTATTCTCTCTCTATTCTCTCTCTATTCTCTCTCTCTATCTATTCTCTACTCTCTCTCTATTCTCTCTCTACTCTCTCTCTATTCTCTCTCTCTATCTATTCTCTACTCTCTCTCTATTCTCTCGCTACTCTATCTCTCTACCTCTATTCTCTCTCTACTCTCTCTCTCTACTCTCTCTCTATTCTCTCTCTATTCTCTCTCTCTATCTATTCTCTATTCTCTCTATTCTCTCTCTATTCTCTCTCTCTATCTATTCTCTACTCTCTCTCTATTCTCTCTCTATTTTCTCTCTCTATCTATTCTCTACTCTCTCTCTATTCTCTCTCTACTCTATCTCTCTACCTCTATTCTCTCTCTACTCTCTCTCTACTCTCTCTCTCTATTCTCTCTCTACTCTCTCTCTATTCTCTCTATACTCTCTCTCTCTACTCTCTCTCTCTATCTATTCTCTCTCTACTCTCTCTCTACTCTCTCTCTACTCTCTCTTTACTCTCGCTCTCTCTACCTCTATTCTCTCTCTACTCTCGCTCTACTCTCTCTCTATTCTCTCTCTACTCTCTCTCTACTCTCTCTTTACTCTCGCTCTCTCTACCTCAATTCCCTCTCTACTCTCTCTACACTCTCTCTATTCAATCTCTACTCTCTCTCTACTCAATCTCTCCTCTCTCTCTATTCTCTCTATACTTTCTCTCTATACTCTCTCTATCTCTCTCAGCAATCAATGTCATCCATATGACATGTGGTTTAATTAGAGTTTATAGTTTTTAAGCCTAGGGGAAAAAGCAAGAGGGGGAGAGAGAAAGGGGAGATGGAGGTAAGGAGAATGATAGAGAGAGGAAGAGAGAGAGATGAAGGAGAATGATAGAAAGGGGGAGGGAGGGAGTAGGAGATAGATATGAGGAAATAAAGAGATTGGAGAAGAGAGGAAGACAGGCACCTATATTATGGCTCTGTCCCCCCCCCCCCCCCCCCCCCAAACAAGAATAGTAAATGAACAAACATTTCACCAACTGGGGACATTATGTTGGTCCCCACAAGGTCAAATGCTATTTCTAGGGGGTTTACGGTTAAGGTTAGAATTAGTGTTATGGTTACAATTATGGTTAGGAGCTAGGTTTACTTTTAGGGTTAGGAGCTAGGGCTAGGTTTAGGAGCTGTGACTAGGTTTAGGAGCTGTGACTAGGTTTAGGAACTAGGGCAAGTTTTAATTGCTAGGACTAGGTTTAGAAGCTAGGACTAGGTTTAGGAGCTAGGGCTAGGTTTAGGAACTAGGACTAGGTTTTCCTTCCATCCTTCCATCCTTCCTTCCTCCCTCTTTTTCTCTTTCTTTCTTGCTCCCTTTCTCTGTTCTCTCTTCACCACTTTCACTCTTAATGTATCCTTCTCTATCTCTCTGGCTGATGAGATGGTATGGAGGGAGAGGGAGAGGGAGAGGGAGAGGGAGAGGGAGAAACTGACTGACAGGGTTTTAACAGTTTTTTCCTCTGCTAATGTATAATTCAGGTGTGGTATTTGAGTGCTTTGCCTCAACCGTCCAATATTATAAACAGTGCTTGGTGGGATCGACAAGTGTTTGATAATTATTTTATCATTTCGCCTGCATGCACTGCAGTCCCTCTCTTTATCTCACCTTCCCCCCCTCTCATTCTCTCTCTTTTCAATCTTTCTCTCACCATGTTCCTTTAGTCCAACATAATAGCTTTCTCCATGACATGTTCTCTTTTCAATCCCTCCTGACTACTACTGTGTTTGTTTCCTTCCATCTCTCTATCCCTTCATCCATCCATCCCTCCATCCATTCATCCATTCATCCCTCCATCACTCCATCAATGCATCCATCCCTCCACTCCATCCCTCCTTCTCTTCATCCCTCCATCACTCCATCTCTTCATCCCTCCATTCCTTCATCACTTCATCTATCTGGGCCCATCTTGATGTCACTATTTTGATTTCACCCCCTTCTCCCTTGTGGTTTTTCATTCTGTTCATTTTAATCAGTTCTCCCATTTCTCATCTCTCTCTCTATTGTCTCTCTCTGTTTTCCTTCCTCTACTTTACATTTTCTCTTCATCCCTGCGACCACACACCCTGTTTCTGAATAAACACTACCGTTCAAACGTTTGGGGTCACTTAGAAATGTCCTTGTTTTTGAAAGAAAAGCAAATGTTTTGTCCTTTAAAATAACATCAAATTGATCAGAAATACAGTGGAGACATAATGTTAATGTTGTAAATGACTATTGTAGCTGGAAACAGCAGATTTTTTTATGGAATATCTACATAGGCGTACAGAGACCCATTATCAGCAACCATCACTCCTTTGTTCCAATGTCACACTGTGTTAACTAATCCAAGTTTATCATTTTAAAAGGCTAATTGATCATTAGAAAACCCTTTTGCAATTATGTTAGCACTGCTGAAAACTGTTGTTCTGATTAAAGAAGCAATAAAACTGGCCTTCTTTAGACTAGTTGAGTATCTGGAGCATCAGCATTTGTGGGTTCGATTACAGGCTCAAAATGGCCAGAAACAATGAACTTTCTTCTGAAACTCGTCAGTCTATTCTTGTTCTGAGAAATGAAGGCTATAAATTGCCAAGAAACTGAAGATCTCGTACAACGCTGTGTACTTCTCCCTTCACAGAACAGCGCAAACTGTCTCTAACCAGAATAGAAAGAGGAGTGGGAGGCCCCGGTGCACAACTGAGCAAGAGGACAAGTACATTAGAGTGTCTTAGTTTGAGAAACAGAAACCTCACAAGTCCTCAACAGGCAGCTTCATTAAATAGTACCCGCAAAACACCAGTCTCAACGTCAACAGTGAAGAGGAGACTCCGGGATGCTGGCCTTCTAGGCAGAGTTCCTCTGTTCAGTGTCTGTGTTCTTTTGCCCATCTTAATCTTTTCTTTTGATTGGCCAGTCTGAGATATGGCTTTTTCTTTGCAACTCTGCCTAGAAGGCCGGCATCCCGGAGTCGCCTCTTCACTGTTGACGTTGAGACTGGTGTTTTGCGGGTACTATTTAATCAGCCGTTTCCAGCTACAATAGTAATTTACAACATTAACAATGTCTACACTGTATTTCTGATCAATTTGATGCTATTTTAAAAAGAGCTTTTCTTTCAAAAACAAGGACATTTGTGAAAGAGTTCTTGGCCTCGATTGGACTCCTTGTGAAAATAAAGGTGAAATAAGTCAATGATAATCGTCGCCCTCGACGACACAATGCCCCACCCTTCTCTCTCTGTTTCCCCATAGCAACCATAGAACAACCAAACAGTGGAATGTTGATGGTTAATAAATTCGCTATGTTCTGTAGGCGAGGCAGCAGACTGCTATCGAGGCGATGTTGAATAGTAGGACTATACAAACAGGGTTTGAAGTGAGCACAATAACCCTACATGTGACCTAGCCTAAAACATAGGCCTACTCCGATGGGAGCTGACAGCTTTTGAACATATTTTGAAGCTATACATGGTTGATGTTCCTGTTATAAACAGTGGAGCAAAAGTATATGTTGGGTTATGATGGGCTACGATAGTTGCGCTATGCTCTTAAGACATATCTAAGTTATATGATTTAAATCTGCGATTTAATTGAACTCATTACTAACTCCTCCTCTTCTCCCCCAAACTCCCTCTGTTCTTCAATAGCCCTGAGCCTATTTCTTCAACGCTCCCGTCTTTCCTCAGCTCAAGCTACTCTGGTTCGTCTGCTGCCGTCACAGCTCTAGGGGCAGAAGCATCACACTGGGAAGAGTGTTAGAGGAGCTGTCCGTAGTTCTGGAACTAAATGGTCTTCGGCGCCCGGGGAACAGTGGGTTAACTCCCTTGCTCAGGGGCAGAACGACAGATTTTTTACCTTGTCCGCTCAGGGATTCAATCCAGCAACCTTTCGGTTACAACGCTCTAACCACTAGGCTACCACTAGGCACTGTCCATGGTGGTGAAATCTATAGGAGATGTCCCTAGTTCTGGACTGAAATGGCCCTGTCCATGGTGCTGAAATCTATAGGAGCTGTCCCTAGTTCTGGACTGAAATGGCCCTGTCCATGGTGCTGAAATCTATAGGAGCTGTCCCTAGTTCTGGACTGAAATGGCCCTGTCCATGGTGGTGAAATCTATAGGAGCTGTCCCTAGTTCTGGACTGAAATGGCCCTGTCCATGGTGGTGAAATATTGAGGAGCTGTCCATAGTTCTGGATTGAAATGGCCCTGTCCATGGTGGTGAAATCTAGAGGAGCTGTCCCTAGTTCTGGACTGAAATGGCCCTGTCCATGGTGGTGAAATCTGGAGGATGCTGAAATTATCCATACCTCATGCTGTCTTCTGCACCTCTTCTCTCTCAATTTCTCCTCCTGCCCCCCCCCCCCCCCCACACTCATCTCCTATCAACATCTTCCCTCTCAGAGTTCTCCCTCTTACCCGTCTCTCCCTCCATCCACCTGCCTTCTTTCTGTACCCGTTCTTCTCTCCCCTATCCTCTCACCTCTCTATCTGAAAAGCCATGCCCCTATCTTCTCACCTCTCTATCTGAACAGCCACGCCCCTATCCTCTCACCTCTCTATCTGAACAGCCACGCCCCTATCCTCTCACCTCTCTATCTGAACAGCCACGCCCCTATCCTCTCACCTCTCTATCTGAACAGCCACGCCCCTATCCTCTCACCTCTCTATCTGAACAGCCACGCCCCTATCCTCTCACCTCTCTATCTGAACAGCCACGCCCCTATCCTCTCACCTCTCTATCTGAACAGCCACGCCCCTATCCTCTCACCTCTCTATCTGAACAGCCACGCCCCTATCCTCTCACCTCTCTATCTGAACAGCCACGCCCCTATCCTCTCACCTCTCTATCTGAACAGCCACGCCCCTATCCTCTCAGCTCTCTATCTGAACAGCCACACCCCTATCCTCTCACCTCTCTATCTGAACAGCCACACCCCTATCCTCTCACTTCTCTATCTGAACAGCCACGCCCCTGTCCTCTCACCTCTCTATCTGAACAGCCACGCCCCTATCCTCTCAGCTCTCTATCTGAACAGCCACACCCCTATCCTCTCACCTCTCTATCTGAACAGCCACACCCCTATCCTCTCACTTCTCTATCTGAACAGCCACGCCCCTGTCCTCTCACCTCTCTATCTGAACAGCCACGCCCCTATCCTCTCACCTCTCTATCTGAACAGCCACGCCCCTATCCTCTCACCTCTCTATCTGAACAGCCACGCCCCTATCCTCTCACCTCTCTATCTGAACAGCCACGCCCCTATCCTCTCACCTCTCTATCTGAACAGCCACGCCCCTATCCTCTCAGCTCTCTATCTGAACAGCCACACCCCTATCCTCTCACCTCTCTATCTGAACAGCCACACCCCTATCCTCTCACTTCTCTATCTGAACAGCCACGCCCCTGTCCTCTCACCTCTCTATCTGAACAGCCACGCCCCTATCCTCTCACTTCTCTATCTGAACAGCCACGCCCCTGTCCTCTCACCTCTCTATCTGAACAGCCACGCCCCTATCCTCTCACCTCTCTATCTGAACAGCCACGCCCCTATCCTCTCACCTCTCTATCTGAACAGCCACGCCCCTATCCTCTCACCTCTCTATCTGAACAGCCACGCCCCTGTCCTCTCACCTCTCTATCTGAACAGCCACGCCCCTATCCTCTCACCTCTCTATCTGAACAGCCACACCCCTATCCTCTCACTTCTCCACCTCTCTCTTCCCTCTCTCCTTCATGTTCTTCCACTTCTATCTTCTCTCCTCCATATCACTCTACTCTTTGGATTTATACCTCCACTATCTCCCCCCTCCCTACCTCTCCACGGCTTCCTGGCATTCTGAAATTTAGAAATGATAACGGGAGACATGGTGTTTTTACTGTCTCTTAAAAGAGTGTGTGTGTGTGTGTGTGTGTGTGCTAAAGAACACCAGGAGGACAAGAACAGACAGAAGGCTGCTTCCTTCACAAAACAACACATTACAATTGTAGGCATGGCTGAGTTTACCCTTTGCCCTCAGAACTGCCTCAATTCATCAGGGCATTTGGGCCCTGGTCAATAGTAGAGCCCTTTGGGCCCTGGTCAATAGTAGAGCCCTTTGGGCCCTGGTCAATAGTAGAGCTCTTTGGGCCCTGGTCAATAGTAGAGCTCTTTGGGCCCTGGTCAATAGTAGAGCCCTTTGGCCCTGGTCAAATGATGTGCACTTTATAAGGAATACGGTGCCATTTGGAACGCAGCCTTGCTCTCCATGTCTGATAGTGTAGCACTAATACATATCAGAGAGAGAGAGAGAGAGAGAGAGAGAGAGAGAGAGAGAGAGAGAGAGAGAGAGAGAGAGAGAGAGAGAGAGAGAGAGAGAGAACCCAGGTTTAGTTCCTAGTAATTCATGTAAATGATATTTTTGTTATTACATTACATCATCATCATGTTCTGTGTTCTGGAAGTAATATTAATTGTACCAAAAGCTCCATGTACTTGTTTTGATAATGATGTTAGAAAAGCGATGACTATGCATTCAAATATAGAATAGAATATAAAGACTCACAATATACTACAGGCCATCATTTTGATTATGATATTGCGGAAGCAGAGATTGAATTAGCATATTATCTTAGAAATTACATAATTTCAGTGGATCTCCCTCTCTCTCACACTCACTGCAGGATTCAGTCATTACCCATAATCCTCTAGCACTGGAGAGAATATCGAAATACATTGAGCCGCTCAGTTTGGACACACACACGCACGCACACACACACACACAGACACACACACACATGCTCGCTCGCACACACACACACATACACACACATACACACATGCTCGCTCGCTCACACACACACAAACACGCATGCTCACACACACACTAGCCGTCAGCTCTGAGGCGCTGTCTGACATCATTTCCCAGGATCAGCTGGGGCTGCAGTTTCCTAAAGCAGCCGAGGAGCTTTAGAATATTATGCACAAGTAGAGTTCTGAGTGTTCCAGACTTAGAGCTTTGAATATACACAAGATATAAGCATCCCTTTTTATAAAACTCCAGACTCCAGACTTAGTCCAACTAAGCTCCTATTTCTTTAATAGGACTGGGAAGTGAGTCGTGCACTTGAGGTACACACACACACACACACACACACACACACACACACACACACACACACACACACACACACACACACACACACACACACACACACACACACACACACACACACACACACACACACACACACACACACACACACACACACACACACACACACACACACAAATTAGCGTGGAGTTATCCCTTGTGTTGGTAGCAGTGGGCTGTAGCTAATAGGGAGTTATTTGGTACAGCTAGAGCTTGTTGGGACAACATCTGACTGCTTTGCATCACATCAACACCAACTAACTGGCTCCTACACTTTCTGGATTCTCCTTTCTTTCGGTCTATGTTCTCTTTCTTTCTTTCTTTCTGTCTATGTTCTCTTTCTTTCTTTCTTTCTTTCTTTCTGTGTTTTCTTTCTTTCTTTCTTTCTTTCTTTCTTTCTTCTTTCTTTCTTTCTTTCTTTGTGTTTTCTTTCTCTCTCTCTGTGTTCTCTCTCCCTCTCCCTCTCTCTGTTCTCCTCTCTCTCCCTCTCTCTCTATTTGTTCTCCTCTCGCTCTCTCGCTCTGCATGCTGGGAGTGTTTGGTGCATGCTGGGAATTGTATGAGCTAGTGCGAGTGTTGTCTAGAGTTTGATCGCCTGTTTTACTTCCTGTTTCCTTTTCTTGTTGGTTTTCCTTTTTCTATGCATGATTTGGGTGATTATTTATTTTATTTATTTGTTGTATTATTGTCTTTGGCTTTGGCGGGGATGGCGACCCACATGGGGACGCCGTCCCTGTCACTTCGGCACGGCTTTAGGTGTGTGACTGGAGCTACTGTCACGGTGGAGGAGTTTCTGGTCGCCGTAGGAGAGAAGGTCGGATATGAGAATGATGAATAAAGCGGTGGTGGCTTTTCTTAATAAAGAAGAGCGTCTTGTTGATTGTATGGTTGAGCATGGTGTACTTCTTAAAGGTATGTTATTCAAGTTACGCTGCGTTTTTCTCCGTCAACAAGGGTAACGATTTTTAATGTACCGCCGTTTATTCCCAATGAGCTATTGGAGCGCGAGTTATTGTGGTTTGGGAAGTTTGCAAGTTCAATTAAGGTTGTCCCGTTGGGTTGCAAACACCCGGCGTTGAAACAGGTTATGTCTTTTCAGCGACAGGTGTTTGTTTTTGGACTCACCGGAGCAGACTTTGGAGTTATCATTTAAAGTAAAGTATGACAACAGACTGTACAGTATATGGCTTATGCTAGTACGGGTAGTCAACGGTGTTTTGAGTGTGGGGATGTTGGTCATAAGCGACATGCTTGCCCGAAAAGGGAGAAGGCGGAGGGAGGGGTGCAGGTGGTCCTCGTAACGCCTGGGCCCACTGATGTAGAGAGAGGTGGTCCTCGTAACGCCTGGGCCCACTGATGTAGAGAGAGGTGGTCCTCGTAACGCCTGGGCCCACTGATGTAGGGAGAGGTGGTCCTCGTAATGCCTGGGCCCACTGATGTAGGGAGAGGTGGTCCTCGTAACGCCTGGGCCCACTGATGTAGAGAGAGGTGGTCCTCGTAACGCCTGGGCCCACTGATGTAGAGAGAGCTGGTCCTCGTAACGCCTGGGCCCACTGATGTAGAGAGAGGTGGTCCTCGTAACGCCTGGGCCCACTGATGTAGAGAGAGGTGGTCTTCGTAACGCCTGGGCCCACTGATGTAGAGAGAGGTGGTCCTCGTAACGCCTGGGCCCACTGATGTAGGGAGAGGTGGTCCTCGTAACGCCTGGGCCCACTGATGTAGGGAGAGGTGGGCCTCGTAACGCCTGGGCCCACTGATGTAGGGAGAGGTGGTCCTCGTAACGCCTGGGCCCACTGATGTAGAGAGAGGTGGTCCTCGTGACGCCTGGGCCCACTGATGTAGAGAGAGGTGGTCCTCGTAACGCCTGGGCCCACTGATGTAGGGAGAGGTGGTCCTCGTAACGCCTGGGCCCACTGATGTAGAGAGAGGTGGTCCTCGTAACGCCTGGGCCCACTGATGTAGAGAGAGGTGGTCCTCGTAACGCCTGGGCCCACTGATGTAGAGAGAGGTGGTCCTCGTAACGCCTGGGCCCACTGATGTAGGGAGAGGTGGTCCTCGTAACGCCTGGGCCCACTGATGTAGAGAGAGAGGTGGTCCTCGTAACGCCTGGGCCCACTGATGTAGGGAGAGGTGGTCCTCGTAACGCCTGGGCCCACTGATGTAGAGAGAGGTGGTCCTCGTAACGCCTGGGCCCACTGATGTAGAGAGAGGTGGTCCTCGTAACGCCTGGGCCCACTGATGTAGAGAGAGGTGGTCCTCGTAACGCCTGGGCCCACTGATGTAGAGAGAGGTGGTCCTCGTAACGCCTGGGCCCACTGATGTAGAGAGAGGTGGTCCTCGTAACGCCTGGGCCCACTGATGTAGAGAGAGGTGGTCCTCGTAACGCCTGGGCCCACTGATGTAGAGAGAGGTGGTCCTCGTAACGCCTGGGCCCACTGATGTAGGGAGAGGTGGTCCTCGTAACGCCTGGGCCCACTGATGTAGAGAGAGGTAGTCCGACAGTGATAGAGCAGTCACAAGCACCTGTTGCTGAGGAACAAGTTGTCTGTGTTGAGGGTACGCAGTTGCAGCTTGTACCAGAGGGGAACATAGCGTCTGTTATGCAGCAGAAAAATATTATTGTAGGAGGTAAGGACGGATCTTGGGAGCCATTTCCTCAGACTGGTGAGGAGATGCCCAGTACGAGTGATGGGGTTCAGGTGGAGGTTCATGTGGGGCTAGTCTCCCAGGTAGTTGAGGAGATGTCCACTACGGGTAATGTGGTTCAGGTGGGGCTAGTCTCCCAGGTAGTGGAGGAGATGTCCACTACGGGTAATGGGGTTCATGTGGGGCTAGTCTCACAGCTAGTGGAGGAGATGTCCACTACGGGTAATGGGGTTCAGGTGGGGCTAGTCTCCCAGGTAGTGGAGGAGATGTCCACTACGGGTAATGGGGTTCAGGTGGGGCCAGTCTCCCAGGTAGTGGAGGAGATGTCCACTACGGGTAATGGGGTTCAGGTGGGGCTAGTCTCCCAGGTAGTGGAGGAGATGTCCACTACGGGTAATGGGGTTCAGGTGGGGCTAGTCTCCCAGGTAGTGGAGGAGATGTCCACTACGGGTAATGGGGTTCAGGTGGAGCTAGTCTCCCAGGTAGTGGAGGAGATGTCCACTACGGGTAATGGGGTTCAGGTGGGGCTAGTCTCCCAGGTAGTGGAGGAGATGTCCACTATGGGTAATGGGGTTCAGGTGGAGCTAGTCTCCCAGGTAGTGGAGGAGATGTCCACTACGGGTAATGGGGTTCAGGTGGAGCTAGTCTCCCAGGTAGTGGAGGAGATGTCCACTACGGGTAATGGGGTTCAGGTGGGGCTAGTCTACCAGGTAGTGGAGGAGATGTCCACTACGAGTAATGGGGTTCAGGTGTGGCTAGTCTCCCAGGTAGTGGAGGAGATGTCCACTACGAGTAATGGGGTTCAGGTGTGGCTAGTCTCCCAGGTAGTGGAGGAGATGTCCACTACGGGTAATGGGGTTCAGGTGGAGCTAGTCTCCCAGGTAGTGGAGGAGATGTCCACTATGGGTAATGGGGTTCAGGTGGAGCTAGTCTCCCAGGTAGTGAAGGAGATGTCCACTACGGGTAATGGGGTTCAGGTGGGGCTAGTCTCCCAGGTAGTGGAGGAGATGCCCGGTACGAGTGATGGGGTGCAATTGGGGAGTGTTCAGAGTGATGTGGCTGTGGGGAGTCTGGTCTGTGGCCTCAGTTGAGGAGGATCAGGAGAATGATATGGACATCTCTGTTGATATGGTAGCAGCTGGTGATGACTCATTTTACAATTTAGAGGATGTAAATAGGTTCCTGGATCAGACTTTTGGGAAATCTGTCAAATTGGCAGATTTCTTTGACGTTGATAAGTTTGTGAGGTCAGTTGTGGTGTTACAGGAGACGGTGGGGTTAGACCAGTTGAGTGTGAAGAAGCGTTTCCGCTTGAGGAAATGTGTTACTGCTGTCGCGGCAGCAAAAGGTGCTGGGAAACGTAGTCAGGTTCAGAGAAAATTAAAACAATGATGATGATCATGCCTCATAGGGTGTTTTTTTTCTCTTTGTCTGGTTTCTCTGTGGTTTCTTCTGCTTTTCCTTTCTCTTTTCTATATGGAGGTACTAAGGTTAGGTTCTCTCAATATTAATGATGGAAGGGACAGGAATAAGAGGGCTTGGGTATTAGAAGTAATAAAACAGAAAAGGCTTAATGTAGTTTTTCTACAGGAGACACATAGTGATGAGGAAAACAAGGTTGACTGGGGTATGTGGTGGGAGGGGCAGCATATACTCAGTCATGGTACTAATTTCAGTGCTGGGGTGGCAATCTTGTTTTCTTCAGGCTTAGGGGTGACTGTGGTATCTACAACAGAGATTGTCAAGGGACGGGTTTTATTGGTCAAGGCGGATGTTAAGTTTATTTGTTTAGTTTGTATGTTTATGCTCCTAATGAGGGTACAGAGTGTATTGCTGTATTTGATAAAATAAAGGAAACCTTAAGACAGTGTGACCAAGAGGGGTGTATGGTTTTAGGGGGGGACTGGAACTGTACTGTGGATTTTACTGTTGATCGCACCGCTGAAGAACCTCACCTGCGGTCAGCCACTTGCCTGTCTGGTCTACTAACTGAGTTTGAGCTTTCTGATGTGTGGAGAGTAAGGAATGCAAAAGTTAGGCGGTACACATGGTTAAAAGTTAATGAAGGTTGTGTCAGTGCAGCAAGGTTAGACAGGTTGTATGTATCTGATCACTACTGTAGTAGGGTTGGAAGGTTAGACAGGTTGTATGTATATGATCACTACTGTAGTAGGGTTGGAAGGTTAGACAGGTTGTATGTATCTGATCACTACTGTAGTAGGGTTGGAAGGTTAGACAGGTTGTATGTATCTGATCACTACTGTAGTAGGGTTGGAAGGTTAGACAGGTTGTATGTATATGATCACTACTGTAGTAGGGTTGGAAGGTTAGACAGGTTGTATGTATCTGATCACTACTGTAGTAGGGTTGGAAGGTTAGACAGGTTGTATGTATCTGATCACTACTGTAGTAGGGTTGGAAGGTTAGACAGGTTGTATGTATCTGATCACTACTGTAGTAGGGTTGGAAGGTTAGACAGGTTGTATGTATATGAACACTACTGTAGTAGGGTTGGAAGGTTAGACAGGTTGTATGTATCTGATCACTACTGTAGTAGGGTTGGAAGGTTAGACAGGTTGTATGTATCTGATCACTACTGTAGTAGGGTTGGAAGGTTAGACAGGTTGTATGTATCTGATCACTACTGTAGTAGGGTTGGAAGGTTAGACAGGTTGTATGTATCTGATCACTACTGTAGTAGGGTTGGAAGGTTAGACAGGTTGTATGTATCTGATCACTACTGTATTAGGGTTGGAAGGTTAGACAGGTTGTATGTATCTGATCTCTACTGTAGTAGGGTTGGAAGGTTAGACAGGTTGTATATATCTGATCACTACTGTAGTAGGGTTGGAAGGTTAGACAGGTTGTATGTATCTGATCACTACTGTAGTAGGGTTGGAAGGTTAGACAGGTTGTATGTATCTGATCACTACTGTAGTAGGGTTGGAAGGTTAGACAGGTTGTATGTATCTGATCACTACTGTAGTAGGGTTGGAAGGTTAGACAGGTTGTATGTATCTGATCACTACTGTAGTAGGGTTGGAAGGTTAGACAGGTTGTATGTATCTGATCTCTACTGTAGTAGGGTTGGAAGGTTAGACAGGTTGTATGTATCTGATCACTACTGTAGTAGGGTTGGAAGGTTAGACAGGTTGTATGTATCTGCACTCGGGGGGGGGGACGGGGTACTGCCTACGTAGGGGTTGGAAGGTTAGACAGGTTGTATGTATCTGATCACTACTGTAGTAGGGTTGGAAGGTTAGACAGGTTGTATGTATCTGATCTCTACTGTAGTAGGGTTGGAAGGTTAGACAGGTTGTATGTATCTGATCACTACTGTAGTAGGGTTGGAAGGTTAGACAGGTTGTATGTATCTGATCACTACTGTAGTAGGGTTGGAAGGTTAGACAGGTTGTATGTATCTGATCACTACTGTAGTAGGGTTGGAAGGTTAGACGGGAGGCCTCTGTAGTGGGTGGAGGTGCGGGTGCGCACTCGGGGGGGGGGACGGGGTACTGCCCTGCAGTAGGGTTGGAAGGTTAGACGGGAGCGCCTCTGTAGTGGTGGAGGTGACGGGTGATCGACCTACTGTAGTAGGGTTGGAAGGTTAGACAGGTTGTATGTATCTGATCACTACTGTAGTAGGGTTGGAAGGTTAGACAGGTTGTATGTATCTGATCACTACTGTAGTAGGGTTGGAAGGTTAGACAGGTTGTATGTATCTGATCTCTACTGTAGTAGGGTTGGAAGGTTAGACAGGTTGTATGTATCTGATCACTACTGTAGTAGGGTTGGAAGGTGTGATATTACTCCTGTGGGTTTTTCTGATCACCATAATGTGACTGTTGATATTCACTTGTCCTGTCCACCAAGGTCCTCACCTTACTGGTATTTTAATGTTAACTTGTTACATGATGTCATGTTTTGTGAAAATGGTTTTGTTGTTTTGGAAAAAATGGAGGGTTACTAATTGGAATTTTGAGTCCTTGAAACAATGGTGGGAGGTTGGGAAGGCCCAAATACGATTGTTTTGTCAACAGTATACTGCTCTGTCTCGTATTGAAGTTAAAGAGACTATCAGGGCCCTTGAACAGGACATCAAATCTATTGAATTCAAGTTACTCAGAATGACCCTGGACTAGTTATGAACTTACAGGACAAGAGACATGAACTGAGGTACTAGCGTTTTTTTTAAACCTCGGACAGTCGACATTACAATGCAAACAGATGGTCTGCCTTCGTCTCCCTGATGGGAAGGTGACCACGGATGACAGTGAAATGTGCCAACATGCCGTGGATTTCTACTCTGCCCTCTATAAGGCAGAGGATTGTGATTCTCTGTGTACTGAGCAGTTGTTACATGGACTTCCTCAATTGGGCCCTGAGCAGAGAGCTGCTTTGGATTCTGACATTACTCTGCATGAGCTGTCCACTGCAGTTACACAGCTCTCATCACGCCGAGCCCCTGGCATCGATGGTTTACCATCTGACTTCTAGAAGCACTTTTGGGGGTCTATTGGGGGATTTTTATGAAGTGGTGTGTGAATCTTTTCATGAGGGTTCTCTTCCTGTATCCTGGCAACGTGCTGTGCTTTCATTGTTGCCAAAAAAGGGGGATTTGGCTCTCATAAAAAATTGGCAACCTGTTGCATTGCTGTGTGTAGAATATAAAATTGTATCTAAATGTCTCTCAAACAGGTTGAAAGAATATCTGGGGTCTATTGTTGATAACTTGTTTCTAATAAGAGATGTTTTAGACATTTGTAAACTGCCTGATGTGAATGTGGGTTTACTTTCTTTGGATCAGGAGAAGGCTTTTGATCGTGTGGACCACCAGTACTTGTTCAAAACTGTAACGCCCTGGCCATAGAGAGGGGTTTTTTGTTCTTTATTTTGGTTAGGCCAGGGTGTTACATTGGGTGGGCGTTCTATGTTCTTTTTCTAGGTTTTTTGTATTTCTTTGTTTTGGGCCGTGTGTGGCTCCCAATCAGGCACAGCTGTAGTTCGTTGTTGTTGATTGGGAGTCACACATAAGGAGCATGTTTTTCCTTTGGGTTTTGTGGGTAATTGTTTCTGTTAGTGTTTGCACCTGACAGGACTGTTGGCTGTCAGTTTTCTTGTTTTTTGTGTAGTGTTCACGTTGTTCTATTAAAACACTAATGATGAACACATCCTCCGCTGCGTATTGGTCCACCTTTTCTGACGATGACTTCTCTGTTTCATCTGACGACGAAGACAGCCGTTACAAAAACAATGAAAGCCTTTGGGTTTGGGGATGTTTTTTTGTCTTGGATGAGTTTACTGTATGCTGGGGCCTCATGTATGGTGAAGGTGGGGGGTGGTTTGAGTTGCCCCATCCCCGTCCAAAGGGGTATCAGGCAGGGATGCCCAATTTCAGGACAGTTGACAGGCAATTGAACCAATGCTTTGTTTTTTTAAGGGCGAAGCTTACTGGTTTCTCTGTGCCAGGTGTAATGAAGGGACCTACGATAGCACTGTCTGTGTATGCAGATGACGTGACAGTTTTATTACAGGGGCTGAGGATGTTAAGGTTCTCTCAAACGCTTTAAAGGTGTGTGAGGGGGGCCTCCTCAGCTAGAGTCAATTGGGGAAAGAGTGAATCGCTGTGGGCAGGTCAGCTTCAGCGGGTCCACTCCCGGTTACCAGGGGGGCTTCAGTGGGGCAGAGATGGGATGAAGACTGGGGGTTTTTCTAGGCTCCGATGTCTTTCAGAAAAAGAACTGGGAGGGTGTAGTGGAGAAAGTGTGTTCCAGATTGTTAAGGTGGAAATGGGTGCTGCCTCAGCTGTCTTATAGGGGAAGGGTACTGGTAGCTAATAATCTAGCTGCCTCTACCCTGTGGCACAGACTAATGATTTTACAGCCACCGGGGGGTCTGATACAAAAGCTTCAGAGGACCCTTGTCAACTTTTTCTGGTCTGGACAACATTGGATTAAAGCTGCGGCCCTGTACCTGCCACTGCATGAGTGTGGGCAAGGCCTGGTGGACATTTCTTCTAGGATCATGGCTTTCCGGCTTCAAGCAGCCCAGAGACTGTTGTACAGTGATGGTTCAAGCTGGGTCAACACAGCCTATACATTGATGAGGAGAGTGGGCTGTTTGGGCTTAGACAAGCACCTTTTCCTCTTAAAGTTAGAGGGGGTGATTTGTTTGGACTGACTCCATTTTATGAGTCTGTTATGCAGGCTTGTAGAGTTTTTGTCAAGACCCGTAAGGCCTGCACGCCACCAGGGATGTGGCTTTTTGAAGAGCCTCTTTTTTACAACACTGCCATTCAGGCCCGTGCTCTGGTCGTAGCTGAGGTCTGTAATTCCTTGCCAGTACTTCATCGGCAGTATGTGACTGACACTTCCAATTCTGATTGGTGGACGGAGGGTCTGGATTATGTGCTGAATGTTAGTGCTGCGGTGGGGTCATTAGAGGAGGACGTGGGGATGCTGCTTTCCTTCCATACCCCGGAGCTGGGGAGTTCAAGGTGGTGGGAAAGAAGGCCATGTACAAAATCTGTGTAAAAGTGTCGCGTGCCTCTTCCCTGGAAGGGGTCAAATGCTGGGCGGGTGTGTTTGGTCCAGGTGCCTCCCCAAAAGGCTGTTGGTGGTCTTCATACAAACTGCCTATTGAAAAGAGGACAGCTGACCTCCAACGGAGGATAATACATGGATCCATAGCCACCAACATGCATCTGGTACACCTGGATCCTACTGTTGGGGAGGGGTGTCCATTCTGTGCTGAGTCTGAAACTCTGAAACACTGAAACACTGTTCTTACAGTGTCCCAGGTTGGTCGGGATGATTGACCTGATCACTAGCTGGTTCTCAGCTCTGGGAGAGGTTTTGTCCAACAGTTTATATTTGGGCCAAAGTACAGGTTTAGTCGAAGGGGTGTAGTTCTCTTGCTTAACTTTGTGTCAGGGGCAGCTAAATTAGCAATATGGAAGACACGAAAGAACAGTATTCGGGGACAGGGGTCTGTGGATGTGGTGGGAATGCTGGAGGGGATGTTGGCAGCGAGACTTAGGGTTGAGTTTTCCTATTACAAAATGATTAACAACATTGATCTGTTTATGGGGTATCCAGAGGCTGTTGTGTTTCGTTACTGTGGAGGAAGATTTGGTGTTGTGTTTTTAATTGATGTGTTACCATGGTTTTGTTTGAGTGTTTATTGTGTTATTTTATTTAAAACTCTCTCTCGCTCTCACTCTCTCTCTCTTTTTTCTTTCTCTCTGCTCACCTTTTCTCTCTCTGCTCTCTGTTGCCTCCCTCTCTGCCTGCCTCCCTCCATCGGTCTGCTTTGATCATCGTAGTGAAAAAAATCAGGGTGATCTGTGCTGAAACAATGTTTAATAGCTCAGAAACGCCTGGGCCAGTGCCACATATAAACATGCCTCACATAAACGCTGCATGACTGCATTAGAAAACGGGGTGTGTGTGTGTGTTGGAGACAAAGAGGAAGAATGGTTCAACACATTAACAACACCACAATATCATGCCCTCTTGTTGTCTCTCTCTCCTCTCTAACACAAATCCATCTGGACACAAAACTGTTACATAGAATGAGAAGTTCAAAGAGAATCAATAACCTCCATCTCTCCTTCCCTCCTTCCCTACATCCCTCCAACCCCCCAACCGCCCAACTCTCCAGCCCTCCAACTCTCCATCCCTCCAACTCTCCATCCAGCCAACTCTCCATCCGCTCCAACCCCCCAACCGCCCAACTCTCCAGCCCTCCAACTCTCCATCCCTCCAACTCTCCATCCCTTAAACTCTCCATCCCTTCAACCCTTCATCTCTCCATCCCTCCAACTCTCCATCCAGCCAACTCTCCAACTCTCCATCCCTCCAACTCTCCATCCCTCCAACTCTCCATCCATCCAACTCTCCATCCAGCCAACTCTCCAACTCTCCATCCCTCCAACTCTCCATCCCTCCAACTCTCCATCCCTCCAACTCTCCATCCCTCCAACTCTCCAACTCTCCATCCCTCCAACTCTCCATCCCTCCAACTCTCCATCCCTCCAACTCTCCATCCCTCCAACTCTCCAACTCTCCATCCCTCCAACTCTCCATCCCTCCAACTCTCCATCCCTCCAACTCTCCATCCCTCCAACTCTCCAACTCTCCATCCCTCCAACTCTCCATCCCTCCATCCCTCCAACTCTCCATCCCTCCAACTCTCCATCCCTCCAACTCTCCATCCCTCCAACTCTCCATCCCTCCAACCCTCCATCCCTCCCACCCTCCAACCCCTAAACTCTCCAATCTGAGATGCACCTGTGTTCTCTGTTTTAGTTGGCTATTGTTGTCCTCTATGCTCTGGGCAGAGATACACACACTTCCCTCTATGCTCTGGGCAGTGGCAAAGCTCTGCACCTGTGTGCTGTGTTTGTGCTTTACCCCAAAGTGTTCCATGATGCGCCATTGGCTGCCGGGGGCATTAGCTGATCTGTGTGTCTGTGTATGTGTATGTGTGTTAGCTGATCTGTGCCACGAGGATCGCTCCTCACCATTTGCTGTTTGTGCTGCGAGTTGTCCCTATGAGCTGTTCTGGGGTCAGTCTGCTTTGATGTGAACTAATGGGTTGGGGTATAGTTACTGTTGGCTAAACTAATCCTAGATCTGTTGTAAGGTGACTACCTCTGCCTGGAGCTTGTTGTAAGGTTGCCTGCATTGGGCCATTGGCCAACAATGACTTAACCCCGGGTGAGTCAGAGTGGTGTGTGTGTCTCTGTGTGTATCTGTGAGTGTATGTGTCCTCTACTGCTTGGCAAGCTGTAAGGTGTTTTGGATATCAGAGGACTCATGTTCACAGCCACTTAACGTATCTCTCTCTCTGTCTGTCTGTCTGTCTGTCTGTCTGTCTGTCTGTCTGTCTGTCTGTCTGTCTGTCTGTCTGTCTGTCTGTCTGTCTGTCTGTCTGTCTGTCTGTCTGTCTGTCTGTCTGTCTGTCTGTCTGTCTGTCTGTGTCTCTCTCTCTCTCGCTGTCTCTCTCTCTCTCTTTCTCTCTCTTTATCACACAGACAGACATACAGACAGACAGACAGACACACCTATACTCTCACATGTACATTAAAGACACCATAGGAGCCACAAACAAAGTGTTCTACTGATCCATGGTCTCTCAGAAGGAAAATCACCCATAGAGTGCTTTAGTTCCACTTCCGAGTCAGTCTGCTCTCTCTCTCACACACTCCTCCCTGAGCTGTCCTTATGGTTCTGGGAGTTGGCTGATTGTGTATTTTACACCATATCGTCAATCATTGGTTATTTAATCATGAGCTGCAACAAAGAACCAATGCTAGAAAATAGATGAACTATGCAGCGTAGTGCTTGGTTTGTTGATACAGATCTTAATGTGATTCCCATGTTGCAAGGGAACTTTCCTGCCATGCAGGACATTTTATACTTGTAGTGTTTGAGGTTTAAAAATGGTTCTGAAGTTTGTAATTTCAGACTAGATTTTCATCAACCCCTACAAAAATGTCCATTAATTATAATCCACATAATAATTCACTTTTTTCGTTTTTTTCTCCTGCTGTAGCAAACTGGATCAAATTAAGATCCTACAACTTTACATAAATGATAATAATAATATTTACATAACTCTTCAGACCCTTTGCTATGAGACTCGAAATTGAGCTCAGGTGCATCCTGTTTCCAGTCCAACTGTGGTAAATTAAATTGATTGGACATGATTTGGAAAGGCAGTGCATGTCAGAGCAAAAACCAAGCCATGAGGTCGAAGGAATTGTCCGTAGAGCTCCGAGACAGGATTGTGTCGAGGCACAGATCTGGGGAAGGGTACCAAAACATTTCTGCAGCATTGAAGGTCCCCAAGAACACAGTGGCCTCCATCATTCTTAAATGGAAGAAGTTTGAAACCACCAAGACTTTTCCTAGAGCTGGCCACCCAGCCAAACTGAGCCATCGGGGGAGAAGGGCCTTGATCAGGGAGGTGACCAAGTACCCGATGGTCACTCTGACAGAGCTCCAGAGTTCCTCTGTGGAGATGGGAGAACCTTCCAGAAGGACAACCATCTCTGCAGCACTCCACCAATCAGGCCTTTATGCCAGATGGAAGCCAATCCTCAGTAAAATACACGACAGACTGCTTGGAGTTTGCCTAAAGGCACCTAAAGATTCTCAGACCATGAGAAACAAGATTCTCTGGTCTGATGAAACCAAATCTAAATGCCAAGCTTCACATCTACAGGAAACCTGGCAGCATCCCTACGGTGAAGCATGGTGGTGGCAGCATCATGCTGTGGGGATGTTTTTCAGCGGCAGGGACTGGGAGACTAGTTAGGATCGAGGGAAAGATGAACGGAGCAAAGTACAGAGAGACCCTTGATGAAAGGCCATTGATTGGTGGAAGGAGTACTGACAATATTAACGGATCGGCCAATAGCAAATCACGTCAGGCAAATCTGAACACTCAGTTATTACGGCTTTGCTGACGGTTTGTATTGATGCTGGTGTGTGTGTGCGTGTGTGTGTTGTCGTGTTTATGTGTTCATGTGTGTATGTTGCAATAGTTATCGTAGAGACAAGCACAACCACATTTCTCTCTTTGTCTTCCCATGAGGGAGGAAACTAAAGACAATGCACATTCAGAAAGCAGTTTTGTGCAGCTGCTGGAAACCGAGGAATAGACAAACTGTGGAAAAAGAGAGAAAAACTAAAGGGAAGCTGCGTTATCTCAATAAAAGACTAGTGGGAGAACAGCAACGTTTTATCTTTTTCTTCCTTCTCTCATTTCCAGTTTGAGAGGATCCATTTTATCTTTCTTTTTTCCTCTCATCCCTCGATTCCTAA
>NC_138292.1:68365000-68377500 GCF_965601325.2 Salmo salar
ACAGTGAGCTGGCCAGACAGACCCTGTAGTTACTATACTCTGTCTGTCTCCTCTCATACATAGTGTAGGAACTGAAGCTACATTTATCAAGACAGGAGGCTAGGGGGAAATGGACATACAGGAGTAGACACACATTTGAAATTCTTTCACACACCAACACATGTATACACACGCACACACACACACACACACACACACACACACACACACACACACACACACACACACACACACCACACACACACACACACACACACACACACACACACACACACACACACACACACACACTGACAGCAAGCAAGCAGACTGAGCAGAGGCCGTCCTGTCATGTAGGCATGGTTTGTGGGTAATGCGCTCTGACATCAGAGTTGGAATAGGTTGTGAAAGAAGTGCAATTGCTTGTGTGTGTTGCAGCCTGTGGTGTGGAGACGTCCAACAAGTGAGGCGGTTGGTAAAGAAGCTCAAACTGACCTTGACAGTGAAATATTGATGGGGTTAGGATCCAAATACACTTGGGGAGACAGTGAATGACAGTCTTCAGTGCTTCATCACGCACACACACTTTTCAGTGTTTTATCTTCTGAGATGAATATATATGATGATGTGGAGTTGGATCGGTGCCGACTTTGAGTCGAAAACAGAAACAGACTCATGATCCCAGAATAATGATGAAGGGTTTGGAGTACAGAATCAGTAGGCTGTCTTAAAACAAACTGTCTATAATAAAACATTTCAATTCCTACATTCCTTCTCTTACACCTTCTCTTTCTGCCATAAACATTATACTATATCAGTACCATGACCAGGACCATACTATATCAGTACCATGACCAGGGCCATACTATATCACTACCATGACCAGGACCATACTATATCACTACCATGACCAGGACCATACTATATCAGTACCATGACCAGGACCATACTATATCAGCACCATGACCAGGACCATACTATATCAGCACCATGACCAGGGCCATACTATATCAGTACCATGACCAGGGCCATACTATATCAGTACCATGACCAGACCCATACTATATCAGTACCATGACCAGGACCATACTATATCAGTACCATGACCAGGACCATACTATATCAGTACCATGACCAGGACCATACTATATCACTACCATGACCAGGACCATACTATATCAGTACCATGACCAGGACCATACTATATCAGTACCATGACCAGGACCATACTATATCACTACCATGACCAGGACCATACTATATCAGTACCATGACCAGGACCATACTATATCAGCACCATGACCAGGACCATACTATATCAGTACCATGACCAGGGCCATACTATATCAGTACCATGACCAGGGCCATACTATATCAGCACCATGACCAGGGCCATACTATATCAGTACCATGACCAGGACCATACTATATCAGTACCATGACCAGGACCATACTATATCAGTACCATGACCAGGGCCATACTATATCAGCACCATGACCAGGGCCATACTATATCAGCACCATGACCAGGACCATACTATATCAGTACCATGACCAGGACATACTATATCAGTACCATGACCAGGGCCATACTATATCAGTACCATGACCAGGACCATACTATATCAGTACCATGACCAGGACCATACTATATCACTACCATGACCAGGGCCATACTATATCAGTACCATGACCAGGACCATACTATATCAGTACCATGACCAGGACCATATTAATAGAGTACCATGACCAGGACCATACTATATCAGTACCATGACCAGGACCATACTATATCAGCACCATGACCAGGACCATACTATATCAGTACCATGACCAGGGCAATACTATATCAGCACCAAGACCAGGGCCATACTATATCACTACCATGACCAGGGCCATACTATATCAGTACCATGACCAGGACCATACTATATCAGTACCATGACCAGGACCATATTAATAGAGTACCATGACCAGGACCATACTATATCAGTACCATGACCAGGGCCATACTATATCAGTACCATGACCAGGACCATACTATATCAGCACCATGACCAGGACCATACTATATCAGTACCATGACCAGGACCATACTATATCAGTACCATGACCAGGGCCATACTATATCAGTACCATGACCAGGACCATACTATATCAGTACCATGACCAGGACCATATTAATAGAGTACCATGACCAGGACCATACTATATCAGTACCATGACCAGGACCATACTATATCAGCACCATGACCAGGACCATACTATATCAGTACCATGACCAGGGCCATACTATATCAGCACCAAGACCAGGACCATACTATATCAGTACCATGACCAGGACCATACTATATCAGTACCATGACCAGGGCCATACTATATCAGTACCATGACCAGGACCATACTATATCAGTACCATGACCAGGACCATATTAATAGAGTACCATGACCAGGACCATACTATATCAGCACCATGACCAGGACCATACTATATCAGCACCATGACCAGGACCATACTATATCAGTACCATGACCAGGGCCATACTATATCAGTACCATGACCAGGACCATACTATATCAGCACCATGACCAGGACCATACTATATCAGCACCATGACCAGGACCATACTATATCAGTACCATGACCAGGGCCATACTATATCAGTACCATGACCAGGACCATACTATATCAGTACCATGACCAGGGCCATACTATATCAGTACCATGACCAGGACCATACTATATCAGTACCATGACCAGGACCATACTATATCAGTACCATGACCAGGACCATACTATATCAGCACCATGACCAGGACCATACTATATCACTACCATGACCAGGACCATACTATATCAGCTACCATGACCAGGACCATACTATATCAGCACCATGACCAGGACCATACTATATCAGCACCATGACCAGGGCCATACTATATCAGCACCATGACCAGGGCCATACTATGTCAGCACCATGACCAGGGCCATACTATATCAGCACCATGACCAGGGCCATACTATATCAGTACCATGACCAGGACCATACTATATCAGTACCATGACCAGGACCATACTATATCAGTACCATGACCAGGACCATACTATATCAGTACCATGACCAGGGCCATACTAATACAGTACCATGATCAGGGCCATACTATATCAGTACCATGACCAGGACCATACTATATCAGTACCATGACCAGGGCCATACTATATCAGTACCATGACCAGGACCATACTATATCAGTACCATGACCAGGACCATACTATATCAGCACCATGACCAGGACCATACTATATCAGTACCATGACCAGGGCCATACTATGTCAGCACCATGACCAGGGCCATACTATGTCAGCACCATGACCAGGACCATACTATATCAGCACCATGACCAGGACCATACTATATCAGTACCATGACCAGGACCATACTATATCAGTACCATGACCAGGACCATACTATATCAGCACCATGACCAGGACCATACTATATCAGTACCATGACCAGGGCCATACTATGTCAGCAGCATGACCAGGGCCATACTATATCAGTACCATGACCAGGACCATACTATATCAGTACCATGACCAGGGCCATACTATATCAGTACCATGACCAGGGCCATACTATATCAGCACCATGACCAGGACCATACTATATCAGTACCATGACCAGGACCATACTATATCAGCACCATGACCAGGGCCATACTATATCAGTACCATGACCAGGACCATACTATATCAGCACCATGACCAGGACCATACTATATCACTACCATGACCAGGGCCATACTAATACAGTACCATGACCAGGACCATACTATGTCAGCACCATGACCAGGACCATACTATATCAGCACCATGACCAGGACCATACTATATCAGCACCATGACCAGGGCCATACTATGTCAGCACCATGACCAGGACCATACTATGTCAGCACCATGACCAGGGCCATACTAATACAGTACCATGACCAGGGCCTCTGTGCAGAGGAGAAGAGTCTATTCAGCACCATGACCAGGACCATACTATATCACTACCATGACCAGGACCATACTATATCAGCACCATGACCAGGACCATACTATATCAGTACCATGACCAGGACCATACTATATCAGCACCATGACCAGGGCCTCTGTGCAGAGGAGAAGAGTCTGGTAGTGATAGAGAGGAAGGGAGATTGAAGTTGTGAGACTTGTTTGACTGCAGTTGTCATCACCCGGGGAGAGAGCTTAGCAATCTCTCTCCCTCCCTCCCTTACACACACACACACACACACACACACACACACACACACACACACACACACACACACACACACACACACACACACACACACACACACACACACACACACACACACACACACACACACACCCTCGTCACACACTCCCCAGGGCTTCACATAGCCTCTCTAATAACCACAGGTGAGAGGAACAACAGCGTGTGTGTGTCTTAAACACTGTGTGTGTGTCTCTCTCGCACACACTCATCCCTTCACAAAGGCACAGTCAGACTCCTAGACTCCCAGCCAAATCTCCCTCTGTGTTCCAAATGGAACCCTGTTCACTTTATGGTGTACTACCCATAGGAGGTAGGGTGCCATTTGGAACACCACTTCCTCTCCGCATATAGTCTCATCTCTCTGACGTGTGTGTGTGTGTGTGTGTGTGTGTGTGTGTGTGTGTGTGTGTGTGTGTGTGTGTGTGTGTGTGTGTGTGTGTGTGTGTGTGTGTGTGTGTGTGTGTGGTGTGTGTGTGTGTGTGTGAGAGAGCGAGAACGAGTTAGATGGAATCGTTTTTTCCACCAAAAGCTTTACAGGGTTGGCTGCATTCTCCAGTCTAAGAGATGAGCCTGTTACTGTGTTGTAGCAGTATATGGTTTGATACAGTATGATGTAGTTTCACAGGTATTTTGGTTTCAAATGAGTTCTGGCTTAGGGAACAAGTAGCAGCACCTACCTTGACCTACACATTACGCTAAGGCTGCTTCCCTCTCTTATACCCTCCTGCTGCTTTTCTCATTAGGGCAAAAGTCTTTCCTCTGTCCTCTCTCCTCTCTCCTCCGTCATCTTTCCTCCATCCTCTCTCCTTCGTCCTCTCTCCTCCGCTCTCTCTCCTTTGTCCTCTCTCCTCCGTCCTCTCTCCTCCGTCCTCTCTCCTTCGTCCTCTCGCCTCCATCCTCTCTCCTTTGTCCTCTCTCCTCCGTCCTCTCTCCTTCGTCCTCTCTCCTCCGTCCTCTCTCCTTCGTCCTCTCTCCTCCGTCCTCTCTCCTTTGTCCTCTCTCCTCCGTCCTCTCTCCTCCGTCCTCTCTCCTCCGTCCTCTCTCCTTTGTCCTCTCTCCTCCGTCCTCTCTCCTCCGCTCTCTCTCCTTCGTCCTCTCTCCTTCGTCCTCTCTCCTCCGTCCTCTCTCCTCCGTCCTCTCCTCCGTCCTCTCTCCTCCGTCCTCTCCTCCGTCCTCTCTCCTCCGTGACCCAGAAATTGATAAGTGGTTTCCAGGTCATCCAAGCTCATCTTAGCTCATGTTCCTTCACCTCGACACCTCTCCTTGATTACCTTTGACCTTTTTCATAAGGAGGAGAGAGGACACAGGAGTTAATAATAAAAATGCCCATGTCTTACCCCCTCCTCCTCTCTCTCCTCCTTCCTCTAAATCTCTCCATGTAAATGTTATTTACCACCCACCTTGTCCCATCCCGCAGGTACCTCAGCTCCACACACAACCTACCTCCTTCTCCCGGGGAGACACAACCTCCTCCTACCTCCCCCTCACGACAACCCTCCCCCTACCTCCCTTACCTCCCTCTCCCTCCCCCTTTGTTCAGGGAGACACATATCATTGGGTTCTCAAAGAGCAGTGATTAATCTTCACGGAGTTTATCACTGGTTTTGATGGGTGCCCCCCCCCATGTGAGGCTCCTCCAGGAGGCCTTTGGGAGAAAAGCTGAGGCTTCTGGGACGAAATAGGCGAGGAGTGACTGGTGGATTTGTGCAGTACTCGTGCGCTCTCTTCCTCTCCTTTCTCACTCCTCTCTCTCTTGACTCTCTTGACACAGTCCAGACAGAAGCTCTAGCTGCCCTCCCCTCCCTTTCTCTGTCCCTCCTCTCCCTTTCTCTCTCCCTCCTCTCCCTTTCTCTCTCCCTCCTCTCCCTTTCTCTCTCCCTCCTCTCCCTTTCTCTCTCCCTCCTCTCCCTTTCTCTCTCCCCTCCACTCCCTTTCGTTCTCCCACCACTCCCTTTCGCTCTCCCACCACTCCCTTTCGCTCTCCCTCCCCTCCCTTTCTCTCTCCCTCCACTCCCTTTCTCTCGCCCCTCCACTCCCTTTCGCTCTCCCTCCTCTCCCTTTCTCTCTCCCTCCACTTCCTTTCACTCTCCCACCACTCCCTTTCTCTCTCCTTCCACTCCCTTTCTCTCTCTCTCCCTCCCCTCCCTTTCTCTCTCCCACCACTCCATTTTTCTCTCCCCTCCCCTCCCTTTCTCTCTCCCTCCCCTCCCTTTCTCTCCCCTCCACTCCCTTTCGCTCTCCCTCCACTCCCTAAATCTCTCTCTCCCCTCCCTTCTCTCTCTCTCCCTCCCCTCCCTTTCTCTCTCCCTCCATGCCCCTCCCTTTCTCTCTCTCTCTCATCCCTTTCTCTCTCTCTCTCTCTCCCTCCACTCCCTTTCTCTCTCCCTCCACTCCCTTTCTCTCTCCCTCCACTCCCTTTCTCTCTCCCTCCCCTCCCTTTCTCTCTCCCTCCACTCCCTTTCTCTCTCCCTCCCCTCCCTTTCTCTCTCCCTCCCTTCCCTTTCTCTCTCTCTCCCTCTCTCTCTTTCTCTCTCCCTTCACTCCCTTTCTCTCTCCCTCCACTCCCTTTCTCTCTCCCTCCCTTTCTCTCTCCCTCCCTTTCTCTCTCCTTCCCTTTCTCTCTCCCTCCACTCCCTTTCTCTCTCCCTCCCCTCCCTTTCTCTCCCTCCCTTCCCTTTCTCTCTCTCTCCCTCTTTCTCTCTCTCTTTCTCTCTCCCTTCACTCTCTTTTTCTCTCCCTCCACTCCCTTTCTCTCTCCCTCCCTCCCCTCCCTTTCTCTCTCCCTCCACACCCCTCCCTTTCGCTCTCCCTCTCATCTCTTTCTCTCTCTCCCCTCTCTCCCTCTCTCTCTCCCTCCCTCCCCTCCCTCCCTCCCTCCCTCCCTCCCTCCCTCCCCCTCTCTTTCTCTTCCCTCCCTTCCATCCCACTTTCTCATGGACTCACTCACTCTGACAACCCAGACATCCCTCCCTCCCTACCTCTCTACCCTCCCTCTCTCTTTCTCTCTCTCCCTCCCTCATCTGAGGTGAATAACAGTCATTACTCTGAGCACTCTGAGCACTCTGACTGTGAGGTCAAGGACAGACATTATGCTGTTAGAGCTGTCTGACTGTGAGGTCAAGGACAGCATGGGGCTCTGTTCCACCGTGACCAATAGGTAATGGGTAGTGAGGTAATGGGCGTGAAACGTGATGTCAGCACTACAAACTGCTATTAGTGCTGCCTCACTGATATAGGAAGTGTATGGGGCTGCAACCACAGATATGTCTGGATCAATGGGAGATAGATCCATGCAGGCTACAACCACAAATGTGAAGGGCAGGCAGTTTGTGTAAAGGTAGTGTGATTATATTGGAGGTAACACCTTATGATTAAGGCAATTTGGAAGTTAAGGGAGACTTCAACACCTAGTTTAGACTAGTCAAGGATCATATCACCTCCACCTTACCTGTCACACTAGACCCACTTCAGTTTGCTTACCTCCCCAATAGATCCACAGACGATGCAATCGCCATCACACTGCACACTGCCCTATCCCATCTGGAGAAGAAGAATATCAATGTAAGAATGCTGTTCATTGACTACAGCTCAGCATTCAACACCATAGTACCCTCCAAACTCATCATTAAGCTTAAGGCCCTGGGTCTCAACCCCGCCCTGTGCTTTTGGGTCCTGGACTTCCTGACGGGCCGCCCCCAGGTGGTGAAGGTAGGAAACAACATCTCCACTTCGCTAATCCTCAAAACTGGGGCACCACAAGGGTGCATGCTCAGCCCCCTCCTGTACTCCCTGTTCACCCATGACTGCGTAGCCATGCGCTCCCCCAACTCAATCATCAAGTTTGCAGACGACACAACAGTAGTGGGCTTGATTACCATCAACGACGAGACAGCCTACAGGGAGGAGGTGAGGGCCCTCAGAGTGTGGTGTCAGGAAAACAACCTCTCACTCAGCATCAACAAAACAAAGGAGATGATCGTGGACTTCAGGAAACAGCAGAGGGAGCACCCCCCTATCCACATCAATGGGACAGTAGAGGAGAAGGTGGAAAGTTTTAAGTTCCTCTGTGTAAAAATGGTACACCCACACAGACAGTGTGGTGAAGAAGGTGCAACAGCGCCTCTTCAACCTCAGGAGGCTGAAGAAATTTGGCTTGTCACCTAAAAACCTCACAAACTTTTACAAATGCACAATTGAGAGCATCCTGTCGGGCCGTATTACCGCCTCGTATGGCAACTGCACCGCCATCAACCACATAACACATCACCGGGGGTGAACTACCTGCCCTCCAGGACACCTACAGCACCCAATGTCACAGGAAGGCCAAAAAGATCATCAAGGACAACAACCACCCGAGCCACTGCCTGTTCACCCCGCTAACATCCAGAAGGCAAGGTCAGTACAGGTGCATCAAAGCTGGGACCGAGAGGCTGAAAAACAGCTTCTATCTCAAGGCCATCAGACTGTTAAACAGCCATCACTAACACAGAGAGGCTGCTGCCTACACACAGAGAGGCTGCTGCCTACACACAGAGAGGCTGCTGCCTACACACAGAGAGGCTGAGAGGCTGCTGCCTACACACAGAGAGGCTGCTGCCTACATACAGAGAGGCTGCTGCCTACACACAGAGAGCCTGCTGCCTACATACAGAGAGGCTGCTGCCTACACACAGAGAGGCTGCTGCCTACACACAGAGAGGCTGCTGCCTACACACAGAGAGGCTGCTGCCTACATACAGAGAGGCTGCTGCCTACACACAGAGAGGCTGCTGCCTACACACAGAGAGGCTGCTGCCTACATACAGAGAGGCTGCTGCCTACACACAGAGAGGCTGCTGCCTACATACAGAGAGGCTGCTGCCTACACACAGAGAGGCTGCTGCCTACACACAGAGAGGCTGCTGCCTACATACAGAGAGGCTGCTGCCTACACACAGAGAGGCTGCTGCCTACATACAGAGAGGCTGCTGCCTACACACAGAGAGGCTGCTGCCTACACACAGAGAGGCTGCTGCCTACACACAGAGAGGCTGCTGCCTACACACAGAGAGGCTGCTGCCTACATACAGAGAGGCTGCTGCCTACACACAGAGAGGCTGCTGCCTACATACAGACTCAAATCATTGGCCACTAGCATTTCGCTAGACTGGCATTAGCATATCCTAACCATGTGTATGTGACCAATAACATTTGATTTGCGATAGACAAAGAGAGAGAGAGAGAGAGAGAGAGAGAGATTAAGTGGCTGTGAACATTCTCATGGATCTGTAATGGGGTTCTATAGAGAAGGTGTATTTCCATTGACCTTTGAAGGAGTGAGTTGACAATAACAGTTGTTACTTCTTTATAATGCCCAGCCTTTCCTCTGTGTGATTGTATGGGCTTATCACATCCCTGGACAGTATCCATCATGACACAACACAGTTAACTAATTGCCAGAGAAACTACATTTACATGCCAGTCATTTAGCAGACACTGTTATCCAGAGCGACTTACAGGACCAATTAGGATTAAGTGCCTTGCTCAAGGTAACATCAGACATATTTTTCACCTAGTTGGCTTGGGGATTCGAACCAGCGACATTTTAGTTACTCGCCCAACGCTCTTAACCACTAGGTTACCTGCTGTCCCAAACTCTCTGATTATTCCTTTTATTGTCCCCTTCTTTTCTTTCTAAACCCTTCCAGCTGTTCGTTATTCCCCATTCACACCCTTTGATCGGCAGACAGACCCCCCAATCAGGAACAGTCCTACCAAATTATCCTCCAATCAGAGTCCTTTATACCCACCAAAGACCCTCCCTCTTTTCATCCTTTCAGGCCCATTGATGCCTGATTCTACATACACACACACACACACACACACACATTCCGTATTTAATGGTTAACATGTGGCGTACGATGTGAGAACATCAAGAGAGCGTTAATTAGTTGTTTCTTATTTCGGTGGATAAAAACACATATCGTCCATAAGGAGTGTGTGTATGTGTGTGCCTGCGTGTGCCTGTGTGTGTACTTGTTTGTGTGTGTGTGTGTGTGTGTGTGTGTGTGAGGTGCAGTACAGTTTGGCAGCTGTTGTGTGGAACGTGTGCCGTACTGGGGAGCTAGCATTGGGAATATCCTTCATCTTCACTACAGCACCTACCCCCCCCCCCCACACACACCTACACACACTTCACAGCCTCACACACACCCCAGACTCTCTCTACCTCTGCCCAAACAAAATACCCCCCACACTCTCTCTGTGCACACCAACTCCACATCACACTTAAAACTCTCTATACCTTTGCCCAAAACAAAATCTCTGTACTTCTTACTAGTCACTCCAACCCTCTCAACTTAGAGTAGATCAAGTCATAAAAAAGACATACCCTCCTTCTATCAGTATTCAAACAGGACCTTTGTCTAACACATCTGGTATCAGAGTGTTACCATGGTGCAGTTAGTGTGGTGGTATAGAAAGAGCAGTGGCAGATTGAAGAGTATTGTGTGTTCGTGTGTGTGTGACTCTGACAAGGTGAGCTCCTCTTAGGTAGAGTCACATGGTCCCTCTGTGAGCCTTAAGGTCCTGGAGTGGCCTAGCCAGTCTCCAGACCTTAATCCCATAGAAAATCTGTGGAGGGAGCTGAAGGTTCGAGTTGCCAAATGTCAGCCTCGAAACCTTAATGACTTGGGGAAGATCTGCAAAGAGGAGTGGGACAAAATCCCTCCTGAGATGTGTGCAAACCTGGTGGCCAACTACAAGAAACGTCTGACCTCTGTGATTGCCAACAAGGGTTTTGCCACCAAGTACTAAGTCATGTTTTGCAGAGGGGTCAAATACTTATTTCCCTCATTAAAATGCAAATCATTTTATAACATTTTTGACATGCGTTTTTCTGGATTTTTTTGTTGTTATTCTGTCTCTCACTGTTCAAATGAACCTACCATTAAAATTATAGACTTATCAATTCTTTGTCAGTGGGCAAACGTACAAAATCAGCAGGGGATCAAATACTTTTTTCCCCCACTGTATATACTGTAACTCTGTGTCAGTGTGGGTTTTCAGTGAATTTATGTTTGAAAAATACATGTTCAGAAAATTCTGATCCGACATCGGTAACATGAACACAACAACTGAATACATAAAGACGACTGTTGTCTGGAAATACGTTAGATTCACGACATCGTCATTGTCATCGTCATCATTCACAGCAGTCAGGTGGCTCTGCGGTTTTGTTTACATTCTCATTCCCCCTGTCTTTCTCTCTGTCTCCCTTTCATAAGGCAGTCAGTCACTACATCACTCAACAGCATGTCGGTCTCTGTAACTTTCTTATTCTCTCTCTTTCTCTTCTCTGTGAGGCATAAAGTCAGGAGACTTTCGCTCTATTTTCTCCATTTCTACACTCTCTCTCTCTTTCTCTAAGGTAGTGAGTCTCTACAGCACTCAGGTGCTCTGTCTTCTATATCCTTCTACCCCCCTCTCTCTCTCTTTCTTTCACGCGGCACAGAGCTTACCTTTGATTTCAAGTTTCAAGTTTTTAATGTCACATGCACAAGTACAGTGAAATGCCTTTCTTGCAGCTCTAACCCCAAGTATGCAGTAATCAATAACAACGTAATACTAAAAATAACAAGGTAGAACAAAAACACACCAAATCTAAAAATAACAACTAAGAAAGAAGAAGAAGAGGTTAATGTGCTTCTTCTTGAGCCACTCCTTTGTTGCCTTGGCTGTGTGTTTTTGGTCATTGTCATGCTGGAATACCCATCCACGACCCATTTTCAATGCCCTGGCTGAGGGAAGAATGTTCTCACCCAAGATTTGATGGTACATGGCCCCGTCCATCGTCCCTTTGATGCGGTGAAGTTGTCCTGTCCCCTTAGCAGAAAAACACCTCCAAAGCATAATGTTTCCACCTCCATGTTTGACGGTGGAGATGGTGTTCTTGGGGTCATAGGCAGCATTCCTCCTCCTCCAAACACGGCGAGTTGAGTTGATGTCAAAGAGCTCCATTTTGGTCTCATCTGACCACAACACTTTCACCCAGTTGTCCTCTGAATCATTCAGATGTTCATTGGCAAACTTCAGACGGGCATGTATATGTGCTTTCTTGAGCAGGGGGACCTTGCGGGCGCTGCAGGATTTCAGTCCTTCACGGCGTAGTGTGTTACCAATTGTTTTCTTGGTGACTATGGTCCCAGCTGCCTTGAAATCATTGACAAGATCCTCCCC
>NC_138292.1:68380000-68415000 GCF_965601325.2 Salmo salar
AGAATTGAATAGCAATTAGTTTGGAGGGAGCTACTAGACTGTATATAAATTGTCTTAGTTTTCTACTGCCTGGCTGATAGCTGTTAGCACTGAGAGTCGGAGAGGAATCTCGGAAAACTAAAATCTTGGTGGGAGATCTATGAGAAAAGATCCTAATGAGACTAGTGAAGTCCCCCCAAGCCGAAAACTCTCAGACAGTTTTGGAAAAGTCTCTGGGCCAGTCCCCTCCTCTTTCGAAATTCGAAACATGCGATCATCTGCCAAATCATGATTTGTCCAAATGATCAGTGACGACAAATCAGGGCACCGGAAACAAAGTTCCTTGTTATTGGTGGCATCCCACAGTCTGTTGTCAGACGCTACGATACAATTTACTTAACGTGTGCGTCTGTCCACGAGAGATTATCACTGACAGCCTGAGAGGCATAAGAATGATTATTCGCTCTCATCTGGCCCCTCCCCTCGGACTCTGAAGTGAAACACAGCTGGTGGCAATCAGAGCTAATTTGACCTCCACATCAAAATGATCCTCCTTTCCGGATCTCCCTCTTTCTCTTTCATTCTTACCTTCTTTATCTCTTGCTCACGTACCTCCTCTTCTCAACGAACCCCTCCTTACCCTACACTCTTAGAAAAAGAAGGTGCTATCTAGAACCTGAAAGGGTTCTTTGGCTGTCCCCATAGGAGAACTCTTTGAAGAACCTTTTTGGTTAAAAAATGGGTCTACCTTGAACCATCCAATAGGGACGGCTTAAGAACCGTTTTGGAATCCTTTTTTCTAAGAGTGTATTCCTCTTTCCGTTTTCTCCTTTTCATCTATCTTGTTTTTTAATCTTCCTTCATGTCTTCCCCTTCCTCGTACCCCTCCTTTCCCCGTTTCCGCCTCTTTTCTCTCTCTCTCATCTTGCTCTCGTCTTTCTCTCTCCTCTCATCGTACCCCTCCTCTCCCCTTTCCTATCTCCCCATGCCTCTTTCTCTCATCCCCTTTATTAGGTCTTTTGTTTTCCCCCGTTCCTTCACACCCCTCCTCTCACCCCATGTTGGCATCCTGTTGACCTAATTCGAAGCGCTCGTTCCAGAACAACAAGGAGAGCAGAGCAGAACGGGGGGATTTGCCAGATATTGCAGTTTGCTTCTCTCTCTCCTCCGTCCTCCTCTTCTTGCTCTTCTCCATTCTCTCCCTTTCCTCCCCCTCTTCCTCTCAAATTGGAGACATGCTTCTTGATCTCTCTGGGGGAGAGATGGAGGGAGGTGGAGGAATAGATGGCGGGAATAAGAGAGAAGCTGAATTATTGGGGTTAGTGTAGGAGAGGAGAAGAAGGGAAGGAAATCAAAATTTGATTTGTCACGTGCTTCATAAACAACAGGTGTAGACTAACAGTGAAATGCTTACTTCCCAACAATGCAGAGAGAAGAATAGAACAATTATAGAAAAATATTACACTAATACGAGGCGTCACCCATCTCTCCTCTCCTCCCTCTCCTCGCCCTCTCTTCCCCTCTGCTCTGACCCCCTGGCATTTGCTTGATGAGGTGTTTTTCTTTCAGTATTTGCTGTTCATTTGCTTTCTTTCTCTCCCTCCGTTCTCTCTGTTTGTTGTCTCTCTCCCTAATGTTCTCTTTAGAGCCTGCAGACAGCCTGTGCCCTAGATTGCCACTCCGTGTCTCTCTCTCTCTCTCTCTCTGTGTGTCTCTCTGTATGTGTGCGCGTCTCTGTATGTGCGTGTGTTTGCTCTCTGCTCAGCTGCCTGGGGGAAGAGAACAGGCTCTGTCAGTCTACAGCTCCAACTAGCTCCCTGTTAAAAACACAGACATTCAGACATTCAGACATTCAGACAGACAGACAGACAGACAGACAGACAGACAGACAGACAGACAGACAGACAGACAGACAGACAGACAGACAGACAGACAGACAGACAGACAGACAGACAGACAGACAGACAGACAGACAGACAGACAGACCCTGTACTACATACATGTACCATACTCATCTTTCCCTCTACCAGACAATACAAAACAACACATCACAATAACCAAAACAACACACCACTTCTACAACCGTATATCCAAAACATCTTCCCCAGCTATACAGACAGCACCCCCAACACACCATATCTCCTGAAACATCTTCCCCAGCTATACAGACAGCCCCCCAACACACCATATCTCCTGAAACATCTTCCCCAGCTATACAGACAGCCCCCCAACACACCATATCTCCTGAAACATCTTCCCCAGCTATACAGACAGCCCCCCAACACACCATATCTCCTGAAACATCTTCCCCAGCTATACAGACAGCTCCCCAACACACTATATCTCCTGAAACATCTTCCCCAGCTATACAGACAGCCCCCCAACACACCATATCTCCTGAAACATCTTCCCCAGCTATACAGACAGCCCCCCAACACACCATATCTCCTGAAACATCTTCCCCAGCTATACAGACAGCCCCCCCAACACACCATATCTCCTGAAACATCTTCCCCAGCTATACAGACAGCCCCCAACACACCATATCTCCTGAAACATCTCCACACTTTTTATCATTCTATGGTACTCAAACTCAACCCTAAGGCGTGTAGAGACCATCCAATTAAACAATAGTAAAGGGTCTGTTATCCCCCCACCTTTGACCCTGTTCCTCCTTGTTAGCCAAATAGATAACTTTGCCTGAGCAAACAGAAAATTCAACAAAACACATTTGGCCTTCTCCTTGCTCGAATACCTGTATCCCATTATAAACACCCCAACAGTAAAAACCCCCCCCAACCTCTCACACAGACATTCCAACATAGACATGAATGGAATTAACCTGGTGCACACAGAAAACACATGAATCACAGTTTCTTTCATTACACAGAAAGGACACCCCTGCCCGATTCCTGGTTCAACCCGTGCCAACCAGCTGTTAGTGGCCAGGGCTCCATGAAGAACCCTCCACTGGAGGTCCCCTGACCTCTTTGTGTTTGTAGAGCCCCCTCCATCTAAAACCCACCATACTCCCTGCCCCACATACCCCCTGCCACTGATGCGCCTTCACTCCTGTTAGGCTCCTAATGTTCCTCACCTTAACACAGAGGTTGTCGAGGGCTTTACCTCCCACCCCTTCAAACTCCCCCAGGCTCGGAGTGTTAAAATCTAACAAATCTTCCAGACCCCTTGCCAGTCCCTGGTCTCTGCCTTCACCTGCAATGGCGGATTACTTGGAGGCCCCTCCCCCTTTGGCCGCTCAAACATCCCCCTTACTGGCTCAGACAGTGCCTCCTGGACCTCCTCCAGGAATCTCTCCAGCAGCCTAAGAGAGGTTATTCCTGTTTGTTATGCCAGGACTTCCGGGGTTTTCTACCCCTCCTTTCCCAGCAGTCTCAGGTCACCCAGCCTTAGTAAACCCTCTGCCATCAGTTGCCTCTGCAGGGTGGCCGACTGAACCGATCTCAAAGGGATATCTGGGTTGTGGAAGATCTGCTCCCCCCACAGTCCAGGCTCCACACCCCCTTCTTGTGTGGGCCTTAGCAGCTGCCAGGCCCTCAGCACTGCAGAGTAAAAGCCAGAGAGACCTCCTGTACTCAGCCTCTCCAGCCTCATGAGGAACAGCTGCCTGTCCAACCCTAATCCACCAGCTCTCCTCAGCAGTGTGCATGCTGGTTCCCTCCAGCCAACATCAGTATAGTACAGCAGTCTCTGCACCGCCTTTAGCCGGAAAGCAGCCACCCTACTCTCCAGTTCGACCAGGCCCTGTCCTCCTTCGTGGACGGTCATGTACAACACTGCCGCCCTCAGCCAGTGATGGCCCAACCAGAAAAAATCCACCAGGTTGCGTTGCAGGTCTGCGAGCTGACGACGCTCCCTCGTACACCTTCAGACTAGTCTCTAGTGCCTACATATCCTGCCCATCCCTGACCATCACAGAAACGTCATCTGCATACGCTGACACTGCTATGCCTGTCCAGCACACTCCCTGCAGTCTCCTGCGTAGCAGGCCCAAAAAAAGTTCAATGGCTAGTGTATATAACTGCCCCGATAGAGGGCGTCCTTGTCTAATGCCCCGTCTCACCCAGACTGGCATACTGAGCCCCCCTCCCACCTTGACCATACATGACGCCCCAGCATACAACAGCTTCACACAGTTCAAAAAACTCTTCCCAAACCCAAACACAGACATCACATTAAACAGATACTCATGGTCCACTCTATCAAAAGCCTTCTCTTGATCTAAAGAGACCAGTCCAACGTTCACATTAGAACCTCTCGACAAGTCCAACATGTCCCTGATTAAGAACAAGTTGTCCATGATTGAGCGTCCCGGTACACAATATGTTTGGTCCTTATGTACTATCGAGTCCAAATGGGACTTCAGTCTGTTAGAGAGGACCTTGGAAAATATCTTGTAGTCCGCACAGAGCAATGCCACAGGCCTCCAGTTCTTAAGTTCATACAAGTCCCCTTTTTTGGGCAGGAGAGTCAGAGCCACCCGACGGCAACTCATCGGCAACTCTCCTACCCCGACGCATTCTCGCAACACGCAAAAGTCCAGTCCAATTATTCCACATTTTTATATTTTTATAAAACTCCACTGGGAGTCCATCGACCCCCGGTGCACGACCAGGGGACATCTGGGTTACTGCCACTGCCAGTTCATGGGACAACAGAGGAATGTCCATTTCATCCCTCTGTGCCAGAGAGAGCTTAGGGAGTCCTGTGAACAAGACCTGAGCACACAAAGGATCACACACTTCTGCCCTATACAACTCAGTATAAAACTCCACAGTTCGCTCCCGCATCGCACCCACCACAGAGGTCACCCGCCCATCAGACAGCCGTAGACAATGCATACCCTTGGCTTCACCGCTCTATCTTTCCAAACCAAAGAAGAAGGAGCTGGGAGTATCCATCTCCTTGAGCATGGAGAACCTAGCTCTTACAAGTGCTCCCTTTGCTTTAACCTGGCATAAACTACCCAGGTCCCTAGGTAATTCAGCTAAATTATCCTGGAGGCCTACATTGCCTTGCCCCACCATCTCTACCTCCATCTCGCTAATACACCGCTCTAGTTCCCACAATACTCTCCTAGTCTCTGAGGATGAGAGAGCTGTGTACTGTTGACAGAAAAGCCGAATTTGGACTTTCCCCACATCCCACCATTGACTGAGAGACTCATACTCCTCTCTTCACTGCCCCCACCTTTCCAAAAGGTCTGGAAACCTGAGCAAAAAATGACATCTTTTAAGAGCTTTACATTAAACTTCCAATAGGATGCCTGCCGGGGCCCTGGTGAAATAGACAACAACATGGTTATGTGATGATCCGAAAACCCCACCGGGAGAATGGTAGCACCCAACAGCCTATTGCTCTGATTCCTAGACATGTAGTTCTTCAAACATCCACTATGTCAAACTGATTAACGATGTCCCTTAACATTCCCACTTACACTGAATGAGGCTCTTCCCCATTTCTGTCTTTCGTAAAATCCATTGTACAGTTCCAGTCCCCGCCGACCACCAGCGTCTCCTCAGGCACTTCCTGTGAGAGTTCCTGTCTAAGATAGCAAATAGAACCCCCTCTCTCTCCCTGTGTTAAGCGCATACACATTTATAAAGACAAAACCCATGTTGTTCATTTGTGCTTTAACAACAAGCAGCCTACCCCTACACACCTCCTTTGAGGAGCACATTTTTACAGACAGACCACCCCTGCACTAAGATTTGTCCCATGGCTCAACACACTTGCCCCTTTCCACCAGAGCCCCCAATCGACTTCATCCAACACATCACTATGTGTCTCCTGCAGAAACAACACCTGTACTTTTTTTTGTTTTACATATTCACCCAACACACTCCTCTTTCCCGCATCTCTGGCGCCATTTCTATTGAGCGAGCCTACCCAAAGAGGTAAACACTTGGTGGTGTTTATGTGGGCACGCAAAGCTCTTATGCCCCAAATCCCCACACTCAAAACACCGTAGACTATCTGTGCTGGCAAATCCTGCGTAGAGCCCCTCCCCATGCCTCACTTTAAACTGCACATTTAGCTGTTGCTCATTGTTATTCAGAAACATAAACACTTGCCTCCGGACCGAAACAACGTGCTTAACAGCAGCTGCCTGAAAACCTGCTGACAGTACACGAAAACCGCTAGCAAACTTACCAAAACGAATCAGCTCTTTCCTGATTTGATCATCCGTAATAAACGGAGGCAAATTTGCAACTACCACCATTGTCGAAGGGGTAGAAAGAGGTGAAATTGGCACCAACACACCCCTTACAAATATTCCACTAGCAATTAGCCTACCAACCAAATTAGCTCTTTTCATGAACATAACCACAGCTTTGTTCATTCTGGAAGCAGAATGTATAAATTCAGCTCCTACCTGTTCACCGACCGCGAGCAGAACCTCCTCCACTTTAACTCCATTCTCAGGAACACACCTGAATCCATGTCGTATCGACAGCATCTCCATCTTAACTCCATTCTCAGGAACACACCTGAATCCATGCCGCATCAACAGCGTCTCCTCCGCGCTAGGCTGAGAAGCCATCGCGCACACCGCACCTTCCAAACCCCAGGAAACTAACTCTGTCCTCTTCCACCCTAACTTTGAAAAACCTGTGGATACCGCTGAAACAAATAGTGCATTAACCTTCCACCATAGAAAATAAAATGGAAAGAAAAGACCAAGAACAGAATCAAGAAAGGACAGAGGACAGAGCCCTCTACACCAGAGAGAGAGAGAGAGAGAGAGAGAGAGAGAGAGAGAGAGAGAGAGAGAGAGAAAGTTCCAGTGTGACAAATAAAATCACTGGGTTGGGGGGTGGAACAGAATCTCTTTGGGCTGGGAATTGGACTGTGAAACAGGTCCAAATAGGTCTCAGTGGGGAAGTACGACTGAAACACACCTGCTCCTCCTGTACGACTGTACTAGAAACACACCTGTTCCTCCTGTACGACTGTACTAGAAACACACCTGTTCCTCCTGTACGACTGTACTAGAAACACACCTGCTCCTCCTGTACGACTGTACTAGAAACACACCTGCTCCTCTGTACGACTGTACTAGAAACACACCTGTTCCTCCTGTACGACTGTTCTAGAAACCCACCTGCTCCTTCTGTACGACTGTTCTAGAAACCCACCTGCTCCTTCTGTACGACTGTACTAGAAACACACCTGCTCCTCCTGTACGACTGTACTAGAAACACACCTGTTCCTCCTGTACGACTGTACTAGAAACACACCTGTTCCTCCTGTACGACTGTACTAGAAACACACCTGTTCCTCCTGTACGACTGTACTAGAAACACACCTGCTCCTCTGTACGACTGTACTAGAAACACACCTGTTCCTCCTGTACGACTGTACTAGAAACACACCTGTTCCTCCTGTACGACTGTACTAGAAACACACCTGTTCCTCCTGTACGACTGTACTAGAAACACACCTGCTCCTCCTGTACGACTGTACTAGAAACACACCTGCTCCTCCTGTATGACTGTACTAGAAACACACCTGCTCCTCCTGTACGACTGAAACACACCTGTTCCTCCTGTACGACTGTACTAGAAACACACCTGTTCCTCCTGTACGACTGTACTAGAAACCCACCTGCTCCTCCTGTACGACTGTACTAGAAACACATCACTATAGAGGTATAATACTCTTTATATGGCTCTATGCAGAACAGTCACTATAGAGGTATAATACTCTTTATATGGCTCTATGCAGAACAGTCACTATAGAGGTATAATACTCTTTATATGGCTCTATGCAGAACAGTCACTATAGAGGTATAATACTCTTTATATGGCTCTATGCAGAACAGTCACTATAGAGGTAAAATACTCTTTACATGGCTCTATGCAGAACAGTCACTATAGAGGTATAATACTCTTTATATGGCTCTATGCCGAGCAGTCACTATAGAGGTATAATACTCTTTATATGGCTCTATGTAGAACAGTCACTATAGAGCTATAATAGTCTTTATATGGCTCTATGCAGAACAGTCACTATAGAGGTATAATACTCTTTATATGGCTCAATGTAGAACAGTCACTATAGAGGTATAATACTCTTTATATGGCTCAATGTAGAACAGTCACTATAGCGGTATAATACTCTTTATATGGCTCTATGCAGAACAGTCACTATAGAGGTATAATACTCTTTATATGGCTCTATGCAGAACAGTCACTATAGAGGTATAATACTCTTTATATGGCTCTATGCAGAACAGTCACTATAGAGGTAAAATACTCTTTACATGGCTCTATGCTGAACAGTCACTATAGAGGTATAATACTCTTTATATGGCTCTATGCAGAGCAGTCACTATAGAGGTATAATACTCTTTATATGGCTCTATGTAGAGCAGTCACTATAGAGGTATAATACTCTTTATATGGCTCTATGCAGAACAGTCACTATAGAGGTATAATAGTCTTTATATGGCTCTATGCAGAACAGTCACTATAGAGGTATAATACTCTTTATATGGCTCTATGCAGAACAGTCACTATAGAGGTAAAATACTCTTTATATGGCTCTATGCAGAACAGTCACTATAGAGGTAAAATACTCTTTATATGGCTCTATGCAGAACAGTCACTATAGAGGTATAATACTCTTTATATGGCTCTATGCAGAACAGTCACTATAGAGGTAAAATACTCTTTATATGGCTCTATGCAGAACAGTCACTATAGAGGTATAATACTCTTTATATGGCTCAATGTAGAACAGTCACTATAGAGGTATAATACTCTTTATATGGCTCAATGTAGAACAGTCACTATAGAGGTATAATACTCTTTATATGGCTCTATGCAGAACAGTCACTATAGAGGTATAATACTCTTTATATGGCTCTATGCAGAACAGTCACTATATAGGTATACCTAGGAATCTAGGAATGAGGACTGCAATGTGTGTGTATGTTTTGTGTTATCTGGTGGAGAACTACGCAGGAGACACATTTCTGCTGTTCGCTGTAACAAATGGACAATAAAGTTGTACTGTATTGTATTATTGTATTGCCCTGACTTCTGACCTTGTATCTCCCCCACAGTGAGAGTCCGTACAGTCAGCACAGGGCCATAGAGAAGTGGACAACGAGGAAAAAGACCAGCAAAGACTGTGAGTACCAGACTACACCTTTGAAGTACTTACCATATGTGGATGTAACCGCTCTTTACAGCTCCAGGCAGAAAACATTTAGGTGGTGTTCCAGATTGAATCTATTGCAGGTGTGCTGTTGCTATATCATGTTAGTTAGGTGGTAAGTAGCCTAGCGGTTAGAGTGCTGGGCCACTTCTCTGCTGGAGCGACAGGAGTGGGGAACTCGCCTAGAAATCCTCCCCCATCCTTCCTCCCCCTCTCCAAATGTGGAGAGGGGGAGGAAGTGGTGGGAGAAATTGGTAGGAGAGGAAGAGTGGAAGAGAGAGAGAGAAGCCAGTGTGTGTGTGCATGTTTGAATCCAGTCCCAGAGGAATGTCAAGCCACACACACACACACACACACACACACATATTTATTATAGTGTGAAAGCGTCCCAATACTTTTGAAATGTGCAGCTATGATTACTCTTTGCTCTAAACAATATACCATCATTCATGATTTACTTCAGATATTGGTATGAACAAGGTAGAACATTGTATAGTAAACCAGGTTTTACTATAAACACACTACACAGTCCTAACCGGTTAATTGATTAGTAGATTATCACTAAGGAGCAAATATAGGGTTCTGGTCAAAACTAGTGGCTTCTATAGGGTTCTGGTCAAAACTAGTGGCTTCTATAGGGTTCCTGTCAAAACTAGTGGCTTCTATAGGGTTCTGGTCAAAACTAGTGGCTTCTATAGGGTTCTGGTCAAAACTAGTGGCTTCTATAGGGCTCTGGTCAAAACTAGTGGCTTATATAGGGTTCTGGTCAAAACTAGTGGCTTCTATAGGGTTCTGGTCAAAACTAGTGGCTTCTATAGGGTTCCTGTCAAAACTAGTGGCTTCTATAGGGTTCTGGTCAAAACTAGTGGCTTCTATAGGGTTCTGGTCAAAACTAGTGGCTTCTATAGGGCTCTGGTCAAAACTAGTGGCTTATATAGGGTTCTGGTCAAAACTAGTGGCTTCTATAGGGTTCTGGTCAAAACTAGTGGCTTCTATAGGGCTCTGGTCAAAACTAGTGGCTTAAATAGGGCTCTGGTCAAAACTAGTGGCTTCTATAGGGTTCTGGTCAAAACTAGTGGCTTATATAGGGTTCTGGTCAAAACTAGTGGCTTCTATAGGGTTCAGGTCAAAACTAGTGGCTTCTATAGGGCTCTGGTCAAAACTAATGGCTTCTATAGGGCTCTGGTCAAAACTAGTGGCTTATATAGGGTTCTGGTCAAAACTAGTGGCTTCTATAGGGGGCCATTTGGGACGTTTTACATGTCTTGTCTGTGAGTTTATGAGAGCATTCTGAGGTATACTGTGTATGTAGGTGGATGTACAGCACTGTTTTTGTAGGTGGAGGTACAGCACTGCAGATGTAGGTGGAGGTACAGCACTGTGGATGTAGGTGGAGGTACAGCACTGTGGATGTAGGTGGAGGTACAGCACTGTGGATGTAGGTGGAGGTACAGCACTGTGGATGTAGGTGGAGGTACAGCACTGTGGATGTAGATGGAGGTACAGCACTGTGGATGTAGGTGGAGGTACAGCACTGTAGGTGGATGTACAGCACTGTGAATGTAGGTGGAGGTACAGCACTGTGTATGTAGGTGGAGGTACAGCACTGTGGATGTAGGTGGAGGTACAGCACTGTGGATGTAGGTGGAGGTACAGCCCTGTGGATGTATGTGGAGGTACAGCACTGTGGATGTAGGTGGAGGTACAGCACTGTGGATGTAGGTGGATGTACAGCACTGTGAATGTAGGTGGAGGTACAGCACTGTGTATGTAGGTGGAGGTACAGCACTGTGTATGTAGGTGGAGGTACAGCACTGTGTATGTAGGTGGAGGTACAGCACTGTGAATGTAGGTGGAGGTACAGCACTGTATGTAGGTGGAGGTACAGCACTGTGGATGTAGGTGGATGTACAGCACTGTGGATGTAGGTGGAGGTACAGCACTGTGTATGTAGGTGGAGGTACAGCACTGTGAATGTAGGTGGAGGTACAGCACTGTATGTAGGTGGAGGTACAGCACTGTGGATGTAGGTGGATGTACAGCACTGTGGATGTAGGTAGATTTTTCAGCACTTCTCTTGTTCCTTTTTTCATCTTCTCCTTCTCTCTTGTTGAATGGATTGGTACACAGGGGCCTGAAATGTTGTTGCCCCAGATGTCACGGCTGTCGAAAGGAGCAGACCAAAGTGCAGCGTGGTTGTAGTTCCACATTTTATTTAATCCGTGAAACTTTGCAATACATAAATAACTGATTTGACAAAACAAACCGTGACGCAGAGAGAAACAAGCACTACTCAAAATATAGTGCTCAAAAAAATAAAGGGAACACTTAAACAACACATCCTAGATCTGAATGAAAGAAATAATCTTATTAAATACTTTTTTCTTTACATAGTTGAATGTGCTGACAACAAAATCACACAAAAATAATCAATGGAAATCCAATTTATCAACCCATGGAGGTCTGGATTTGGAGTCACACTCAAAATTAAAGTGGAAAACCACACTACAGGCTGATCCAACTCTGATGTAATGTCCTTAAAACAAGTCAAAATGAGGCTCAGTAGTGTGTGTGGCCTCCACGTGCCTGTATGACCTCCCTACAACGCCTGGGCATGCTCCTGATGAGGTGGCGGATGGTCTCCTGAGGGATCTCCTCCCAGACCTGGACTAAAGCATCCGCCAACTCCTGGACAGTCTGTGGTGCAACGTGGCGTTGGTGGATGGAGCGAGACATGATGTCCCAGATGTGCTCAATTGGATTCAGGTCTGGGGAACGGGCGGGCCAGTCCATTGCATCAATGCCTTCCTCTTGCAGGAACTGCTGACACACTCCAGCCACATGAGGTCTAGCATTGTCTTGCATTAGGAGGAACCCAGGGCCAACTGCACCAGCATATGGTCTCACAAGGGGTCTGAGGATCTCATCTCGGTACCTAATGGCAGTCAGGCTACCTCTAGCGAGCACATGGAGCGCTGTGCGGCCCCCCAAAGAAATGCCACCCTACACCATGACTGACCCACCGCCAAACCGGTCATGCTGGAGGATGTTGCAGGCAGCAGAACGTTCTCCACGGCGTCTCCAGACTCTGTCACGTCTGTCACGTGCTCAGTGTGAACCTGCTTTCATCTGTGAAAAGCACAGGGCGCCAGTGGCGAATTTGCCAATCTTGGTGTTCTCTGGCAAATGCCAAACGTCCTGCACGGTGTTGGGCTGTAAGCACAACCCCCACCTGTGGACGTCGGGCCCTCACACCACCCTCATGGAGTCTGTTTCTGACCGTTTGAGCAGACACATGCACATTTGTGGCCTGCTGGAGGTCATTTTGCAGGGCTCTGGCAGTGCTTCTCCTGCTCCTCCTTGCACAAAGGCGGAGGTAGCGGTCCTGCTGCTGGGTTGTTGCCCTCCTACGGCCTCCTCCACGTCTCCTGATGTACTGGCCTGTCTTCTGGTAGCGCCTCCATGCTTTGGACACTACGCTGACAGACACAGCAAACCTTCTTGCCACAGCTCACGTTGATGTGCCATCCTGGATGAGCTGCACTACCTGAGCCACTTGTGTGGGTTGTAGACTCCATCTCATGCTACCACTAGAGTGAAAGCACCGCCAGCATTCAAAAGTGACCAAAACATCAGCCAGGAAGCATAGGAACTGAGAAGTGGTCTGTGGTCCCCACCTGCAGAACCACTCCTTTATTGGGGGTGTCTTGCTAATTGCCTATAATTTCCACCTGTTGTCTATTCCATTTGCACAACAGCATGTGAAATTTATTGTCAATCAGTGTTGCTTCCTAAGTGTACAGTTTGATTTCACAGAAGTGTGATTGACTTGGAGTTACATTGTGTTGTTTAAGTGTTCCATTTATTTTTTTGAGCAGTGTATAATAACACACAAATTCCAGGAAGAAAAACCCTACTGAAATATGATCTCCAATTAGAGACAACGAGGACCAGCTGCCTCCAATTGGAGATCAACCCCCCAAAAAACAACATAGAAATAGAAAAACTAGAACTTAAACATAGAAATACAAAACATAGAAAAACACAAAACACCCCCTGACACGCCCTGACCTGCTCTACCATAGAAAATAACCTCTTACTATGGTCAGGACGTGACACCAGAGAACTTAAAAACATTGGGAAAGCGAGTGGGAGAGAAGGAGAGAGAAAGAGGGGGAGATGGCGAGAGAGGGATATGGAGGGAGGGAAACACATGTACCATTTCCCGGTGCTGCAGCACTCTATAGAGATTCAATGCACCTTGAGACAGACAGGACTAGGCTATTAAACACAGGTCTGTAACAGAATGAGGGGGTGAGAGAGAGAGTTGGTGAAATATAGAGAAGGTGAGAGAGAGAGGTAGAGAGAGGGAGAGAGAGCGGGCAAGAAACACAGGTGAACAGAGTGTCGGAGAGATAGAAACATGGAGAGGTAGTGGAGAAAGAAAAGAAGTGAGAGGGAAGTGAGAGAGATGTACTTCTAAAGAGGTGTAGCTAAGTCCAGAGGCACCCAGACAACACAACATGCATTAGCATCAATTATAACCGGGAAAGAGAGACTTTGAATCAAAAGCTAGCCGTTCCCCATGAAATGCAGTTACACAATAATACATTACTGAGAAACCGCCTTTTCTTCTCTCTTAGCCTGAAAACTTGGCCTCCCAGAGACACCCCAGGTGTATAGAGACTTATAGGGTGCATCCCAAATGGCTCCCTCTTCCCTATATTAGTGCATTACATTTGAGCAGGACCCATATGCCACTATGTAAGGGAATAGAGTGCCATTTGGGACGTAGCTGTAGTCTTTGGAATAGGCTGATAACACGCTCTTGTCTTTATAAGGTTTTAATGCAGTTTTGATGCAGTAGGGTTTGAGACTGGCTGGATGTACATTCGTAAAGAGAAAAACTGTTTTGAGCTATGTTTTCCTCACTGGAGTATTTGGACCTCTGGGCCGTTGCCTATATGTACCAAACAGGGTGGGGTCATTTCTAATTGAAGTTAGTCATTTCAGGAAGTGATTTAAATTTCACATGAATACATTGAAAAACATTTTAAATTGTTTCTTCTTTTCAGTTTATTGAGAAGTCATTGACAATAGATGCACTTTTTAACAACTATTAACTTTACTTTACTTTTTGAATTGATCCCAACCCTGGTACCAAATACAAATATGACAAACAACGTCTTAGATGCTGATTGGCACACAGGGTATATTTGACCCAATAAGACTTGACTTACAGTGACATAATCGGCTTATAGAGGCCAATCAATCTTGGCTTATCCGGCTCTTGATGAGCTCATTACTATTTTCTAGTCATCTTCTGATGATAAAATATTGATATTTAATTCAACCTTTGACATGTTGATTGACTGGCCGATCTTCTTATATCTATAAGATTGCTCTGCAACTAGCGGTCTGCTGGCCAGTTTTGGCCCCAAGGATCACATTCCTGGGCCTCCAATAGCCACCCATTTTTTTTATGAATTATTTGAAGGATTCACTGTGTTTTCCTGTGAATGTTCAGTTCTGCGTGCGAACAGTGGGAAACAAACAAACAGTACTGTACTGCTCTGGCCCTTACCACAGGCCATACCAGTATCCAACTGTGAGTGTTCGCATGCGCATGTGTCCATTACCTGAGACCATACCCAGAATCCCTCACACCAAGAAGACAGCGATGACCTCGTTAATTGGGTCACGTATTGTTTTAGTGTCTGAGTTGCCACGGGCAACAATGACCCTTTCACTTCTGTTGTTGTTGTTGTTTTGTTAAAAGAACAACTGAAAAGTTCTGTTAATTACAGTTGTTGTCATACTGCTGAGCTAGGGCCAGGGGGTGTGTGTGTGTGTGTGTGTGTGTGTGTGTGTGTGTGTGTGTGTGTGTGTGTGTGTGTGTGTGTGTGTGTGTGTGTGTGTGTGTGTGTGTGTGTGTGTGTGTGTGTGTGAGATGATAATGTCATTGGTCTTTCAAAATATTATCTCATTTTTATTATGGGTTTATAGTGATGCTGTGAAACCTATTGTTATTCTTAAAAAAAAAATCCTTGACATGGTCAAATAACTCAAGCATACAGTGCATTTGGAAAGTATTCAGACCCCTTGACATCTCCCACATTATGTTACGTTACAGCCTTATTCTAAAATGGATTCAATCTTTTTTTAATCATCAATCTACATATACAAACTGAGCACGTCACCGAATGTGTTTTTTTTTAGAAAAAAATGAAAGCGGGAAAAATCCATATATTAGCCGCGTCATTGTTTAAGCCGCGACGTTCAAAGCCTGGGAAAAAAGTTGCAGCTTATAGTCCGGAAATTACGATACTATGAATGATTTGTGGTTTATTTGGTAGCATTTCATAGTGTGACTGATTGTACTAATTACATTAGTACTGTACAAAGTTACAGGTGCGCTGTTTGATAGATTACCTGCTCCCCCTACCTCTGGCTTCCAGTGGGGAGACCTGAGGTCAACCCACCCCCACCCCCTTCCCATCTCGTACTTCTGAGTGGGAGACCTTCCCAGGCAGTAGCCTGCCTAGCTCACAAACTAGAATCAGGGCGCCCACTCCGACAAGGTTAATTTACCCACAGTCCCACACGGTGACATGATATCATTGACGTGAAGTGCAAATGAGCGACAGAAAACCGATTGCACAAATGGCTGCCCATGTCACCTATACCTACATCCACTACTGGAGAAGGGCCTTGGTCAGGGAGGTGACCAACAATCTGATGATCATTTTGACAGAGCTCCAGAGATCCTCTGTGGAGATGGGAGAACCTTCCAGAAGGACAACCACATCTGCAGCACTCCACCAATCAGGCCTTAATGGTTGATGGGCCAGACAGAAGCCACTCATCAGTAAAAGGCACATGACAACCTACTTTGCGAAAAGATACCTAAAGGACTTAGGCCATCAGAAATAAGATTCTCTGGTCTGATGACACCAAGATTGAACTCTTTGGCCTGAATGCCAAGCGTCACGCCTGGAGGAAACCTTGCCCCATCCCTACTGTGAAGCATGGTGGTGGCAGCATCATTCTGTGGGGATGTTTTTCAGCGGCAGGGATTGGGAGACTAGTTAGGATCGAGGGAAAGATGAACAGAGCAAAGTACAGAGAGATCCTTGATGAAAACCTGCTCCAGAGCGCTCAGGACTTCAGACTGGGGTGAAGGTTCACCTTCCAACAGGACAATGACCCTAAGCACACAGCCAAGACAACGCAGGAGTGGCTTTGGGACAAGTCTCTGAATGTCCTTGAGTGGCCCAGCCAGAGCCCGGACTTGAACCCGATCGAACATCTCTGGATAGACCTGAAAATAGCTGTGCAGCAACTCTCCCCATCCAACCTGACAGAGCTTGAGAGGATCTGCAGTGTCATACCTAAGAAGACTCAAGGCTGTAATCACTGCCAAATGTGCTTCAAAAAAGTACTGAGTAAAGCGTCTCAATACTTACATATGTAAATGTAACATTTTTGTTTTTTATTTTATTACATTTGCAAAAAATTCTGGAAACCTGTTTTTGCTTTGACGTTATGGGGTATTGTGTGTAGATTGATGAGGGAAAAATACAATTTAATCAATTTTAGAATAAGGCTGTAACGTAACAAAATGTAGTAAAAGTATTTTTTCTAATTTGGCACACAGAAACTAGAGGCCATGGGTAAGTTGGTGAAGAAGTCTTTCCTCATGCTGAACAAATTTGCCTCAAGGAGCCATAAGGTCTGCAGGATAGATTTTTCTTGGACATTTTGGAAAACCTTTGAAAAATGTTTTCTCATGAACCTTAAGTTCAAATAACAAATGATGTATGTAGGCCCATGGTACATCTCTTAACTTAGTTTGAGAAAAGCTAAGGGATTGGTTAAGACATGGCTGAGTTATTGATAAAATCAGGAAATCTGGTTTTACATGTCCAATTAAATCCTTTGTAAATCCATTTTACAATGGCCTACCAACTTAAAACCTTTTAGAGTCAAAGATATTACCATGATGAACCATGTTAAGTTTGGCATTGATATCTTAAAAAATAAGGACACTATTAACAATTCACTTTTTTTGACTATGTAACGCTAATGCTTAAAATAATCCTAACAATTCCACTTCTCATGGACTACAAGTCAGATTCACTCCAAATGTGGTCTTTGGACTCATCACAATAGTGCCTGAAGAGTTTGAGGAAATACTTCAAAAATCTACTTCTCATGAATCATCAAATCACATCAAATGTGGTATGTAGGTCCATGGTTTGAGAAGCTAAAGGATTGATCAAAATATGTTACAACAAAAAAAAAAAAAAATCTGATTTTACGCGTCCATTTAAACCATTGTAAATCTACTCCACAGTGGCCTATCAACCTGAAACGTGTCCTCTCTATCAGGGACCTCTCTGAGATCAACCTCACTGAGTTTGGTATCTCACAAAACAAGGAAACTATTAACAACTTGTTCTTTGAATATGTAACAGTAATTCTCAAAACCATCTCCTCAGGAACCATACATCAGATGTTTATTTAGACTCATGATTAAAGTAAGATAGTAGTTCCTACATGATAAAGTGTTGCTTTGTTATCCAACTGATTTTGTGTCCTTTCTGTCATTCTGTGAACCCCGTACATTGCTGCTCACTGCTATATTTTACTGTGTTAATTGCAGTAGGTGATTTTATCTGTTTGCTATCGCAGATGACTGGTGAGATAAACCTACTGCAGATGGAGGGGTGTCAACCATGAGGGATGGAGGGAGAGGAAGAGTGTATTTGTGTGTGTATACGTATGTGCACATTGATTGATGGAATAGAGTTAGCATGTGTGTGTGTGAGATTCTGTGATAGTCTTTATCTCCCATATACCTTAAATCAAATCAAATGTTATTTGTCACATGCGCCGAATACAACAGCATTTCACCTTACAGTGAAATGCTTACTTACAAGCTCCTATACGTGTGGGCGTGTGTAGGATGGGTGGATGGGGGAATGAAGGATTATGGATATCATAATAGACAGATATGCATGGTGAAGGAGAGAGGATGACTGGATGGATGACTGGATGGATAACTGGATGGATGGATGACTGGATGGATGGAAGGAAGGATGACTGGATGGATGGAAGGAAGGATGACTGGATGGATGACTGGATGGATGGATGACTGGATGGATGGATGGATGACTGGATGGATGGATGACTGGATGGATGACTGGATGGATGGCTGGATGGATGACTGGATGGATAACTGGATGGATGGATGGATGACTGGATGGAAGGATGACTGGATGGATGGATGACTGGATGGATGGATGACTGGATGGAAGGATGACTGGATGGATGACTGGATGGATGGATGACTGGATGGATGGATGACTGGATGGATGACTGGATGGATGGCTGGATGGATGACTGGATGGATGACTGGATGGATGGATGACTGGATGGATGACTGGACAGATGGATGGATGACTGGATAGATGACTGGATGGATGGATGACTGGATAGATGACTGGATGGATGGATGACTGGATGGATGGCTGGATGACTGCATGGATGACTGGGCAGATGGATGGATGACTGGATGGATGACTTGATGACTGGATGGATGACTGGATGGATGGATGACTGGATGGATGGATAGATGGATAGATAGATAGCCCAAGAGTGAATGCATCTGGTTGTGTATATGTGTGAGAGAGAGATGTTATTGCTCTTTATATCAGACACATATCAACACTTGCATGGCATAGAAGGCAGGCAGGGGCTGAGTGTTTGTGTTTAATTTTGTGTGTTTGATTCGTATTCCTGCAAACATGTGCGAGCATATTGTTTTGTGTATGCTTGCGTGTGTCTGTGTGTAAGTATGCAAAACTATGCATGTGTGTGTGTGTCTGGTGTAGTGACACTCCTATCAGCCTTCATAGATGTCTGCAGCAGCAGCAGCAGATCCCCCAGCCTCTGTCTCTGACTTAACCTCCTATACACTTAGTATGCAGCTGAGGTAAGACATAGAGGTAGAGAGAGGGGGCAAAGGGAGGGAGAGAGATGTAGGAGAGAAATACAGGGTAGAGGAGAAGAGAGAGGGAAAAGTGATGCTATTAGGAGATAGAAAATCAAGGTAGAGAGAGTGAAGGAGTGATGGGACAGGGAGCTGGGGAGAGAGAGGGAGAGATGGGCCAGAGGGAGAGAGAGTGGGAGAGATGGAGAGATGGGACAGAGGGATAAAGGGAGAGAAAGAGGAAGGAGAGATGGGAGAGATAAATACAGAGTAGAGGAGAATAAAGAGCGAGGGAAGGTGATAGACAGCGACATGGTAGGTGGAGGAGAGATATTATATAGAGAGTTTGTAGAAGATATGATGGTGAATATTTTGGGGAAGAGGGGAGATGGAGAGAAGGAGGAAAAGATGGAGAGAGATGCATATGAAAAAGCAATAGGGAGAGTGATGGTATTGAAAGGATGGAAGAGAGAGACAAAATGAGGGAGGGCAGTAGGGAGTTCGGGGAGATGAAGGGGAGAGGAAAGGTGCTGAGGGAGGCTGCTGAAGAGATAGGGGAGATGGAGGAAAGGAGAGAAGAGGGAGGGGATGGTTGAAAGAGGAGGGAGGGGGAAAGGGGGTAAGAAGAAGAGAGGGATGGAAAGAGGATGGAGAAGAGAGAAGGGGAGTGGGGTTATTGCAACAGGCAGTTATAGACACTGGCCTTGACATGTTTACTGAGGAATAAACCACTAGACCAACCCTATCTCTCCTCCTGTCTGTCTCTGTCTCTCTCCTTTTCTCCTCTCTCTCTGTCTGTCTCTCTCCTTTTCTCCTATCTCTGTCTCTCTCTTCCTGTCTCTGTCTGTCTCTCTCTCCTCCTCTCGCTCTCTGTCTCTGTCTCTCATTTTCTCCTCTCTCTCTGTCTCTGTCTCTCTCCTTTTCTCCTCTCTCTCTGTCTGTCTCTCTCCTTTTCTCCTATCTCTGTCTCTCTCCTCCTCTCTCTATCTCTCTCCTTTTCTCCTCTCTCTCTCTCTGTCTCTCTCCTCCTCTCTCTGTCTCTCTCCTTTTCTCTTCTTTCTGTCTCTGTCTCTCTCCTTTTCTCCTCTCTCTCTGTCTGTCTCTCTCCTTTTCTCCTATCTCTGTCTCTCTCCCCCTGTCTCTGTCTGTCTGTCTCTCTCTCCTCCTCTCTCTCTCTGTCTCTGTCTCTCATTTTCTCCTCTCTCTCTGTCTCTGTCGCTCTCCTTTTCTCCTCTCTCTCTGTCTGTCTCTCTCCTCCTGTCTCTGTCTGTCTGTCTCTCTCTCCTCCTCTCTCTCTCTGTCTCTCATTTTCTCCTCTCTCTCTGTCTGTCTCTCTCCTTTTCTCCTATCTCTGTCTCTCTCCTCCTGTCTCTGTCTCTCTCTCCTCCTCTCTCTCTCTGTCTCTCTCCTCCTGTCTCTGTCTGTCTCTCTCTCCTCCTCTCTCTCTCTGTCTCTGTCTCTCATTTTCTCCTCTCTCTGTCTCTGTCGCTCTCCTTTTCTCCTCTCTCTCTCTCTCTCTCTCCTCCTCTCTCTGTCTCTCTCCTTTTCTCCTCTCTTTCTCTCTCTCTGTGTCTCTCCTCCTCTCTCTGTCTCTCTCCTTTTCTCTTCTTTCTGTCTCTGTCTCTCTCCTTTTCTCCTCTCTTTCTCTGTCTCTGTCTCTCTCCTCCTCTCTCTGGCTCTGTCTCTCTCCTCTATCTGTCTGTCTCTCTCCTTTTCTCCTCTCTCTCTGCATCTGTCTCTCTCCTCATCTCCTCTCTCTCTGCAACACTCTCTCTCTCTGTCTCTCTCTTCTCCTCTCTCTGTCTCTCTCCTCTCTCTCTCTCTGTCTCTCTCCTCTTCTCTTTTCTCTCTTCCACACTCTTGCTCCTCTCCTCTCTTTCACTCTCTCTCTCTCTCTTCATTTCTCAATCTCTCTGGCTTTGCTCTGTCTGACAAACTAATAGACTGTTTGACATTTAGATAGCAATTTTATGTGTGTGTGTGTATGTTTGTGCTTCCATATGTGTGAGTTTGTGTGTGTGTGTGTTGTATGGTGTGTGTCTCTTGAAATCAAGAGATATTAAACCAATAGAGAAGGTCACTTAAGGACTAGAGGATAAGAAAATACAGCTATGGATATATCCATGTGCTTTCTCAGTGGTGAGACTATTTCCAGAAAGTCTCTCTCACTGTGGAGACTACTGTCACTTCACAGTACAGTTAAGCCTCTGTCACTGTGGAGACTACTGTCACTTCACAGTACAGTTAAGCCTCTGTCACTGTGGAGACTACTGTCACTTCACAGTACAGTAGAGCCTCTGTCACTGTGGAGACTACTGTCACTTCACAGTACAGTTAAGCCTCTGTCACTGTGGAGACTACTGTCACTTCACAGTACAGTAGAGCCTCTGTCACTGTGGAGACTACTGTCACTTCACAGTACAGTAGAGCCTCTGTCACTGTCGAGACTACTGTCACTTCACAGTACAGTAACACATCTGTCACTGTGGAGACTACTGTCACTTCACAGTACAGTAACACATCTGTCACTGTGGAGACTACTGTCACTTCACAGTACAGTAACACATCTGTCACTGTGGAGACTACTGTCACTTCACAGTACAGTAGAGCCTCTGTCACTGTGGAGACTACTGTCACTTCACAGTACAGTAGAGCCTCTGTCACTGTGGAGACTACTGTCACTTCACAGTACAGTAGAGCCTCTATCACTGTGGAGACTACTGTCGTGTCACAGTACAGTAGAGCCTCTGTCACTGTGGAGACTACTGTCAGTGTCACAGTACAGTAAAAGTCACTAGAGTCATGAAGTGAACAGTTGGAGGGACAGAACGTGTGTGTGTGTGTGTGTGTGAGAGAGAGAGAGAGAGAGAGAGAGAGAGAGAGAGAGAGAGAGAGAGAGAGAGAGAGAGAGAGAGAGAGAGAGAGAGAGAGAGAGAGAGAGAGAGAGAGAGAGAGAGAGAGAGAGAGAGAGAGAGAGAGAGAGAGAGAGAGAGAGAGAGAGAGTACTCCAGTGTGGTCACTTCAGGGTTACTCAAAAGGAATTACCATAAAGTAGTATCAACTTCCCTTCACCACTTGAACGGTTGAACTCCAGCTAATCTAGGACAGCGATCCAAATGGCACCCTATTCCCTGTGGGCCCTGGACAAAAGTAGTGCGCTATAATGGGAATAGGGGGCCATTTGGAACACAGCCTAGTATAAGGGTTCAGTCATCATATCATGCTGCAGTGAGGGAGTTTCCATGTGTGAAATGTGTGTGTGTGTCTCTTTGTTTTTCTGGAGACCAGATTTATTTCATTTTAAGTGAGCGCTGTCAGGCTGATAAACTAGATCATGTGTGATGACGGCTCCCCTGGTTTATGTTGTGTGTGTGTGTCGTGTGTGTGTGTGTGTGTGTGTGTCTGTGTGTGTGTGTGTGTGTGTGTGTGTGTGTGTGTGTGTGTGTGTGTGTGTGTGTGTGTGTCTGAGGGAAAGGAGAGAGGTGGGAGAGCGAGGAGGATGAAGGAGAGTGGGCAGGAAATAGGGAAGAAGAGTGGAGGGAGACAGGGAGAGGATAGAAAGGACGGAGAGATAGAAAGACAGAGCATAAGGAGAGAGAGACACAGACTGTTTAAGGAGAGAGAGGGGGCGAACGAGAGAGACACAGACTGTTTAAGGAGAGAGAGGGGGCGAACGAGAGAGACACAGACTGTTAAAGGAGAGAGAGGGGGCGAACGAGAGAGACACAGACTGTTAAAGGAGAGAGAGGGGGCGAACGAGAGAGACACAGACTGTTAAAGGAGAGAGAGGGGGAGAACGAGAGAGACACAGACTGTTAAAGGAGAGAGAGGGGGCGAACGAGAGAGACACAGACTGTTAAAGGAGAGAGAGGGGGCGAACGAGAGAGACACAGACTGTTAAAGGAGAGAGAGGGGGCGAACGAGAGAGACACAGACTGTTAAAGGAGAGAGAGGGGGCGAACGAGAGAGACACAGACTGTTAAAGGAGAGAGAGGGGGCGAACGAGAGAGACACAGACTGTTAAAGGAGAGAGAGGGGGAGAACGAGAGAGACACAGACTGTTAAAGGAGAGAGAGGGGGCGAACGAGAGAGACACAGACTGTTAAAGGAGAGAGAGGGGGCGAACGAGAGAGACACAGACTGTTAAAGGAGAGAGAGGGGGAGAACGAGAGAGACACAGACTGTTAAAGGAGAGAGAGGGGGCGAACGAGAGAGACACAGACTGTTAAAGGAGAGAGAGGGGGCGAACGAGAGAGACACAGACTGTTAAAGGAGAGAGAGGGGGAGAACGAGAGAGACACAGACTGTTAAAGGAGAGAGAGGGGGAGAACGAGAGAGACACAGACTGTTAAAGGAGAGAGAGGGGGCGAACGAGAGAGACACAGACTGTTTAAGGAGAGAGAGGGGGCGAACGAGAGAGACACAGACTGTTAAAGGAGAGAGAGGGGGAGAACGAGAGAGACACAGACTGTTAAAGGAGAGAGAGGGGGCGAACGAGAGAGACACAGACTGTTAAAGGAGAGAGAGGGGGAGAACGAGAGAGACACAGACTGTTAAAGGAGAGAGAGGGGGCGAACGAGAGAGACACAGACTGTTTAAGGAGAGAGAGGGGGAGAACGAGAGAGACACAGACTGTTTAAGGAGAGAGAGGGGGAGAACGAGAGAGACACAGACTGTTAAAGGAGAGAGAGGGGGCGAACGAGAGAGACACAGACTGTTTAAGGAGAGAGAGGGGGCGAACGAGAGAGACACAGACTGTTAAAGGAGAGAGAGGGGGAGAACGAGAGAGACACAGACTGTTAAAGGAGAGAGAGGGGGCGAACGAGAGAGACACAGACTGTTAAAGGAGAGAGAGGGGGCGAACGAGAGAGACACAGACTGTTAAAGGAGAGAGAGGGGGAGAACGAGAGAGACACAGACTGTTAAAGGAGAGAGAGGGGGCGAACGAGAGAGACACAGACTGTTAAAGGAGAGAGAGGGGGCGAACGAGAGAGACACAGACTGTTAAAGGAGAGAGAGGGGGCGAACGAGAGAGACACAGACTGTTAAAGGAGAGAGAGGGGGAGAACGAGAGAGACACAGACTGTTTAAGGAGAGAGAGGGGGCGAACGAGAGAGACACAGACTGTTAAAGGAGAGAGAGGGGGAGAACGAGAGAGACACAGACTGTTTAAGGAGAGAGAGGGGGCGAACGAGAGAGACACAGACTGTTTAAGGAGAGAGAGGGGGAGAACGAGAGAGACACAGACTGTTAAAGGAGAGAGAGGGGGCGAACGAGAGAGACACAGACTGTTAAAGGAGAGAGAGGGGGCGAACGAGAGAGACACAGACTGTTAAAGGAGAGAGAGGGGGCGAACGAGAGAGACACAGACTGTTTAAGGAGAGAGAGGGGGAGAACGAGAGAGACACAGACTGTTAAAGGAGAGAGAGGGGGCGAACGAGAGAGACACAGACTGTTAAAGGAGAGAGAGGGGGCGAACGAGAGAGACACAGACTGTTAAAGGAGAGAGAGGGGGAGAACGAGAGAGACACAGACTGTTAAAGGAGAGAGAGGGGGCGAACGAGAGAGACACAGACTGTTTAAGGAGAGAGAGGGGGCGAACGAGAGAGACACAGACTGTTAAAGGAGAGAGAGGGGGCGAACGAGAGAGACACAGACTGTTAAAGGAGAGAGAGGGGGCGAACGAGAGAGACACAGACTGTTAAAGGAGAGAGAGGGGGAGAACGAGAGAGACACAGACTGTTAAAGGAGAGAGAGGGGGCGAACGAGAGAGACACAGACTGTTAAAGGAGAGAGAGGGGGAGAACGAGAGAGACACAGACTGTTAAAGGAGAGAGAGGGGGCGAACGAGAGAGACACAGACTGTTTAAGGAGAGAGAGGGGGCGAACGAGAGAGACACAGACTGTTAAAGGAGAGAGAGGGGGAGAACGAGAGAGACACAGACTGTTAAAGGAGAGAGAGGGGGAGAACGAGAGAGACACAGACTGTTAAAGGAGAGAGAGGGGGCGAACGAGAGAGACACAGACTGTTAAAGGAGAGAGAGGGGGCGAACGAGAGAGACACAGACTGTTTAAGGAGAGAGAGGGGGCAGAACGAGAGAGACACAGACTGTTAAAGGAGAGAGAGGGGGCGAACGAGAGAGACACAGACTGTTAAAGGAGAGAGAGGGGGCGAACGAGAGAGACACAGACTGTTTAAGGAGAGAGAGGGGGTGAACGAGAGAGACACAGACTGTTTAAGGAGAGAGAGGGGGCGAACGAGAGAGACACAGACTGTTAAAGGAGAGAGAGGGGGCGAACGACAGAGACACAGACTGTTAAAGGAGAGAGAGGGGGAGAACGAGAGAGACACAGACTGTTAAAGGAGAGAGAGGGGGAGAACGAGAGAGACACAGACTGTTAAAGGAGAGAGAGGGGGCGAACGAGAGAGACACAGACTGTTTAAGGAGAGAGAGGGGGCGAACGAGAGAGACAAACTGTTTAAGGAGAGAGAGGGGGCGAACGAGAGAGACACAGACTGTTAAAGGAGAGAGAGGGGGCGAACGAGAGAGACACAGACTGTTTAAGGAGAGAGAGGGGGCGAACGAGAGAGACACAGACTGTTTAAGGAGAGAGAGGGGGCGAACGAGAGAGACACAGACTGTTTAAGGAGAGAGAGGGGGCGAACGAGAGAGACACAGACTGTTAAAGGAGAGAGAGGGGGCGAACGAGAGAGACACAGACTGTTAAAGGAGAGAGAGGGGGCGAACGAGAGAGACACAGACTGTTTAAGGAGAGAGAGGGGGCGAACGAGAGAGACACAGACTGTTTAAGGAGAGAGAGGGGGCGAACGAGAGAGACACAGACTGTTAAAGGAGAGAGAGGGGGCGAACGAGAGAGACACAGACTGTTAAAGGAGAGAGAGGGGGAGAACGAGAGAGACACAGACTGTTAAAGGAGAGAGAGGGGGAGAACGAGAGAGACACAGACTGTTTAAGGAGAGAGAGGGGGCGAACGAGAGAGACACAGACTGTTAAAGGAGAGAGAGGGGGCGAACGAGAGAGACACAGACTGTTAAAGGAGAGAGAGGGGGAGAACGAGAGAGACACAGACTGTTAAAGGAGAGAGAGGGGGCGAACGAGAGAGACACAGACTGTTTAAGGAGAGAGAGGGGGAGAACGAGAGAGACACAGACTGTTAAAGGAGAGAGAGGGGGCGAACGAGAGAGACACAGACTGTTAAAGGAGAGAGAGGGGGAGAACGAGAGAGACACAGACTGTTAAAGGAGAGAGAGGGGGCGAACGAGAGAGACACAGACTGTTAAAGGAGAGAGAGGGGGCGAACGAGAGAGACACAGACTGTTAAAGGAGAGAGAGGGGGCGAACGAGAGAGACACAGACTGTTAAAGGAGAGAGAGGGGGCGAACGAGAGAGACACAGACTGTTAAAGGAGAGAGAGGGGGAGAACGAGAGAGACACAGACTGTTTAAGGAGAGAGAGGGGGCGAACGAGAGAGACACAGACTGTTAAAGGAGAGAGAGGGGGAGAACGAGAGAGACACAGACTGTTTAAGGAGAGAGAGGGGGAGAACGAGAGAGACAGACTGTTTAAGGAGAGAGAGGGGGCGAACGAGAGAGACACAGACTGTTTAAGGAGAGAGAGGGGGCGAACGAGAGAGACACAGACTGTTAAAGGAGAGAGAGGGGGAGAACGAGAGAGACACAGACTGTTTAAGGAGAGAGAGGGGGCGAACGAGAGAGACACAGACTGTTTAAGGAGAGAGAGGGGGCGAACGAGAGAGACACAGACTGTTTAAGGAGAGAGGGGGGCGAACGAGAGAGACACAGACTGTTAAAGGAGAGAGAGGGGGCGAACGAGAGAGACACAGACTGTTAAAGGAGAGAGAGGGGGCGAACGAGAGAGACACAGACTGTTAAAGGAGAGAGAGGGGGAGAACGAGAGAGACACAGACTGTTAAAGGAGAGAGAGGGGGCGAACGAGAGAGACACAGACTGTTAAAGGAGAGATAGGGGGAGAACGAGAGAGACAGACTGTTTAAGTTGCAGCCCCACAACACAGGTTCAAGCACAAACAGTACACACATGCCATATATCTGTACACACACACCTCTCGTTGCTAATTGGCTCATGAAAGATACCAGAGATCCTCACCCTAATTAGGTTGATGGTCGAATCAGAACGACACGTTACCGTAATTAGTGTGTATGAATGTATGTTTGTGCGCTCGTGTGTTAATTAGAGAGAAATGCTAGGGGCGAGAAAGAGAAGGAAAGAGTGAGAATGCGAAAGAGGGTAGGGACAGGAGAGCCCAGTCAATCTTTCTTTAGTGAGGATCTGTCTTTCTCAGAAGATGTCATCTCATGTCTAGATGGAGTTCGTAATAAAGCGGTCTGCCTTTCAGTTTGCCGTTTCTTCTCTCCCTCCCTCTACCCCCCTTGTTCTTTCTCTCTCTAACCTCTTGGTCTGGCTGAAAGAGGTGTCTCTCTCTCGTTCCCCTCTAAATGGACAGCAGAGCTTCTAACTCTAGCCCCGTCGTCCCTCTCCATCGTCCATCTTCCAACGGTGAAGACACAGGGGAGGGAGAGGCTCTAAGCCCAGAGACAAAAGCCTTGGTTGGGGAGGAAATCCCTGACAGGAAATCCCTGACAGGAAATCCCTGACTGTCCCCACTATCCTGTCACAAGCTCCAGCAATCCTCCAATCATCTCTTTCTCTCTCTCATTCTCCATCTATTACTCTGTTGATCTCTGTCTTTCTCTTTCTCTTCCCCCCCTCTCTTCCTTCTTCTCCGTCTGTGAGTGACAGCGACATGACCCCAGCCAGCAGAGCATAGACGGATTGGTTGTTTACCAACAAAACCGACACGTGCGCAACTATAGGGCAAAATAGATAGGGTTGGCTTAGACTGTTGACAAAATGTAAATGATATTACATCTCCAAATGTTTCTAGAAAACATAAATACATTTGCACAATAGGCACTGGTTGTCTCTCAAATACATCATTACAGTTGTTTGTTAGTTAGCTAGTGAATTTTTGCCATATTAGCATAGACATGACATCAGTCAAAACACCTCAAAACAAGACATGATATCAAGAATAAGACACAATGAGCTGAAACAAGCCACCTACGATTCCCCACAAGGCAGCTTCTTGTCATTGTTACTAGCTTTATGACCATTCAGAATCATAACCACAGACGCCTTCCGGCCAAATCAATGTGCGCACATAATTTTTGTGACGTTGTCATCCATGAAACCCCATGAAATATCATGTTAAGCAACCCATGAAATATAATGTTAAGCACTCCATGAAATATAATGTTAAGCACCCCATGAAATATAATGTTAAGCACCCCATGAAATATAATGTTAAGCAACCCATGAAATGTCATGTTAAGCACTCCATGAAATATAATGTTAAGCACCCCATGAAATATAATGTTAAGCACCCCATGAAATATAATGTTAAGCAACCCATGAAATGTCATGTTAAGCACCCCATGAAATGACATTTTAAGTACCCCATGAAATGACATGTTAAGCACCCCATGAAATATAATGTTAAGCACTCCATGAAATATAATGTTAAGCAACCCATGAAATATAATGTTAAGCACTCCATGAAATATAATGTTAAGCACCCCATGAAATATAATGTTAAGCACCCCATGAAATATAATGTTAAGCAACCCATGAAATGTCATGTTAAGCAACCCATGAAATGACATGTTAAGCACCCCATGAAATGTCATGTTAAGCACCCCATGAAATATAATGTTAAGCACCCCATGAAATGTCATGTTAAGAATGTAAATCTTTCTCCTTTATTTCTATGTTAAAATGTATTGGGTTATGGGAGAAAGTTTTGACTTCATATGAATTTGGATCCGTTTTGCATGGTGGTCTATTTATGTTGGTTTGTACTCTGATTCCTTCCAGTAATGAGTGAGAACATGGTTTCTGAGCCTGTTGTCTGTTTACGCTGTGTGAATATTTATGCTTGGTGTATGAATATTAAAAATATATACACACACACACACACACACACACCGGTGCGAACACACGCACACACACCAACACACACAAACAGGTTTTGGTATAAATATTCAACACACCTCTATCCCCGACGATGTTTGATTGTTAATTAAGTCATTACTGTTTAACCTCCTCAGGCTAACTTCATTTTTATTTTGTTACATTTATAATGCATTTCTTTGTACCCAAGGTTAGATATTTAAAAGGTGGTGTAAAAAATGATAATTATCAAGGTTAACCCTTTAGAATTTAGGACTGATGTTATTCAAAATGGAATTTTAATTAAATTCAAATGCACCATATTAGGACTAGTAGTCTGATCACCATATTTATGGAAAACATTTCTGATACTTCAAATACTCTGTCCACTTACAATATTCCACGGCAATTCGATTCATTATAACACCTGTGATTCAAATTCATATTTGTATAGCTCGCAGGGCTGTACGTGTAGTGCGTGTGACTGAGCGTGTGTGTGTGTGTGTGTGTGTGTAGGTGCTTCATGTAGCCTGCAGCCCTGTCTTTGGCCCTGCTCAGTGTGTGTGAGAGGTGGGAATGAGAGGAAACAAACAGGGAAACTACCACATGTCTCTGGATAACAGGGTCACAAACCAATCAGCCATACTGATAGAGAGGGTCAGGGAAGAGGGGGAGGAGACGGGGAAGGAGAGAGTGAAGAGGGACATGAGACAGGGAAGGAGAAAGGGAAGAGGGGAGGGGGACAGGGAAGGAGACAGGGAAGAGGGGAAGGAGAGAGGGAAGAGGGGAAGGAGAGAGGGAAGAGGGGAAGGAGACAGGGAAGGAGAGAGGGAAGAGGGGAAGGAGAGAGGGAAGAGGGGAAGGAGAGAGGGAAGAGGGGAAGGAGAGAGCGAAGAGGGGAATGAGACCAGGAAGGAAAGCGTGAAGAGGGTAAGAAGAAGAGAGGGAAGAGGGGAAGGAGACTGGGAAGGATAGAGGGCTGAGGGGAATGAGACCGGGAAGGAGCAAGGGAAGAGGGGAAGAGAGAGGGAAGAGGGGAAGGAGAGAGGGAAGAGGGGAAGGAGATGGGGAAGGAGAGAGGGAAGAGGGGAAGGAGAGAGGGAAGAGGGGAAGGAGAGAGGGAAGAGGGGAAGGAGAAAGGGAAGAGGGGAAGGAGAGAGGGAAGAGGGGAAGGAGCAAGGGAAGAGGGGAAGGAGAAAGGGAAGAGGGGAAGGAGAGAGGGAAGAGGGGAAGGAGATGGGGAAGGAGAGAGGGAAGAGGAAGGAGAGAGGGAAGAGGGGAAGGAGAGAGGGAAGAGGGGAATGAGAGAGGGAAGAGGGGAAGGAGATGGGGAAGGAGAGAGGGAAGAGGGGAACGAGAGAGGGAAGAGGGGAAGGAGAAAGGGAAGAGGGGAAGGAGAGAGGGAAGAGGGGAAGGAGAGAGGGAAGAGGGGAAGGAGAGAGGGAAGAGGGGAATGAGAGAGGGAAGAGGGGGAGGAGAAAGGGAAGAGGGGAAGGAGAGAGGGAAGAGGGGAAGGAGAGAGGGAAGAGGGGAATGAGAGAGGGAAGAGGGGGAGGAGAAAGGGAAGAGGGGAAGGAGAGAGGGAAGAGGGGAAGGAGATGGGGAAGGAGAGAGGGAAGAGGGGAAGGAGAGAGGGATTCAAATCAAATCAAATTTATTTATATAGCCCTTCTTACATCAGCTGATATCTCAAAGGGCTGTACAGAAACCCACCCTAAAACCCCAAACAGCAAGCAATGTAGGTGTAGAAGCACGGTGGCTAGGAAAAACTCCCTAGAAAGGCCAAAACCTAGGAAGAAACCTAGAGAGGAACCAGGCTATGAGGGGTGGCCAGTCCTCTTCTGGCTGTGCCGGGTGGAGATTATAACAGAACATGGCCAAGATGTTCAAATGTTCATAAATGACCAGCATGGTAAAATAATAATAATCACAGTAGTTGTCGAGGGTGCAACAAGTCAGCACCTCAGGAGTAAATGTCAGTTGGCATTTCATAGCCGATCATTGAGAGTATCTCTACCGCTCCTGCTGTCTCTAGAGAGTTGAAAACAGCAGCTCTGGGACAGGTAGCATGTCCGGTGAACAGGTCAGGGTTCCATAGCCACAGGCAGAACAGTTGAAACTGGAGCAGCAGCACGGCCAGGTGGACTGGGGACAGAAAGGAGTCATCATGCCAGGTAGTCCTGAGGCATGGTCCTAGGGCTCAGGTCCTCCGAGAGAGAGAAAGAAAGAAAGAGAGAAAGAGAGAATTAGAGAGAGCATACTTAAATTCACACAGGACACCGGATAAGACAGGAGAAATACTCCATATATAACAGACTGACCCTATCCCCCCGACATATAAACTACTGCAGCAGCAGTAGGGAAGTAGTAGTAGGGAAGAGGGGAAGGAGATGGGGATGGAGAGAGGGAAGAGGGGAAGGAGAGAGGGAATGAGAGAGGGAAGAGGGGAAGGAGAGAGGGAAGAGGGGAAGGAGAGAGGGAAGGAGAGAGGGAAGGAGAGCTTGATCAGCAGGGGTCCGGGACAAGGTAGCACGCACGGTGAAATCAGTCCACAGCTGCAGCACGGCCAGGGGCTCAGATCCTCCGGGAGGGGAGACAGAGCGAAAGAGGGAGGAGAGATTAGTGGGAGCATGCCTAAGATCACACATTATTAACAAAAGCATCAAAGAGTAGGAGTGCTGATCTAGGGTCAGGTCCAACCAGTCCATATCATTTGATTCATTATGATCTAAATGGCAACATTCTTCATAGAGCTGCACTCCTACTTTACAACGCTTTGTGAATACGGGTCCAGATAAGACAAGCTGAACCTTGCCCCCCGGCACATAAGCTATTGTGGGGTTGGGAGACACTGTGGCCCCCGTTCAATGTCACCCCTGGACAGGGCCATCTAGGAAGGAGCTTACCCAACCACCGAGGCAGTGGTCGTGTGGCTAACAGAGACAGAGTTGTGCTTGGCAAATCTGAAGGAGAGTCACATCATCATTTTAATGAGAAATTCAGTCCACTTGACAATTCAACAGAATTCACTATTCTTTATGATGATGATTTTTACAACTTGAGACAGATAGGGATACAGTACAAAGAGATGAATACATAATATGGAATGTAACACAGATACAGATGCTGTGCATGTGGTGGTTTCAAATAGTAATGTCTCTACAGATAGCTAGCTCTGTCCATGCTTTTGCTAGGAAATGTCTATCTGATATTATAGCCAGCTAGCTAGATGACCCTAAGCAGGCTTTTCTCCTCCTCTGTGGTCTGCAGATGCGTCCGGTTGTGATACAGCCTGGATCCGAACCAGGGTGACTGTAGTGACGCCTCTAGCACTGAGATGCAGTACCTTAGACCGCTACGCCTCTCGGGAGCCAGCCATGATCATGATGTTGTGGCTGTAACATTTAATGGACATTGCGCTTGAACAACAACAATTAGCTAGCTATAGAAGATGGACATTTTCAGGGAAAGCAGCTCATAGTAAGCCAATAACATATCTATCATTGGATTGGTTCGACAACGCTGTCATCTCGTCTGGGTACTGCAACACCCCGATTGAAGCAATTGCACATCTAATCTTCTCTCCTATCCCCTCTTGATTCTACAGGGAGCTAGCCTGCTCTCCTCAAAACATCACTAGCTAGCTAACGTTAGCCAACTTGAGCAGACATCTCAGCTTGCTAACCAACGACACACCAAATATACACTGAGCAAACCATACTTTTATAAAGCAATGTTAGTCTCAACCAAATGACAAGTAGCTACATAGCTAGAACCTCTAGATACAGGCTAGGTAAAGAAGGCTCTAACGCTAGCTAGCATCAGCTTTGTAGAGGCTGTGCTCTGTGGAATCAGTTTTTTCATCTTCCTCACCAATGCCTTGCTGTAGCGTTTAAATTCTGTGAATATCATTTAGTAATTTCATCAAATTTGATCCATATTTAGCACAGTGGAAAGCGTACTTCCAAGGCTGCTTGAAAGTATGTTCCAGAATGACAACACCTCACCTAATTGGCTGAGCTCTCGTGTTTTTCCCTACTGGTGAATTTGTTCACATATCAAGTTAAATTGTTTGCAGGTGTTGTTGTGTTTTTTCCTACATCACATTATGTGTTTTATACTGTTGCTGCATTAATTCTCAAAGAAGTTACGTTTGCAAATATTTTATGCAAAAACCGATTATACAAGTGAAAATAATACTTTGCATGCTTGTGCACTTCTGTCATTATTTTACCTCCATAACACACACAGACACACACACACATACACATAGCTAGGCCTGACATACACAAACACACACGCCAGCTACATCTTCAAAGAACCACCAAGTCCATTGGCAACTTGTTTCTTCCCCAGAAGGAGGGATAGAAAACAGAGGAGAAAATGGAACTGGAGTACATCACTCTTTTTCTCCTTCTTTCTTTCATGTTGCAGAGCACCTCTTCCCTTTATACCCTCTTCCTCTAATCATCTCTTCCCCCTCCTTTTCGTCTTGTACAGCATGTTTGCAACACCTAGGCAGCCAGTCAGCCAGTCAGCCAGCCAGTCAGCCAGCCAGCCAGCCAGCCAGTCCGTCCGTCAGCCAGTCCGTATGCCAGTCAGTCAGCCCGTCAGCCAGCCAGCCAGTCAGCCAGCCAGCCAGTCAGCCAGCCAGTCCATCTGCCAGTCCGTCCGCCCGTCAGCCAACCAGTCCGTCAGCCAGTCAGCTGTACTGTTTCACTGCCAGATATCCAATAGGGTACACAGAGAGACATTGGTGCTGCTGTGAGCTATCATAGGTATACACTTGGTTGGCACTATATTCCCTATTGTTGCACTATTTTTGACTGGAGCCATACAGGTCCCGGTCAAAAGTAGTGCACTATAAAGGGGAAAGGGTTCCATTTGAGATGCAGATAGCGTCTTACTCAGCTTCTCTCAAAGGCTTCAGCCCAAGGCCATTTTCTTCAGTGACTCTCGGTACAGTGAAAGTGTGTGTGTGTTGTCTCTGCATGTGGCCCATTTGCCTATAGTATTGTAAGTGTGAGACAGTCTTATCTTTCCCTTAGGCAGAATGTACTGTAGCAGGTAGGATAAAACAACAGGGATGGTACCGTAGCAACACTCTCATCCCCTACAGAATAATGAAGTGGGAGGGAAAAGAGGAGAGGACTAGGTGGTATATTAGGATAATAAGGGGGGCAGAGGGGGAAAGAGGAGGAGAGGACTAGGTGGTACATTAGGATAATAAGGAGGCAGAGGGGGAAAGAGGAGGAGAGGACTAGGTGGTACATTAGGATAATAAGGAGGCAGAGGGGGAAAGAGGAGGAGAGGACTAGGTGGTACATTAGGATAATAAGGAGGCAGAGGGGGAAAGAGGAGGAGAGGACTAGGTGGTACATTAGGATAATAAGGAGGCAGAGGGGGAAAGAGGAGGAGAGGACTAGGTGGTACATTAGGATAATAAGGAGGCAGAGGGGGAAAGAGGAGGAGAGGACTAGGTGGTACATTAGGATAATAAGGAGGCAGAGGGGGAAAGAGGAGGAGAGGACTAGGTGGTACATTAGGATAATAAGGAGGCAGAGGGGGAAAGAGGAGGAGAGGGCTAGGTGGTACATTAGGAGGGGGAAAGAGGAGGAGAGGGCTAGGTGGTACATTAGGATAATAAGGGGGGCAGAGGGGGAAAGAGGAGGAGAGGACTAGGTGGTACATTAGGATAATAAGGAGGCAGAGGGGGAAAGAGGAGGAGAGGACTAGGTGGTACATTAGGATAATAAGGAGGCAGAGGGGGAAAGAGGAGGAGAGGGCTAGGTGGTACATTAGGATAATAAGGGGGGCAGAGGGGGAAAG